>NC_064533.1:14279083-14582989 GCF_023856365.1 Brienomyrus brachyistius
CAGGCGCTCCCACTGCAGCCAGCTCCTGTTCCTGACCGCGCTCCTGTTCCTGTCCCGGCGCCCCCTCCGCCTGCAGCAGCTCCAGTGGCGCCACCTCCCCCTGCTGCAGCTCCAGTGGCGCCCCCTCTCCCTGCTGCAGCTCCAAGTCCTGTCGCCCTAGTCCCTGAGGTGGTCCCAGAGGACTCCATCGTGGCTCCTCCCTCTTCAGAGGTGGAGGAGCTTGAATGGGACCCCTCGGGGACCGCACTAGTGACTCCTTCACCCTCACCCCGGCGACATCGACCCCGACCGGGGGTCGGTATGTCTGTGTCCCGCAGGGGGAGGGGGCACAGACGTCGGACTGGGGTCCCTCCCGCCCTGCCCCCTGGCTCGCCCTCCCTCGCCTGCGCTCTGGCTCGGTTGGCGCCTGCGGGTCCTGGCCCTCCGGGTCGGCTGTCGCCTGCGGGTTCCCCTCCGGTACCTCGTCGCCCCGCCTCGCTCCCCCCTCCGGTGCCTGGTCGGCCGCCTGCGGGCTCCCCGACGGCGGCTCCTCGGTTGCCTGCGGGGCCCCTACCTCCGGCCCTCCACCGGACGTCGCCGCCTGCTGCGGCTCCCCCCTCCTCCGGGCCTTCGCCGTGGGCCCCTCCTGCTCCCTCGTCCCCTTCCCTGGTGCTCCCTCCTGCTTCCTCCCTGGCCCCTCCGCGGGTCCCTCGCCCTGCCTCCTCGGCCCCTCCGAGGTCCCCTCCGGCTCCGGCCTCCCGGCCGCCTGCGGCCCCTCCGGCTGCCTCCCGTCACCCGCTGGGGCTCCCTCGGGCTCCCCTTCCTTCCTCCTCCTTCTCTCCCTTCTTTCCTGTCTCTGTCCCGCCTGTCTTTGTTCCTCCTCCTGCCTTTGTCCCGCCGTCCTCTGTTCCTGGTCCCTTTGTTCCGCCCCGCTCTGTTCCTGGTTTCCCGTCGTTCCCTCCCGTCACTCCCGCTCCTTTTGTTCTGCCTGTTCCCTCTGTTTCTCCCTTCCTGGTCTGTCTGTCGGCCTTTCCTGTCTTGTGTGGTGTCCTGTCCTGGCTCCTGCCTCTTTGTCTGTTTTGCCTGTCCGTCTTGTTCCCTGTTCCCCGTTGATTTTTGCTCTTGTCTTTCTGGTCCTGTTCTGCCTCGTCCCGTCCGTCGCCCCCTTCCTGGGCGCGCCCGGTGTAGCGCGCCTTTGGGGGGGGGTTCTGTGACGCCCGCTCCGTCCGCTCCTCGTGTGTGCCACGCCCCCTAATTACCCACGTGTGATTTCCTGATCGTGCCCAGTCGTGTCTTGTTTCCTGCTGCCTTGTTCCATGTATTTAAGTTCCTGTTTTGTACTAACCCGTTGTCTGTCATTGATGTTAGTCGGCGTGCCATGTTCCCGAGTCCTCGTCCTGCTAATAAATCCCCGTTTGCCCTGAGTCTGCCTGCTCGCCTGCTTCCTGCCCGCTCGCCCCGTCCGTGCGCCTCACCCGCAAACGCCGAGCGTGACACATTGCTTCCGGGATATGCTCCGGACCCCCCGCGACCCAGTAGGATAAGCGGTTAAGAAAATGGATGGATGGATGGATATAAGTGTGAGTGTGCCCTGCGATGGGTTGGCCCCCCATCCTGGGTTGTTCCCTGCCTCGTGCCCATTGCTTCCGGGATATGCTCCGGACCCCCCTCGACCCAGTAGGATAAGCGGTTTGGAAAATGGATATATATATATATATATATATATATATATATATATATATATACAGTAACACTCAAAATTGCATCCATAAAAATTTACATAATTTCCATCCATCCATCCATACATCCATCCACTTACTCTAGCCAGGGCTGTAGGGACATAAAAGAAAAAAATAAAGTAAAATAATGCATACAATTTTGCACACAAATCTAACACATCATTTTCTCATTAAACATTTGCCTTCCTGTCAGAGACCATACTTATTTTCAGATTTTTAATAATACGGACCAACTACTCAACACTATTAGCACGATGCGCAGATGTCATATGATTAATGGAAATACAGACAATGAGAATAGATACAATCAGTTCTGCAAATTACCGCGACTAGTTTCCACAGATAGCAGATTAATGTACAGTGTAATGGACCTGCCGCAAGAGAATAAAAGACAGTGGAGTTGTTAGGGAAATGGATAAGCTAACAATGACTATCTGCACTCCTGGAAGACACTGCACGAACTAGATACTGAGTGCTGTATTTCAGCCTTTTGCCTTTTTCGACAGATCACAGATGTGGTCCAGACCTCGATGCACAAGTTATCAATGTCGCACCAGTGAACCGCGTGCAAATCTTCTTTATGAACAAAGAGCACAGCTACGATTTTCTAAAGGTTCATATCTCACATAGGATACGGCAACTGTAGACAGCAGCCGACAGTAGGCTGAGCACAGATGGGTCACTGGAGGCTTCAGGGGTTTCTCTGGAATACCGGGGCTAGAGAGACACATGTGAAGATTAATATCAAACTGATAAGTTACTTAAATTGAATAAAAACTGTGATGGAACGTATTTTCAGGGAACAAAATGCTGACTGAGAAGAAATAAAAGTGGAGCAGATTTTACCGCATGTTGCACTAACGTGGATCTTGAAAAGACAGCGAAAGTGTTTTCAGATTATTTTTTTTTTAAATGTTATCGGTGTAACAGAGAAAAGGTCCTCGGCATGGTGGCTGGATGAAAGGTTAACGTCAGACTGACACCTCGCACAGGCGTCAGCATGGGTCCACCACAGCTCTCAGTCGTGCTGGTGAAACAGAATCGCAGGGATTAGTGGATTATGTGGATGATTCCCTTTAATCACATAATGAATCACTTTCACAATTTTTTTTTTATGTTCCAGAGTTAATCTGTGAGAAAGAGTGGAGCTGTCTGTGCTAGGAAAGCCAGCTAGCAGTGATTGGTGCGGCGTTTCCACATCATGGGGGCCACGTACTGTAAGCACATCTTATCATGCTGTTTTGTCGGCATCCTGGAGCAGTGCTGTGGACGCTACTCACAAAAGTAACCCATTATAGACAGAGGCAGAGGGTTCAGGTCCAGAAAGTACAAATCCACACCAAGGTTTTGTTTTATCGAACCAGTTGAGCATAAAGAGTTTCAGTCGCAGAATACGCAACTGGTTTGGCTCGGTCTGAGCAGAACAGAACAGAACAGCATGAAGGTCTGTACCAAGTTTATTTTCAGTCCTTTTTCCTTTCCTGTAAAGTGGCAATTTTCTTCCTTTACTATTTAACCCTGAAAACCAAGCGTCTGTAATGTAACTGTAGTTTGCTGGGAAAGTCACAGAATTTGCCTCCCCACCCCCCCCCCCCCCCACCAACCCCCAGGCTCTCTCCAGTATTTCTGAGTAGATGGGAATCTAATTGTCTCACAGAGCAGCAATAAATAATCAATTTACTAAATTAAAGCAATTAAAAATTACTCCAAACCGGAAAATTATTACCCATATGCTTGTGTTATAAATTTCCAGTTATTCGTGCATGCGATTGCTGTTTATTCAAATCGACGTACTTAGCTGACGATTTCACTCATTTGTGCAGTAAACTCACTGAAGCATCAAGGTCAGCCTGCAGTCAGCGCGCTGCAGAGTGTGCGGAGGAGGTAGGATGTTATACCACCGATCCCGTTTGAGGACGCACAGAATCCTTCCCTTTCCGCCTCACTGGGATGGGCACAGACGTCTGCCTTCCGCCACCATAGAAACCCTCCTCCCAAAATCCTGGTAAGCCTGCCTGGGATGAACCTCCCATCTTTCCCTGGGAATGAGTACAACCAGGGCTCAACTTCTTCATCTGATTGTTATATAATAACCTGAAACATAAGTGCACACATTTGTATAGAAACTGTCTTCACTTGTTATGATTTCACAACCCTGCCACCAGCTATCCAACAGAGAAACAAAGGGATCATATTCGGCCTTTAGGCATGACCTTTGCCACAGACAACCATCCTCCTGGATCGAATGAAAGCAGAGTAAAATAAAACACCACTTTGAGAGGTAGGTTTGGTCTTTTGGTCTTGACCTTTTGTTATTCTCTTTAATCTGTGTGTGGCAGCCTTCCAGGCATATTAATCACAGAGGGAAACGTTTTTTAAGTTAAGTTCACCCTAACCCTAACCCATAGAAGATGTATAGATGCATATTTCCATGGTATCATTTTTATCAGAGTTACTGTGAGCACTTCTGCTGGTGTGAATTTGGGTCAAAATCATGCTAGTGACAAAATCCAAGGAGGGTTTTGATGATGGGGGGTGGGGGGGGAGTTGGGGGGGGGGTCATTGTTGAACCACTGACACACCCTTTACAGATGACAACATTCACTAAGGTTGTTTTATTCCACCATCAGGGGATGGGGATTCTGCATGTAGGAGAACAAACCTTTTCAGACAAAGCATTGAGGGTCAGACACTCCTTCAAATGGATCAGTGTGTTCAGTGAACTAGTGATTCTATTAAATAAGGAATAAAAGCTCTGAAATATTTATCACCCTGTACATTCCAAGATAAACCTGATCCATCCATCTTCCAAGCACTTATCAAGGATAGGGTCACGGGGGTCTGGAGCCTATTTCAGGTAGCAGGAGTGGGGGGTACATGCTGGATGGTGTGTTAGGACACTGCAGGATGTGCAGATGCACACACACACACAAACACACAGAGGGTGGAGTGGAGATGCCAATCAGCCTGACTGCATATCTTAACAGACAAGTTATTAAGCTCCATATTATCAGAGTTCAGGTTTTTAAAATTCCATACCACCCTGTAGGTAGAATTTAAGACTCCTGATTTGCTGGTGGAAATGTGTTAATTAAAATGCAGAACTAATCAGAGAAGATCATCCCCTGCTGCTATGTCCCATCCAAGTGGGAGTGACAGAACCCCCTCCCCCTGACAGCCACCTCCTGGGGGCCACAGGCGCCGGCTTGGAAGAATTAAGTGCGGTGAAACACGTTGACCAGGTCCGGGTCCAGGACGTCCCTTGGACTGTTCCTAGTCCATGAGATACTGCAGAACCCCAGTATAGCGTCGAGAGTCCAGGAGGACAGGGTCCTGGAACACCTATGAGTCACCCGGCAAGGGTTGAGGAGGTGGAACAGCCACACTATTTGGCGAGTGAACTGAGCTGTATCGCACTGCTTTCAAGAGGGAGAAGTGGAATGTGGGGCCGATGCGGTACATACAATACATGGGAGTTGCAGGCGAAATTCCCACCTGTCGGAAGATCTTGAATGGCCCAAGGTAGCGAGCCAACAACTTCTAACATGTGGGGAGCTTGAGGTTGTGGGTGGAGGGCCACACATGCTGTCTGACACGCTGGAGCACCGGTGTCTCTCTGCGTCGGCCTTCTGCTTTCGCACCTGATAGGAGAGATCAAGTTGCGCACAG
Source organism: Brienomyrus brachyistius (assembly GCF_023856365.1). Classification (NCBI taxonomy): domain Eukaryota; kingdom Metazoa; phylum Chordata; class Actinopteri; order Osteoglossiformes; family Mormyridae; genus Brienomyrus; species Brienomyrus brachyistius. The sequence goes on from NC_064533.1 coordinate 14,284,471, forward strand.
CACCAGACAGCCTTACAGGCTCTATGCCAGACCTCCACCCAGGGTCGCTGGCCGGTGCAGCCCATGGGAAGAGGGGCAGTTGGTACCCTAGAACACACTGATAGGGAGAGAGGTTTGTGACGGGATTGATTCGCATGTTGAGAGCATACCCAGCCCAAACCAAGTGCATGACCCATTCGGCTGGTTTGTCTTTGCACAGGAGTCGCAAGGCCTTTGAAACCTCTTGGTTGGTCCGTTCGGCCATCCCATTAGACTGAGGATAGTACACTGAGGTCAGACTGAGCGTGACATGGAGCTTCTTACAGAAGCTTTGCACATCATGGGGACCACGAGAGGAGCAAGGGCATCAGTCTGTGGTATTCTGAAAACAGTGTGCCCAAGGAGTCATACTGCACTGTACCTTTAGAAGACGCGAATCCCATTCACAAAGTTTATTCCCTTTGGAACTGTCATGACCTGCTCGTGCAATGCTCCCGTGTGCCACGCCCCCTCGTCTACCTCGTGTGGAATCCCTGTGTGATCAGCTGTTTCAAGTTCCTGTTGTTAGTCCTTTGTATTTAAGTCTGCTTCCTGAGTCCGGTCATTAACATCTTTTTGTTGCCTGTTCTGTTATTCTGCTTGTCTTCACCTTTTAATTAAACTCTGTATTCCCCAATTCCTTGCATCCTGTCCCTGCTTCCCCAGTCCGTGCCTCGGGAATAAGTCACAGGAACGCTAATGGTTACAAAAATATTACAAAACAGTTCATTTACTATTTTGTAACAGTAAGTACATGTTAACATAAATTCAACGCACAAAAATTATAAATTTAATTGAAAGGTGCTAATGTTTACGTATATACCACATGTGTCCCAAGTTTACCTCTTGAAATGCATTTGCTACTGTATAAACACTGAAAGGGTTCCTTTACTAATTTTACCTTACTGTGATACTGTGAATGTACTGTATTTTGCCTTGCTGAAGCAAATGGCAGCCGATGTTGTATTCTATGAATTAGTAGGGATAACATTACTATACTGTACTGTAAATGTGCTAGTGTGACAAATATCCGTTAGGCGATACTGTACTCTATTTTCACATGAAACATTTGTTTTTTTAAAGGTAATGTATTAAGCTCACTTTTAAATTAAATGAAAGTGTTTTGGGAGCATATTTATGGTTTAAACTATAGAAATAAGCACATATTACCATTTTTAGTGACTATACCTCCTCATTCGCGACAGGTTCTGGAACATAACCTTGTGAATGTCCGAGGTCTTACTTACAATAGGCCTTTCCTTGTCCCATTCTGTCTGTTTCCCTGTTTTACCAGTAGGTGTCACTGGCCATCCCGTTCTTTCCTCAGTGTTTCAGCACTCTTCTGCCCTTAGTATTTTTGTTTCCTTCCTGAGCTACTGCATGGCTGAATGGGTTGAATTTGTGATTGGGAACCATGTATTCCTTTTACTGTGGGATATTGTGTATTTTCTGCCCCAGATTTCAGTGTGGCTTAGCCTCCATCATTTCTTGTGTTATGCCTTTGTTCCTATTTGTCCCTGTTTTGCATTTAGTTCTTCAGTGACAATTTGTTATCCTTGTTCCTGGCACCACCTAGTATGAAGTTAATTGTTGATGCCCCACACCTTTTTCTTGCCCTTGTTTCATATATGCCTACCTTTGCCCATGTCCTTTGTTGGTTGTGCATGTTGTAGGTATTAGTGTTGTGAGTATTTTTAGTATTGGTGCTGTGTGTTTATAAATGTAGTATGTGCTGTCGGTATTACGCTGTTAGTTAGTATTCATGCTACACCCTATTTCTGGCCCAGGAGCTCCCCTGTGTTCCAAGAAACATCTGTTTTACCCTTAGTTGGTCTTGGTTAGTTAGTTAGTTAGTTAGTTGGTTAGTTAGTTAGTTGCCTTTTTTGACCAACGAGCCAAAGCTTCAGTACCTCTTCTTCTGCAAGCTACAAGTGGATCGTTGTTCCTTATGCTCTGTCGTAACAGCAGAAGCCTGACATTTAAATGCAATGGGAAATAAAAATACCCCAGGAAGAGCTATGTCTAATTTTAGACATTCCCAGCACCTGCACACAACTGAAAGTGATCATTTTTAGAATTTTACGGTTTGTCAGCACAACTTTCTCTTTCTGGCTTACGGCTTCCTGTCAGCTGATGGCTGCTGTTCCGAAACTTTTCAAGAGCCAATCCAGCCCTTACCACACGCATAATGAGGTTAACTTAAAAATGACTAGTTGCAAGATTACCTCTTAAATGAAAATAAAAAAATATATAACAGAAACCCAAACATGTACAAAAATCACCAGAACCCAGGACCCAAAATGATTTTAAGAAACATCCAACAAAATACATCCCAATTATTTTCTTCTCCTTAGCAAACATAATCTGCTGCTTCAAAGGAAAGCTACCGGTAATATCAAAATTAAACATTTAAAAATTTAAATAAAAGAATAAAAACAATGACTGTTTAATTTCTAGCTAACCCAATATTACCTTTTATAACGGTCCAATTATGTGACTTAATAATTCCAGCGTATAATGAATACACAGCAAGCATAACAAAAGATCAAAAATGACAAAGGCTCCACCGAAGCAGTAGACAGAGTTTGCCGACAGCAGGTGCTTTTGCTTAGAGCTGATAAAGGAATTGAATTTATTGTTCCACGCAAAACAAAGATATGGACGTCCAGTAATATTCTACAAAGACAACTAAAGAGATAGTGAGATAGTAAAGACATGTGAAATGTATACAGATGGGACATCTAAGAACGGCATGAAGAGTCAGGTAGCTATTTGGGGACATTATGGATAAATATGCTCTTTGCTAGGATTACTCTTTGTATTATGGGAGTTTCAGGTGTGCCCTGAAAGCTGCAATTAAAACATCAAAAAAGATCACAAATCAATTTCACTGTAAAGTGAAATGTGATTGAATTTTACAATGTAATTTTTATCACGTTCCTTTAATAGACACCGGCTTCCCTTATGAAAAGGCGATTATTCCAAAGCATTCCTGCTATCATCTGAACTGCATGCCACAGACTGACAGCGATGTCTGATGTTTCTCAGTATAATTACTGTACAAGTAATATTGTCTTTCCACTCTCCTGTGATCTAACACCATATTGATTTTGATGACTTAATTAATCTCTCTGCGACCTTGTCCCAGATAAGCAGTTAGATGATGGATGGATGGATTAATTATTATATTAGTTAAAAGAGCACTTAATCATATCACGTCACTTATCCTATAGCGAAGGCCTGCTCTCTGTTTATAAACTGGTCCGAAGGCAGACTCGTTTTATGAAGTCAACATTTATTCTTCTGTTGTGTTTTTAACCCTTCTGCTGCAAGGTACACTAGTGTTACTGTGCTTGGATCAGAGAACAAACCAAAATGATATGGGGGGCCGTGGGCCCCATCAATCACCAGCCATTATGTAAGCTCTTGCCTGCTCTTCACATTTCTGCTCCCACACGGAGACAGTGGCAGACTTTATTGTTTCGATTTCACTTCATCTTACATGAGTCAAATTGATAAATACTGTCTCATTTATGGTGATTGCAGGGTGCAGTCTGAACATTAGGATTGTTATATGTCTGCTTTCATTAGACTCAACCCAGTCTCAGGTGTCAAAGCATGATGCCAATTATGCTAATACCACAAGGGGTCAAAGCTCCATAGGGATGTTTGGAGGCCTACTACACTGCCAGCTTTGAGGCCTACAAAAATGCCAGCTTTGAGGCCTACTACACTGCCAGCTGTGAGGCCTACAAAAATGCCAGCTTTGAGGCCATCTACACTGCCAGCTGTGAGTCCTACTACACTGCCAACTTTGAGGTCTGCTACGCTGCCACCTTTGAGGCCTACTACACTGCCAACTTTGAGGCCTGCTATGCTGCCACCTTTGAGGCATACTACACTGCCAACTTTGAGGCCTGCTACGCTGCCACCTTTGAGGCATACTACACTGCCAACTTTGAGGCCTGCTACGCTGCCACCTTTGAGGCGTACTACACTGCTAACTTTGAGGCCTACTACACTGCCACCTTTGCGGTGTACTCCACTGCCAACTTTGAGGCCTACTACATTGCCAATTTTGAGGCGTACTACACTGTCAACTTTGAGGCCTACTACGCTGCCACCTTTGAGGTGTACTCCACTGTCAGCTTTGAGGCCTACTCCACTGTCAGCCTTGAGGCCTACTCCACTGTCAGCCTTGAGACCTACTACGCTGCCAGTATGCAACCTCATGCTAGCCTTATGCTCAGTCTGACTGGTAAATGCTGCTGTCCATTCTGCTATGTTAGCCTCTCGCTTCTCTTTAACTTCTGGCACTGATGTGATACTGTAACTCCAGCTTCTGGTACCAAATCAGCAACCCTCAAATATTTTCTTAAAACTTAAAACTTTTTTATAGACTTTTCATATATTTCTATATTTTTAGTACTTATTTTCTTAACTTATTATTTGTGTCATCCTTCACCCTTGTTTGTTGCACAGTCTGGAGTAGCGAAAGTTGCATTTCACTGATGGCGTACGACTGCATTCATGCATGTGACAAATAAAAATTTTGAATCTGAAAATTTGAACCTTAACTGCATCACTGACAGGCTGAGGTGTCTTACTGTACCAAGCCTTTTGTGATCTGTACAGTAATTATATTATGCTAGGCCTGTTTCAGTAACGAAATGCTCTGCTCAGTGGGTATGAAAGTGCAGACAAAATCTGAATTGACATCCAAATACATTTAATTAATTTGATTGATGCTTTTATCCAAAGCAATATAGCATGAGGTATGGTCAGTCAGTCCCTGGAGCAGCTGGGCTTTACTGGCCTTGGTCTGAATTCTTTGAAATCACTGTGCCAACACTGGGATTTGAGCCAGCAATGTACATCCATCCATCTATCCATTCATCCATCTTCCAACTGCTTATCTAACATAGGATAATGGCCAAAATTAACATAGTAACATAAGTTCATATGTACGTTTCTGACAACATAAAAATACCATAATAGAAGAATGAGTGACTGTCCGCAACAGCTTAGTTTACAAAGTTCTGCACTTTTACATGAATCTGATCTTTAAGATGCATGCTGTGTAACGTGACATTGGGGTTCATACTTTATGCCGGCACGCCTAGACATCAAGACAGTTCCTTCCTCGACAGTTTGGAGAGGCTGCAGCCTGTGGCTCGAGACGACAAACTAACAGTCAGTGAATTCATTTTGCGCATAGATACATGGTCACCGGCAAATTTGAATTAATTTGCCATGTTTAACATGGGACTGGCAAAGCCACAGTGTTCATTCTCCCCGCATAAACAATGGCTTCGTCTTCAATTACATCCAGATTCCTGTTACAATAAAGATTAAGGCTGAAGTTCAGGCTTTCCTAGTGACAGCTAGAGAGGGAACAGAAACCACAAACATGCCTGTAATGAGTGCTACCGCAATGAAACATTTCAGAGAAAGAATAGCCTGATAGCTCATTTTAACCTGTTTATCTACACCAAACCTTATGTGGAATTTTCAGAAATGTTTAAAGAACAAATCCCACCTTTTGTGTGCATAAACAATGCCACTGTACAGTGAACAAGGTTCAGTACTGCAGGAATAACTACAATTTCCCGGTGTTGTTTTTGGAGGGTCTCCGTTACATAAATGAATTTACATCCTCTGCCTCTGACGTTTGCTTGTAACTTTAAGCAATACAGCAACAATTGCAGTTTAAAAACATCCATCCATCCATCCATTATCGTAACCGCTTAATTGCCACCGGGGTCGCGGAGGGCCCTGAGCCTATCACAGGAGCATTGGCCGCAGGTGGGAACCAACCCTGGGCGGGCGCCAACACACCAGAGGGCACACACACTCATACAGCCACACTCAAATTCACACAACTACAAGGCCAATTTAGTTTGAAAACATCTCCTTATTAATCAAAATTTTTAGTTATTAAAAAACTACAAAGTAATCGATCTGCTGCTAAATTAAAGGCTTGTTGTTGAATTTGCTTTATTCTGCTGTGGAACAATGTGATCTATCCCCTGAGCAGATGTTAAATTAGCCCAGTTTGTAGATAGCTTAGTGAACGCCTGTATGAATGACTGTCCTTATCTAAGGCCTCGGCACAGACCTACAGGAATCCCAGGTGTCGATAACGACCGCAAGATGTTCTGCGTGGTTCTGGATACAAAGCTGGCCAAAATGTCTGTAAAATAAGCTTCCTTAGTGGGCAAGATCCTGACATACTGTAACAAAGGAACTATGAAACAATTCTGCTTGATGGCAAAGGATGAAACTAACAGCTGGGAAATCACTCTCATGGGCAGTATTTCAATTAAATGTATGCAACATATGTATTTCATTACTTTTGAGTATTTTGTAATTTGACGGAACTAATGTATTTAAAATACTTCATGAAATATGTAATATTATCTATCTATCTATCTATCTATCTATCTATCTATCTATCTATCTATCTATCTATCTATCTAATAGAACCTTCGCCACCAGATTTGTAGACTAATATAGCCTATTACATCGGACTAGTAACTCAAGGAAAGAAGCTACTTAATCTTAGCAGTTAAGGTAAAGTACGCAGTAAAGTACAGTATCAGACATTACTCACTGAGTGTCATCATAGGACAGAAAATTAGAGTGATTAGCAAACAGCAGTGCTGTGCTCTACAACGTGTGAACTAACGGCTAGTGGAATTCTAGTTAATTTGAACAGGCATGTTCAGGCAGTGGCGTCTGGTGGTTTGTCATGTATGGAGGCCTTCATTAGCGATAAGCAGGCCAGCTACTGTTCCTAAGGTCAGAATTAATGTCTATCAGCTAACGGTGTTTTTATAGCTACTGACCCTGGGTAAAGGGGAGAACCGACTGGTAAACTTGACGTTGTATATTACATGCATGGTTCTGTTCTTTTTTGGGGGGCATGTATATAAAAAACAGTTTTTTCTTTGACTTTGCACATGTTTGACACCCAAGTGTAAGACAAAGTGGGATATTCACGCATTACGATAATTAATTTAATCGAATTGGCTTGCACACTTGCACACACTGGCACCCCTGCCAGTCACCAGCACTAATTCTGTGGGAAGCACTGGGTATAATTTAGAAGCATTGACAATACGCATCACAGTTCTGGAAGACGGAACGGCGTTCCCCCCTGCAAGCCCCACCCGCTGCTGCAGGTGCAGTCTATTCAGCTCTCATTATGTTACTAATGTTACAAACGTTATTCATTTCACAATTAACAACTCAACACATCAAAAGATTATTATTCTATTTAAAGTTAATGTATATTTTGTAAATATTACACATCATTTAGGCTGTAACAGTACGCATAATCATTGTGTACGTTACTATTTTACATGTATTTTTGTATTTTCAAATGACAAATTACTTGAATTTTAAATACATTTTCTCACAGCAGTATTATGTATTTAATTTTTTAACATTCGATTCGTAATTTATAACAAGATACTTTCTGATGTATTAATAATAATAATTTAACAATTGATCCCTGTAGGGAAATTGTCTTTACGCCTCCCTCAACTAGCTCTTTGTAGCGTAAGCTGTCCGCGAAGGGCAGCCACCCGTAACGGATCCCAGGAAACTGGGGGTTAAGGGCCTTGCTAAAGGACCCACGGACGTGCCGAGGCTGGGTTTGAACTGGTGACCTGCTAGTTACTGTCACACAAGCTAGTGACCTGCTAGTTACTGTCACTGTCACACACTGTCCCCATATTTGTGCTCATCTCTGTATGCAGGGAGAGTATCAGGTGAAGCAACAAACACCAACAACCCCGATCACATGCCTTTACCTCCAGACACAGCCCTGACCCTGCTCCACGCTCTTCCCCATCGTCACAAAGTCTGGCACGTTGTGTTTATTACCACATTAAACAAGACTGAGTATCAGGTCATTTAACATGAGCTCTGAGAGAACGTTTGGGACAAGATCCAAAATTCAAGGACAGCTTTCAGAAAATCACCATATCAGCATAAATTATAGGTTCTTTGTTCATTTCGTATAACAGCAGCCCTGTGTGCTACAGCATCCGCACTCGAAAATCCAGTCACCCCACTCAATCACTGTCTATATAACAAGACTAAATCCAGCTAATTATTTTGTTTTTACTAGTCATGTTGATCCATGTGACACAACTGGCATGAGTCTTGTCATGTGTCATAGCTTGAGTTATTTGAATTACTGCTCATTGACATCAGTTGCTACCCGCAGTCCAGCCATCCCAAAAATACAATGATGGCAATTCCACTTCATTCCAATTCATTTCCATCGACCGGAAAAAAGCCTGTCAATGGAGCTTGAATAATCTGAACGAGGGCATATTTATCATGGAAAATGCGTATAATAAGCAATCAGAAGTCGAGAGCTCCTTCATCCATTTTTCAGTAAAGATTTCAGTTAATATTTTTCATGCTCATTACATTCAATTTGCATGAAACATTCCAACATTCATCTTTATCTCCATTCCCCCTCTCTTTTGTATTCACAATTGAAACATTTAACCTAGTCATCCATATATTTAGATGAGAAGTGAAAATGTGAATGACAAAACATTTACATAGACAAATGCTACTTTCTGAAATAGAGCTGAACAGATTTGCATCTAGTCCATATGCTGAGAGTGAAAAGAAATACAACCCCCAGACACACACAGGTTTGTCATTATATCTTTGTGGGGACTCTCCATTTATTTCTATGGGGAAAACCCTAATCCCAACATGAAGACCTTCACCCCCACCCAGCCTTAACCTTAACCATACAAGAAATACGAGACTCTTCGGCATTTTTAGTTTTTTGATTGCTTCCACAGATCATTGTGAAGACCTGGAAAATGGTCCCCACAATGTAATATAAACATAATCCACACACACAGAGAGAGAGAGAGAGAGAGAGAGAGACTATGTATTCATATCTTTTTGGAGACTTTTCATTCATTTCTATGGGCCTAACCCTTATCCCCACTATGACAACCTTAACGCCTATCTAGCCAAATCCTTAAAAAAATTCAAACCTTTTGGCATTTTTAGTTAATCGATTGCATTCATTATAAACACATACACACTTACCTTTGCACAGCCATATACATCTGGATGACTGCATTGTGAGTGTATATACCACCTATTTGCGATGGTGGTGCATGCTTTGGAGGTGTGGAGATGATCTTTGTATAAACAAACATGCAGTAGGAACACATGATGAAGGCCCTGACCCTGATCACTGATCACCTGGGTGTATAAAAGTACAAATATATATAATAATTATATATAATAAGAAAGCCAGTGTTGTGTTTCCGTATTTCTATAATTATGTAAAAAATTATAACCTGGACTAATGGTTGCTCAGTGAGTGGAACTGTTGCCTCACACACCCAGGACTGGAGGTTTCAATCTTGCCTGCGGTCTGTGTGTGAGTGTGTGAGTGTGTGTGTGTGTGTGTGTGGTTGTGGGTTTCCTCCCACAATCCAATCTGGCAAACTGAAGTTTGTAAATTGCCTGTAGTGTGTGAATGAGTATAGTTACCCATTGATGGAGCTGTATCCACATCAGAGTGTAACCCAAACTTGTACCCTGCCCTCCCTGACATAGGCTGCAGCCCCCCACCCCCCCCCCCCCCGCTCCTCGGTCCCCCTGCCCCATCCATTCGTTCCGCCCACCAGCCTGAACAGTACAGATTTAGAATCCATCTGTGGCTAAAGAGCAAGACTGACTTTGTGACATCTCAAAAGCGAAACCTCAGATCAGAGCAACAACACAGCCACGAAGGGGGAAAACACCGCCTGTGGAAATTCAAGAAGTTGTTAGGAGGCAAAACCTTGTAAAATGTTCGAATACGATTGGCAGAGCTTTGAACCTTCTAAGATGCATGGTTAAGTTGGCTGGCGCAAAACTGAAAGGATACAGCGTAAGCAGGAGGTCTGCGCTGACGGAGCTGCAGGGGTCCTGATCTGAACCTGCAAACACTGCTGATCTTTTGACAGGGAACTATTCAGATTTTGGAAGAGCGGAAAGAAATAAGGCACTTGTGAGAACTGCTAAGATTAAGTCATGCCTGGAATGTGACAGACCCAGAGATCTTCGGGAAGATTTTGCTGCCTATTGAATTTAAATGAGGGCCTCTTTGACTGAACATGCACTATGTTTGGCACAAACGGATCATATCACCCTGGTAACATCGTCCTCACCAACAAATATGGTAGTGGAGAGGGTTCTGGTGCCAGCAGAAGGGACTGGAGAAGGAAAGATGGACAGAACTATAGCCAAATCCAGAAGGAAAACCTCTTTTAGCCATTAAAGGCCCTGAATTTAGAGCGTACCGTCTAGACAATGACCTAAATCATAATTACTACATAAGATTGGCTTAAAAACAAGAAGGTCAGTATTACAGTATATCCCGACGAAAACCCTGAACTTAAATCCCATTAAATCAGGTGTAGTGTGCTCTAGAGATGGGTGGGAATGTTACAGGGACATTTTTCCAATGTTAATATTGTGGGGTGACGTTCATATTATGAGAGGTGCACCCAGGTGTGTTTTGAAAATATGTTTTCCTTTCTATAGGTGAGAGGTTGATGAAACAGATTGTTTGAGATTTTTTTTTCATGTTTGGAGTTAAGTTGATTATGCACTGAATGTACTAGTGTGGCATTTATGTTTACTAGAGTTCATAAATCGTATTGCCCTGACAGACACTGTTAAGGCGTGTTTTTTTTTTCCAGTCACACCTGTGTGAGAAAGTCCTGGGAGAAGAGGTGGTTTTGTGGCGCTTGTGCAGAGGGAAAAAAAGTGGAGGAGAGAAGAGGAGAGCATGGGGTGGCTGTCGGCTGGTGGACTGATGCGGAGAGCTCACGCGGGATTCCTCTCTGAGGATGAAGCAGAGGATAGCTGGAGAGCGCCGCGAACTGCTCTGATTTGGGGTTCAGACTGTAGGTAAATCTGAGCTTCACCGGGGATTTGCTCGGTTGCAGGACAGTCGCGGAGGGCAGAGTTAAGCTCAGCGAAATTAAACTGCGTAATCAGCCAAAGCTAGCGGGACCTCGGCCGGCTTTGGACCGAATCCCTGCCCGGAGTAATGGACCATTCAGCTGAACTCGGGGTTTTTCTCATCGCCCTGGTAGAGTGAGTACTCCTGTCCAGTAAGAGCTCCCACGTGCACCGACTGGCCGGCATAAAGTGTGCCGCTCTCTTAGCACGAAACCCGGGTTTGGTTTCTCCATGAGGGAGAACATTGCCGATTATTGTGCATATTGTTTAAATGTGCTTTGTTTTTTTCTTTGATTGCTCAGAAGCAGGTTTGACAGTCTGGGGGTCCGGGATGGGAACTGACAGTAAAACAATTTCATGGTCTCTACCTGAGATGGTGTTTCTATTCTTTGGGAGGAGGGAGTCTGTGCTAGTTATTAATGATAATGGGTGTGTGAAGAGGGAGATACTGATGATAGAGAAGTGACAGGTGTTAGTGTTGATATAAAGTTATAGGCACTTGGCAGTTTGGTCGAGCGGAACTGAAATTATTCAACTGTGAATACGTGTATGGTGGGCAACCCACTCCTGGCCGATTCTACCCCCCTTGTATTCCTGTGCCACAGGGGGGTGTCGTTAATTTCGTCGAGTGGGGGTGGCCACACAAATATTGCATAAAACTACTACTGTACCTACCATCTGAAAGTAAGGTTCATAGGTCTAGGGGGATAGATATACTTTCTAATCAGTCTTAGGTAGGCAACGGTCCTCTCAGATAGAAGTCTGTATCTAGTCAGTTAGTGTTATTAGGTTTTGCTTGTTATTCGACATTTCTGGCTGCAGGATTAGCAATTAGCAGCTGTAAACCACTGAACACTAAACTTTGCTTTTCATCAACTTTCGTCACCCTGTCCCTTTGTCTTAGTAAGTAAGATAGCCAAGCTTATTTTCAGTTACCGAGCATGAACCATCAACAATCATGAAGCATCAGCCCCTGTGTGAGGACACCGATGAGGCCTCAGCCCCTGTGTGAGGACACCGATGAAGCCTCAGCCCCTGAGTGAGGACACCGATGAAGCATCAGCCCCTGAGTGAGGACACCGATGAAGCCTCAGCCCCTGTGTGAGGACACCGATGAAGCCTCGCCCTCAGCTAAGTCGTTCATTTCTCTCCCTACAGCTTCCAATACACTCCTGTTGTCCATCACACTCAAGGCCTATATTCACGGGAAGAAACGTATCCCTGACATCCTTCGCCTGGTTCCAACAATTTGAGCTGTCCTCAGCTACTCCACCACTGGACTACGGACCTGTCAGTCGACAGTCAAAATGGCTGGTTTCCTCCTTGCCCTTGCCACCCACTCATCAACCACTGAAAACACATCTGCTCTATCCACCAGCTTCTCTTTCTCCCACACTCCCTGCTACATTGGGTAGGGATGGGGGACAGTTTGGTTAATTTCTAAGCGCTGGACATTTACTCCTCTCTTCTGCCTGTGCAACAATTCTACATGTCAGTACCACACACCTACTGTTTCTAACCTTGGGCATTGTCACCATCTATCGCCAACCACCATACGTCTATGACAGCGAAACATGCTCCAGTCAGGCAGCCCTAATGACATCTCACTGAACATCATCCTCGACAAACCAGTGGCTGCTCATTTCCTAACCCTCCTGGCATCATTGTTCCTGAACGGACTCTCCACTCCACCGTCTTATAAGCCTGGAAACCAACTGGGCCTTGTCCTGACATGTAACTATCACAGACAGCTTACTTCTGACCAATCTACATGTATCTCATCACTTTATTGAATTTATCTTGTTGCTCTCTACGTGTCCTTCTGCCTTCCATCCTTAGCTCTCCTACCTTAATCGTTCCCTCTCTTACTTGCTTCTCTACCTTGATCTCCGCTGCTCTGCCCTTCCCTTCCCTGAACATTTCATTTGATTCAAATAAGGCCACTGCCACAGTACACTCTATCCTAATTTCAATGCTCAAAAACCCCTTCAAGATTTGTACCTGCTCACTCCTGGCTGTCCAGTGCTCTATTTGGATGACAGAAGAAGTTCAGGATAGCTGAGGTTCAAAGGAGTGGATTTGGATAAACAATCACCTTTTACTGCTGACATCACTTCTGCTAAAACTACCATTTCTCCTAAAATTACCATCTCCCCATATACATGCACGCTATTCTTCTCCATTGACATCATCCATTGACACACTGAACCATCAGATCCTTTGTCCGCCATCTTTCAACTTGCCACTATAGGTTTGGAATCTCAGATTTTCATCTTGGAGAAAAAAGGCATCCACATCTAAGTCATATGAAGTAATATCTGGTGTGCTTCAAGCCTTTCTGTACAGAAGAGAGTTCTGATCATCCAGTCTCCTGACTTCTCCTACTAATATTACACAGTTGACATCCAACTTTATCCAACCTACTCTCCAGAGGACCCTCGGTCTCAGCTCAGATTTCTGTGTCCTTGCTGACATAACAGATGGATTTTCACCTTCATCTTGTCCTTTTGAAGATACTACCATTTAACAGGATATTACTGTCCAGCTTGGATCTTCTACATTGTCTCTCTCAAGGTTTGTTAGGAATCTAGGGTTAATGACATATAACTCACTAACCTCTGCAGAGCATATCTTCAGATCTTGTACATTTACATAAAAAAAAAAATTCAGACCTTACAACATCAAGAATTTTGGACTTTATCAGAATATGCAGCTGAACTCCTTGTCAAACCACACATCACCTCATAACTAGGTACCTCTTTACTGACAGGGTTAATAGCTTATGCTGATAAGCCACTGCAGAAGATTCAAAACACAGCAGCACGTCTGTTATTCAGTCAGGTTAATGCTCCCATTTTACATCTCTCCTTGTCTATCTTCATTGGCTCACTCAAGAAGGTGCTTTCTTTGAGAGCTGTTAATGGACCTACCAACTTCAAGTCAGTCATATGGACCTACATTCCTGATGTAAATAAATGAAAGTAATATAAAAGATAACTTTCTGATGGGTAATATAACAGATAGTGGTTTTATGATAAAAGCCTTAAGGAAACCGTTTCCATCTCGAGCCACTGAGATTTTATTATTGCTAGAGCTTTTAAACAAAATGCTGTAAAAAAAAAAAAATAGATCTTTTTAACAACCAGCATGGCATGAAGTTTGCATACAGTCCAGCCTTTGGTTGATGAAGCTGATGGGATAAGTAAATAAAAATGCCTTCTAGTCAGGGGGCACTGAAAGGAAACCACTAAGCTGTTAAATTAGTCCCCGTTTAATTGAGCGTAGGGTCTTCAGTATTATTTTGTGTGTAAGCACCAACACCTTTCTACATTCCATTAAATTTCACTCTGGGCTGCCATTCTCTGCAAAATAACAAAAAGTACCGACTAGCCATACATGTCTTTGCATGAGTAACTGAGAAGAAGCCATTTTCAGCTCCATTGAATGGTATTTGCTCTCCCTTATGATGTTCTGCAGGGTGCATAAAGTCCATCACCCCCAAGACAGACTGTCTCTCTAGCCATCAGCTATGGGGAAAACTTGATGTCGTCAAACAGATCAGACAACCGAGAAACACGCATCTGGCAAACACAGATGGCATTGACGCCGGACATGGATTGGCTAAGCCTTATTTTTCGTCCGCATCGAAGGTGTCGCCGTTTCCGTGATTTGTGAGTATCTGGCACCATAACACTGGTGTTACTCCAGCCAAAAAAAGAGGCTTCCCAGAGGCTGCCATCAAAGAGTTATTTCAGCTTGGTGTTTATCAAATGGGCGGCTTACACTTTGAACTAAAGCCATTCTGATTTAGAGTCTCTCTACTCGAAGACAGGACTGGGCGATGGATTCCCCCTTTGCCGCAGCAGCTCAGAACTCTATCCCACGAGGAAGCATGAACACAATGTTCTTCACTCTAGTAATGAAACATCCATCCCTCCACTTTCCAAAGCTACCTATCCAGGGCAGAACTACGGTGACCCTAGAGGCTACCCTAGATTTCTATGGGTATAACTGTAATCCTAACTATGACAACCTTAAGCCCTACCCAGCCTCAACCTTAACCATAAGTAACCAGACAAAATACAGGATTTTTGGCATTTTCAGGTTTTTTTGTGAATTAATTTTTTAAAAATTAAATTTTCCCTCGTGGGGACCGAATAATGTCTCCAAAAATAACAGGTTTTTATCACATTGTGGGGACATCTGTTGAGGACATTTTTTCAGGAGCTCCTTCCCTGCATATCTCACCTGAACACTTTGCATATCACTCATCAAACGCGACTCATCGTATCAGCATCGGTTGCCTGTGCTCCATGCAGTTGCGAGGTGCTTGCATGCAGCAGGCACCTCTCTTGTCCACCCGAGGACGTAATGAAAAGTTCAGGGCTCGGAACTGCAGAGCAACAAGGAATGACGAGCATCAAAAATAATCCAAGAATCAGGGTCAAAGTGTATCCATGAATCCATGTGAGGAGCTTTACCTCATCCAAACCAGAAGTTCACAGTGCAGCGGCGGACTTAACGTCTCGCAAAGGGTTTGATAAAAATGTGTTTAGGTCCAAAGGCCATGATTGTATTTGACTAATGCCTATTAAAAAACAGCGAAACATTTTCCTTACAGAGTAAATGAGAAGTTGAAGTGAATAAACATAAACACGCCACTGCACACACTGTAGATGCACACACTGCAGATGCACACACTGCTTGCATGAGGACAGCCTACTACCTCATTTCGCTGTGCACATGGACAGTGACGATGAAGCTGACTGACTTTAATAACTAGAAAATTCAGTGTCCAATCTCATGCCAGCTATCATTCTTAATGCACACCATCCCCCTACAAAGGAATCCTCATTTAAAATGATAGGTTGGTCCTCTTTGCTAAACCATAGTACACAAACGAACTGCATGTGTATAGAAGTTACATTTATATTTATATTTCATACATATGTATTTATAGAGAGACATTATAATTTCTTAGGTTCTCTGCAATTCTTGCATATATTGTTTCTTTATTCCCAAATGTTGGTTTTTTGTTTAAATTGTCGCCTTTATGGCCATCATAATGAAATACTGTAAAATAAACTAGAGTCATTTTCATTTACACCCGGGCAGTTCATGCACAGATAATGTTAATGATGCTGGTCCCAATTAAATCTGCCAAAATGGTCACATTGTCTGAATGCTCACAATAAATCTCAGCAAAATTAGAGTTCATTTCACTTTGGCACCGAATCTGACAGCACAGCAAATATTCGCTCTGTTGTTTTCCACTTAGTTACATTGTGTTATATGTGTATGTGGTTTTTCTAATAAATCTGGTTGCAGAAAGAACACTCGCCTAAATCCGACAATGCGTTTAAAACACCGACGATGAAACGCCCAATTACATTCTTTCAGTCCTTCTCTGTCATGTCATGCCCGCCTGACCCTCCTATCTCCTCCCTATCATGGCCCTGATGAGCCACACCTGTTACTTGTTACCCATCGTTAGCCCTTTTCTTTAAGCACCTGTCTCGTCAGCCCCATTGACATTTAACCTTCCTGTTGCCTTTGCCAGCCCTTGTTCCAGTCCTCCCATTTTGATCCCTCGCTGCCCCTTTGTTCGCAGCCTAGTCTCTGTCCATCGAGTTCAATAAAATGACTTTTGTTTCAACACAGCACCTGCCCTCAAGTCCGTATGTTGTGACATTCTGAAAGAAATGCTTTGTATTTGAATTTAAAAGTGACTAAACCAGGACCACAAATCATCCAGTTCATCAGCAATATTCAAATGCTGGTTCTCATCATCGAGTTAATAGAGAGGACCATACCTCATCAATTTTAAAGCACATTTCTCTCTGTGTCTCTTCATGGATTCGGCTTCAGGTATCATCTCACTCTCAGGTCTGGCTCCTCTTCACAGGAAAGTATAGACTGCAAACTCATCCCACATTTTAAACAAGCTGTGTCATTTTAACGAGATGCCCCAGCCATTCAAGCCCATTCATCATTGCAGCAAATAAAAATGGGGTCTTTGGGAGTCTTGCTCCAGAGCCCTTCTGCTTTTGATTTTTCCTGCTCTTCTACATAAATTCACAGGATCCTGGGAGAACTGATGACCTCCTTGCCAGAAATAAGTTTTCACCATTTCTCAAATAATCCCTGTCACTGAGGCTGGGTCATTTGCTATGTTAAAAATAATAAATAAAAGAAAATTTTTTCTCTCTCATTTCTGTGAGGGCAAAAACACCTAGTTGTAGTTTCTCAGTGGCTTATTGTACAAAACTTTCTCCATTTCTGACACCATCATCTATGTTTCATTATTTTTACTTACACAAATATTTACATTTAAACCAGATTTAAAATATAAAATATACTGTATGTAGATCTGCAGGTTTCAAAAAGAGCTTCAACGTGCTCCCTATCACCACTTAAGTAGGCCCTTTCCCTAATCTCACCCAATTTCTCTTCTTCCCCTGAGCTGACACCGAAATGGTTGTCTTTGGTTTTGTCTACTGTTTTGTTACACTTACCTAAATAACCTCCCATGTCATGTGGTTCTGTTGCCCTCCCATCCAGGTCTTAGAAATGCTTATGACAGTCTCTTGGAACCTGTGTTGCGCTCTAAAAACTGAAAAAGTATGAAAACTAAGTTATAAACCAAAAACAACTAATATAATAGCATTAAGATGTTCAATTGCTTTGTGCACATTCAAATTGTACCTATAGTATGCAATTTACTCTTCAAATTTGCAAGTGCTGTGTTGCTTTCAATGGGGATAAATCTCTGCTTTAAGACTATTTCATTTTAGTGCAGCTTAAATCGGGCTCTCATTCTCAAAGTTACTCCTGCCCTAAGGATTTAGCAGAACTAAGGTGTAAATGATAATGACTCACAATGACCCAAACCTGCTGACTGCCTCAGTAAAGAGACGTTTGGCAAGACAGCAAGTCCTGCTACAGAGCTCAAGATAAACAGCTTTAAGTTGTAACCACGCATGTAATAACACTGTGAATAACGAGTGCGAGAGTAATCAATCACAATAAAAGGGCGCATCGCTTACGGGGGAAGCGGCACAGAGACGGCAGGTGCTAGCTTGGTGACGGCGGCGTTTTGGAAACATATGGATGTTCATCCTCAGCTGGCGAAGTTAATGAAAAACGCCAACTAATCAGCTCAGCCTCGATGTGCCAGCGCTTCGCAGATGTAAAAGGCAGAGATAAAATGAGCGTGTGTGGATGCTGCATTTTGCAAAAAAAAAAAAAAGGTTATCTTTTTCTAATTTCATGAACCACTGCACAAATGGCATTAATTGTGCCCGGCTGAAACATCTTGCATCCCCATGCAGTCGGAGAGCAAAAACGTATGTTATCTAAGCCTAATAACCTCCCGGGCGCAGTGCATGGGCTTTGTGGGGAATTATGAATGCGGCAGGGCTGATAAGTAGATGAATGGCAGCGGGGAAAATAAAGGCGACATTCTCTCCCTTCACAAACACGAAATCCTGGCACAAAGGAGGTTTGTGTATTAACAGACTCCCGGCAATTAAGCTCCCTCCGCAGGCAGAGGGTCGGAGAGAGTCTCTGGACAGCGGTCACGTAAACAAGGGCCCGCTCCGGCAAGCCACGTTCAAGGCTGCTCAACCGTGATAAGACCACAAGCGTGACGATCAATCTCATCACTAGACGGCCACCTTGACTGACATCTCAGCATTGTGACCATGGTACACTGGTTCAGAGGGTGACATTGCTTTTTCACGGATTCAGGTCTGAATCCAGTACCCCCCCCCCCCCCCCCTTTCCCCTCAGAGGATTCCTATTCTCCTAATGCCAATGTGGGTTTCCACTGTCTTCTGCGGTCGTTGCTCACTCACTGTTTGTGCATCTGTAAATCAGCATAACAAGGATGCCAGACCAATTTGAATGGGAATTTAATGAAAACAGATTGAGGTACACATTTTTATTCAGCTCACCAAGTTATGTTTCTGTGCCCATGTCCAGAACGTTATGGGTTTGTATCCCATAGCTGGCAGAGCAATCACGTCGCTTCTTGAGCAAGATACTTAGCAAAAACTGCCCTAGGGATGCTAATGCACCCTGCTGTCTGACCCCAAGCTTTGTTAATTTGTACATCGCTTGGGACAAATGCATCTGCCCAATAAAGAAATATGAATAAATATCTTCTGTTTCTTTGCAATATGCCCATATGGGAAAACAGTGGAATAAGAGGAGCCCCAGTTATAGCTGCTCACTGCACACGTGACTTTATTGGTTTCTCAGTCTAAAACTGAAGAATTCGACATTTTTACTGTATAACCCCCACAACCACAGAAGGTGTCATTTTTCTTATTTGTTTTCATTGGTCTTCTGTGGGTCCAATTTATATAACAGCTCTGCAACAAACGACACACACCAGCGCTCAGACAAATTGCAATTCTGATTTCTGCACAGAAATAGACGCTCTGACTTTTTGCCCCAAACAGCTCAGATCCTCAGCATACAAGGTTGCTGTTATGTGTTTATTCTTCGTTCTTTTTTAGTGTTTTTCTACGTAAAAAAAAACTACCGAAAATCGTAAAATGCCATGACAACTTACGTCAATTTTTTATGTATGTGTTCTCTATTATGTATAATACAGAGCATATTAAATAATATATAATAAACAGTTTTTGCAATTATAATTATAAACATTCAAAATATAACATATCACAACAATTTGAAAATATCCTGCATCCTCCACACTAAGAATATACCTAATGAACTAATAAGCAAACATAATTTCTCAGATTAAACAAAATGGCTCCTTCAGTCAAATGACAAAACTGTGCGATACTTGAATGAGATTCAATTATAGGCAAAAACCATCAAAGCCAGGCTGGCATATTTAATGAGCCAATGCTACCAGCGAAGTATGAGAATTTTACTTGTTAATCCTCACACTACACACCTAATTATACGGCAGCAATTAACTTCCAGCACCGAGTAGGTACAGCTCGTCCCAGTCCATTAACTTGTGAACTTTACCAAACGCTGGTCGGGGAAATTAAACTTGTGATGTGTGGGCAAGCGTCGATAAGAAGCAGCAAGCGTTTTAAAAAATCTTAATTAACGTCGTTGGATTTCTCGTGAATAGCTTTCTCGTCCCGCAGAATTCTGTCATAATCTCTCCAGTATATCTTTAGTTAATTGCACGTACTGCTGCATAATTTAACCACTGTTTATACTGCAAAGACTGCCTGCGATTTTTCAATTCTGGTATTCAGAAGCATCCCGCGGGACTCATTACATTTTATTTTTGCTTGTAGGGCATTGTCACGAAGAAGCAGTTCCTCCTTCATAGACGTCACACGTAAATTCACTTACACCTGTAAGAGTCACGGAGCTGAGTAGCAGTTCAGAGTCTAGCCGCATGGCCTTGGCACAGATCTCCAGTTCTGTGGATGTGATTCATGCTCTAGTTCTCTATGCGCATGGGTCATAGCCCAGAGAGATGCAGCTTAGATTAATTGAATTAGTTTCTTGAAGCTGCCCTTAGCGTGCCTTTGTGCGTGTGCCCTGCTGTGAAGTGGCATCGAGTGCAGGGAGTCCCGTGGTTTGTGCTCATCGCTTCCTGCGACAGGCTCCAGGGTTGCAATGACCCTCTATATTTCCCGTATTTTTTTAATTTATTTATTTTTAATAAGTCTCTCTCCAGATCTCTTTTCGACAATATTTCCAGAGCTTATCCTCATCATACCTCCCTCTAACATCCATTCTATGCTCCCGGCTCTTTACTGATGCAGTCAGCAGGGAAAGTGTGAAATTTAAACCTGCAGAGAAAATCGTGGCATCTTTGTCACAGAAAAAATGTGGCAACGTTATTACAGCGATGTTAAGGTTTGGAATGTTTACATTGTATTTAAACAATCTAGAGCAATATGATTCTATACCATTTTCTAACAACAGTCTTTGAGGATTCACCTGAAAATCGTACCATTTGTCTTTCTGTTTATTATGGGGACAATAACAAATCTGATAATTTATTAGCAACATACTCTGCTTTAAAGGGTCGATCTGTTGAGTTTGCTGTCTGCTTCCATGTTTAAGGCTGAAGCTGATATTTGAGTACCGCATAAGACTGAATGACTCCAGTCTGACCTGTGAAATTCCCATTATGGAGGAGCAGTTTATGTCAAGGTTTACCAAAAGTAAAAATGATAATAAACCAGCTGTGCCTTTCAGTGAACTGGCTTCCTCCTGAGTGCCCCCTCTGCCAGACCTATCAAAAGAGCCCTGCAGAACAAGGCTGACTCACAAGCACAAGTGTAAACGGCAGCAAGTAAAGATATATACAGACAGGCCCGGCAGAGGGTGTTCAGGGTCCCTAGGTGAGATTCTGCTGGTACAGACAGGCCCGGCCCATGGTGTTCAGGTTCCCTAGGTGAGATTCTGCTGGTACAGACAGGCCCGGCCCATGGTGTTCAGGTTCCCTAGGTGAGATTCTGCTGGGTCAATTCATTCATATTGAAAACATTTCTGTGGCACAAGGTATCCGGCAGCTAACTAGCTAGATCACGTCTGTTTCACAAGCACCTGTAGCATGTATTCGGTGATCCTAATTGGCTGGGAGTTGGAGGGGAGCAAAAACGTGGGTTATCCAGGGTTCCCCGAGGACTGGGTTGGGAAACAGTACTCTAGGCGATCGCTTATGTTGCCTATAGGGAGGGCTGGCCCTGTATACAGGTTTATTTAAATCATGAAGCATGATTTCTTACTTGGCCAGAGAACTTGTCAGATTTAAGGTAGTCTGGGCTAAATGAAAGTGAAAGATGATAACGCCTATTTAAACTGGGACATCTTAAATACAAGAAGTTATCCAGCTAAGCAAGATATCAGGCTTCATTATACAGGCCCCTGAAAGTCTAAGAGAATAAAAGAAAAATAAACAAAGGATGCAGAAGAGGAGAGTAAACAAAGCCTCCTGTGGAACTTGTAGAAAAAACAAGAAAATCTCTGAAGGCTTAAGGTCAAGTGGTGACCTGCTGGACATAAGAATACTGCAGTAATCCGAGAGAAGGATGCATGTATCTTTGTGTGTGAAAGCGAGAGTGGAATGGCGATACGCCTCGCACACCCACATCATGCACGACAGCTGTGCAATCAGTATGTAGGAAAAAGCCTTTCCGCGAACAGTACATCCAGTTTCCCGTACTCCTTCGATATGAAATTCACTCTGTAATATGCCGTGACCTTCTCCATTTCACTTCAGACATCTGCAGGATGCCTGCTAATGCGCCAAAGCTCTTTCACGCCCACAAATGCTTATGGGGCGCCAAACCTGTGGAACTAAACAGTACCTTGGTGTCGGGATACGATTTGCTTGCCTGGATAGCGTGCCGAGATGACCTCTGGACATGAGAAGAGTTTTGGTCCCTGAGTTTCCCAAAGGAGTTTGGGTGTAAGGAGGCTGACTGGCAGCCGAGAGATTACTTTGTGTGTTTACCTGCAAAGGGACGTCTCCCTGACGGCCAGGTAAGGGAGCACGGCTCCTAGACGTGTCTCCACAGCGCCACAGACCAGCTCTTCTGCTTCAGCATCTCACGCTGACTTCGCTTTCCATGGCAATTGACAATGTGAGGAGGGAGGGGAGATGAAAAGGAAAAGTGATTAAAGGCAGAGCGAATAAAAGGCAAATAAACTGAAGTGGCAGTAAGAATGACGAAGTACTTGTCACGGGTCGTGGGCAGCGATCGCGAGCCGAGCGGCGATCGTGCGGAAGGAGCAGGCAAGCAAGTGGGATACGGGGAAAACGGGGGTTTATTTCCAGGAACAGGACGGGTAACAGGCATTGACTCACAAACATCAGACATCAATGACAGACAAAGCAAACTGGGGAGACCAGGACTTAAATACACGGAACAAGGCAGCAGGAAACAAGACACGACTGGGCAGGATCAGGAAATCACACGTGGGTAATTAGGGGGCGTGGCACACAGGAGGAGCGGACGAGCCGGGCATGACAGAACCCCCCCCCAAAGGCGCGCTACACCGGGCGCGCCCAGGAGGAGGCGAAGGACGGGACGAGACCAGGGAACCAAAACCTGAAAAACAAGAACAGAATCAACGCACGACGGGGAACAGGACCGAAGCACAAAACAAGGCAAGAGACAGAACATAGGACAGGAGCTGACAAAGGGCCGGGAAAGCGGAGAGACAGATTAGAAAGGGAGAAACAGAGGGAACAGGCGGAACAAAAGGACCGGGAGTGAACGGAGGGAACCCAGAGGGAGAAGGAGGAACACGAGGAGCAGAGACGGGAGGAACAAAGGAATGAGGAATGGAGAAAGGAGGAAAGACAGGAGGAGGAGCAAACAAAGGAGGGACCAGGGCAGGAGAGAAGGGAGAGAAGGCGGGGGAACAAAGGGGAGCCCGTGGGAGCCCCAGCGGGCGACGGGCGGCAGCCGGAGGGGCCGCAGGCGGCCGGGAGGCCGGAGCCGAAGGGGACCGAGAAGGGGCAGAGGAGACAGGGCGAGGGACCCGCGGAGGGGCCAGGGAGGGAGCAGGAGGGAGCACCAGGGAAGGGGACGAGGGAGCTGGAAGGGGCCAGGGCGAAGGCACGGAGGAGGGGGGAGCCGCAGCAGGCGGCGATGTCCGGGGGAGGGCCGGAGGTAGGGGCCCCGCAGGCGACCGAGGAGCCGCCGTCGGGGAACCCCCAGGCGACCGACCAGGACCCGGAGAGGGGAGCGAGGCAGGGCGACGAGGCACCGGAGAGGGACCCGCAGGCGACAGCCGACCCGGAGGGCCAGGACCCGCAGGCGCCAACCGAGCCCCAGCGCAGGCGAGGCAGGGCGAGCCAGGGGGCAGGGCGGGCGGGACCCCAGCCCTGCGTCTGTGTCCCCTCCCTTTACGGGACACAGACATGACCCCAGGTTGGGGTCGAGTTCGCCGGGGCGAGGGAGAAACTGTCACAGGGGGAGAAGGGACAGGAGCGCGGTCAGGAGCTGCAAGCGGCTGCAGTGGGGGCGCCGGCCCGGGAGCTGCAGGTGGCTGCAGTGGGGGCGCCGGCCCGGGAGCTGCAGGTGGCTGCAGTGGGGGCGCCTGGACAGGAACATGGTCAGGCTGTGGGGGCGCCGGCCCGGGAGCTGCAGGTTGCTGCAGTGGGGGCGCCTGGACAGGAACAGGAGCGCGGTCAGGAACAGGAGCGCGGTCAGGAACAGGAGCTGGCTGCAGTGGGGGCGCCTGCCCGGGAGCTGCAGCAGGCGGCTGCAGAGGGGGTGCCTCTGCAGGAACTGGAGCGCGGTCAGGAACTGGAACGCGGTCAGGAACAGGAGCTGGCTGCAGTGGGGGCGCCTGCCCGGGAGCTGCAGCAGGCGGCTGCAGAGGGGGCGCCTCTGCAGGAACTGGAGCGCGGTCAGGAACAGGAGGTGGCTGCAGTGGGGGCGCCGGCCCGGGAGCTGCAGGTGGCTGCAGTGGGGGCGCCGGCCCGGGAGCTGCAGGTTGCTGCAGTGGGGGCGCCTGCCCGGGAGCTGCAGGTTGCTGCAGTGGGGGCGCCTGCCCGGGAGCTGCAGCAGGCGGCGGCGGCTGCACGGGAGCGGGGTCCGCCGGCAATGGCGGCTGCACGGGAGCGGGGTCCGCCGGCAATGGCGGCTGCACGGGAGCGGGGTCCGCCGGCAATGGCGGCTGCACGGGAGCGGGGTCCGCCGGCAATGGCGGCTGCGCACGCTGCACCGGAGCTGGGTCCGCCGGCAGCGGCGGCCGCACGGGATAGGGATCCGCAGGCAGCGGCGGCCGCACGGGATAGGGATCCGCAGGCAGCGGCGGCCGCACGGGATAGGGATCCGCAGGCAGCGGCGGCCGCGTCGGCGGCAAGAGCAAAGGGAGCTCCTCAGGCTCGGCTATGGCCTCTAGTCGCGGAGGCGGCTTAGCAGCGCTGAGGGCCTCCGTGTCGTCCTCCAGCTCACCAGCTGGGAAGGAGGCGGGGGCGAGAGCGCACGCCCCTAGGACGATCGTCTGGGCGACCGTCCGCTTCTTCCTCCTTCTCCGCGTCACCGTCGGGGGGGTAGGCTGCGCACTGTCCGAGAAAGCGGACCGCGGGAGGATGGTCCCCGGTTCGCGTGGCGCAACCCACCGCTCTTTACGGAACTCGGCCACCCGCTGGAAGTTATCGCGCACCTCCTCCGCGAGGTGCGCGTCCTTTTCCAGGGACAGCCGGTCCAGGATGTCCCAGCTCCGGCTGATGAGATCCCAGGCCGGGAGATCTTCCCGGATGCCGGGCTGGGCGATCCAAAATAGCAGCTGATCGACGTAACCGCGGTAGTCCTCCACAGTCACGGAAGCTGCTTCTCTTTGGTCTGTCATTCTGTCACGGGTCGTGGGCAGCGATCGCGAGCCGAGCGGCGATCGTGCGGAAGGAGCAGGCAAGCAAGTGGGATACGGGGAAAACGGGGGTTTATTTCCAGGAACAGGACGGGTAACAGGCATTGACTCACAAACATCAGACATCAATGACAGACAAAGCAAACTGGGGAGACCAGGACTTAAATACACGGAACAAGGCAGCAGGAAACAAGACACGACTGGGCAGGATCAGGAAATCACACGTGGGTAATTAGGGGGCGTGGCACACAGGAGGAGCGGACGAGCCGGGCATGACAGTACTGATGTTGCGGTACATTAATAAACTCGGCAAGATTTGTGCACATCTCCGCCTTGCACATCTCCGCCTTGGCTCCATGTGAGTACAGTTTGCATGATCTCTCTGTGTCGGCGTGGGATTCCTTCTGGGTACCTTGGCTTCTCCCCACAGCCAAAAAATATGCTAAGATGAGTTGGAGTTACCAAATTATCCATCGGTGTGTAGGGTGTTTGTATCCTGCAATGGGTTGGCGCCCCATCCTGGATTATTCCATGGCTTCTAAAGCTCCGTGACCCTGTATAGGACAAGCGGGTACAAAAAATAAAGGGGCATTTTGACCCCGCCCCCTCTGAGCTCCCCACCAGACAGTGCATGTTTCAGCTTTTTTTTATCAAAACCCTAGACTGTCTTTGGTGCCCGAGGACCACATTGGAATCACCGCTGTAGAGGACAGGTGGCCAGATGGCTCTTTTTACA
This sequence comes from Brienomyrus brachyistius, assembly GCF_023856365.1. Lineage (NCBI taxonomy): Eukaryota > Metazoa > Chordata > Actinopteri > Osteoglossiformes > Mormyridae > Brienomyrus > Brienomyrus brachyistius. The sequence continues at coordinate 14,310,566 of NC_064533.1, forward strand.
CAAAACAGAATAGAAAAGGTTTCATGTTTCTGTATCAATTTGTAGAACATTTAAAAAATATGAGGGGCTGAGATGCATTTTTCCCTGAAAATATATTACCTGAAGTTGCATTTTACTGCACCTGTAGCCTGCAAGATTGGCTCTGGCCCCCCTGCAACCCTGAACAGGACAAGCAGTTAAAGAAAATCGATGGATGGATGGGCTGCATTTTACTATGGCATGATTTCTTTTATTGGATGGAAATGGTAGGAGGAAAGTGCATTTACAGTAAAATATATTACACTTGAATTGTGAACAGCTATGATGTTTATGCACCCTGGTCACATGGCAGATGTTTATGCACCCTGGTCACATGGCAGATGTTTATGCACCCAGAAATCCCTGGTGTCCTGTGTCCCACGTTCACTCTGGCTGCCTGGCTGGCTTCTAAAGCATTAAACATTTAATTCTGTCAGCCTATTTATGGCAGCTGATTGACAAGAATATTAATGTCTTTCTATTCGGCCTTGGGGCATGGCTGATAGCAACTTTGGCCTGGAGCTGTAGCGGCAGTACAGTTTGACAGAAAATGCTCCGCCAGCTCTAGATTCTTCAGCACATCCACTTTGAAAGGCCTCCTGAATTCGAAGCACAAATCCTGCAGACCAATTAAGGTTTATGCAACAATGGCCACAGGGGCCATCGACAGCTTGACAGCCCACTTTCTTCTAGTCAATCACGTGGGTCCCCTGGTCTGTCCTCACTTCTCAATGGGGGTGGCCTGGTCTTTTTGTGAATGGAACGCAAAGTGTGGAATTTATAGATTGGTGCTTGCGCCGTTCGGATTTAACCTCGGCGTTGTTGTTTGTAAAAAGCCTGGATCACACGCGCAGGAAGAAAGTATCTGCAGGTAAGAGGAAACGACATAAGGATTTTTTTAAGACATATATTACTGACATATTGGCCATTTTTGGAGCTTTACCCATTCATAGATGTCTGGATATAGGTTTACCATAAACAAGGTAAGAAATGCGGAAGGCAGGGTAATGCAGTTTATGGCTATAAATATGCATAATTTAAAAGGTGCTAAAAAGGGGGTTTCCTCCAATCTACCGACACACAGGTGACACATGCAGGTTAGCATGCTAACGCAGGGGTGCTGACGGAGAAGTAGAGCGAGGCTGTCGGATTGAGTTATTTGAGGTCCTCACAACCATCAGATGCCTATCCAGCCTGCGGTGGCCTCTGTGCACGGGGATACAGATCGCTCTCGTTTCTGTGGAAAATGTGACTCCTAGATTTGCGGACAGTACCAGCTTTTCAGCGGGCCGTTTAGAGAAATATTCTTGCATGCAGATTTAATATGGTACTTTTTGTGATTCTGATTAAGCACCCTGAGAACATCAAGAGCAATTTACTCCACGTGAACTTAAGCTACAGTAAGTAGTACAGTATAGAAAAACAAATCTGAAATCAATTTAAATGTGTAAATATTTCCATCCATCGTTCATCAATCTGTCCTTCCATCATCCAGGTGAGGGTGGCACTGTCATAGACATTTTATGCAAATAGATATGCGGTGCACACTTCCTAGCATAGGCTCAAGATCACAGCAATTCTCTGGCTCAGGAAAATGGATGGGAGTGTAATTCCCTGGAGTGTCTGCAACCGAAGTGCGCCAAGAAATTATAACACTGTCGCACAATTCATGCTTGAGCACGTGATCTATGCTGCACGTTAAACTTTTTTTGCCTGGAAATAATGATCATTTTTTACTTTGGGTTACTTGTGGATGTGCATGTGTGTTTTTCACTGAAGTGAACTTAAGTTGCCCTCAATAAATGTATGTACCACTTCCTTACCTACGGTTATTGCAACATTAAACTAGGGTTGTAGCCCTGGGGTGGGCAATCTTATCCACAAAGGGCCAGTGTATATGTAGGTTTTTGGGGTGACCTTTAGGTTAGGTGTCCAAACCCAGGTGTGAGGACTCTTCAACCAATTGGTCATCTAATTAGTAATCTAATTAGGGAATTGCAACAAAAACTTGCATATACAATAGCCCTTTCTAGATAAGAGTGTCCATCCCTGTTGTAGGCATACTCTAAGGACATTATTGTCCTTCTATATATATTTCCAGTTAAACTTATTCCTGTCACTTTTGTATTTTCTGTAATATCATAAAGACTCATTTTATGTGTGTTTTGTACCCATCCTGGTCTCTGGGGCTTTTTGCGCCTAAATTCTAGCCATAGGCATCCATCACCTGTAAGTCAGCCTCTGAGCTCGGCGAGAACTCAGTATGAACTTGAGGATCTAACGGCGCGAGGATCAAACCGTCCTCTGTACAGCACACAGGACACGCCTAACGTTTAACAGAAAGGACCGAGAGCAAGACAGCAGCCCTGTGTGCTCAGCAAGACCCCCGAGGAGCTGGCTGAGACACTGTAGGATCATTCTGTGAATGGCACACGCTACACATTAGCATCACAATATTAGCCTTTTGAAAATTTTACATTCCCTGGGTCGTATCTGGCTGCACCTTTCTGTAGCATTATAATCGATAAGTTAGGGGTGGATACGTTATATTCATGCTTTTAGGGGTGTCCAAGTTTAGCATTTGCTTTTAGTGGATGCTTTTTAACGCTTTTAGCAATGTACAATCGAGAAGGCAGGGTCAGTAAGACCCAGGAGCAATTGGAGGATACCTAACCCTAGCCCAGTGACCTGCAGTCCTAACCCAGCGACCTGCGGTCCTAATCCTAACCCAGCGACCTGCGGTCCTAATCCTAACCCAGCGACCTGCGGTCCTAACCCTAATCCTAACCCAGCGACCTGCAATCCTAACCCTAATCCTAACCCAGCGACCTGCAATCCTAACCCTAATCCTAACCCAGTGACCTGCGGTCCTAACCCAGTGACCTGCTGCCCTAACCCAGCGACCTGCGGTCCTAACCCTAACCCAGCGACCTGCGGTCCTGACCCAGCGACCTGCGCTCCTAATCCTAACCCAGCGACCTGCAATCCTAACCCTAATCCTAACCCAGCGACCTGCGGTCCTAACCCAGTGACCTGCGGCCCTAACCCAGCGACCTGCGGTCCTAACCCTAACCCAGTGACCTGCGGTCCTGACCCAGCGACCTGCGCTCCTAATCCTAACCCAGCGACCTGCGCTCCTAACCCTAGATGATAATGAAACTCAGTCATCATTAGTATTTTATTGCAGTTTTGGGTTTGCGTTGCATTTTGTTCTCTTGTAAATATTTATGAACATGTTATATACAGTAAGATCTTTATTTATTTAATGGCATTTTATCCTTACTGTATATTTCCAGGAAAGAACAAGAAATGGTTGGATGGATGGATGGATGGATGGATGGATGGAAAAAGTTTGAGTGACAGCGATGAACATTTGTCTAAAGGTTGGTATATTGAAGCGGAAAAGTCGAATTTTGTCCGTGAGGCAAATACATGAACAAGGACATTTTAAGGACCTCCACTAAAATAGCTATTCTTGGCAATTGATATATTGTATATATTACCATAATATTTGCCCAGGCTGCCTCTGATGACCACTTTATATCTGAAGCACATTCCTCTATTACCGACATTGAATTAATTTCAATACATTTTTTGAATACAAAATCATATTTTTATATATATATACTTAACTATGGGAAATCTGTATGTGACATCGGGTCGGTACAGTTTGTATTTCCCAAATTAAATATCTTTTCATGCATACAGATTTTCCACACTTAAATGAAACTTTTAAGCAGTGATTCGTGCCTTGTTAACCCTCTGGAGTCTGAGGCCTACCTGCCACTTTTGACGCAGTCTTACACAACTTGGCGTTTTTATATATTTTACCTATCTAAAAAAAAAAAAAAACATTTATCCTGAACTGTTACATAAGCTTTTATTCAGTGCAAACTCAGCACCAATAATCTAATACTATTAAGAATGTCATTCATTTACTTAAAAAAATCTATATTATTTCATTAAAAATGATCTATGATCTATTTTATATATGAGGAATTGCAGTAGAAAGACCCCATTTAGTGACGTGTTCTGTACAAATATTTTTAGTAAGTAAACTGTGTCATGCTTTTATACCGCAAACAGGAGTGGAGTGGGACTGTTTTTCAGCCTTGGGGTGACATGACACAGACCATCCTTGGGCGGGGGGCTGGGGGGTGTCCTTCAATACAAGAAAAGGCACTCTTACGTAAACTAGAAATTTATTCTAGTTTCAGAAAATGGCAAAAATTTTGATCAGACAAAGGATTCCTTTTGGTTGCAAACTGTTAAGCGATACCTTCAGCAACAGAATCCAACACTAATCAAAGAATTTCCAAATTAACTGAATCTTTACTCTACTTACTAAAAGAACAATCAGTAGTTTAATAATATAAGACAAATATTATACCTACTTTAAGCAAGTAGTATCTGTAACACACCACTGGTCTCTTCTATCTTATTAAAGACATAAGAATGTCTTTCTCTGTATACATGATTATGCATTAATGTCATCTTTGCAATGAGGTACGTGTGTAGTGTTAATCGCAATTTATTTTTATTTTTTTCAATTAGGAATCGTGGAGCGGCATGATTAGCGCTGCTGCCTTGCAGCCAGTATGTCCTGGGTTTGCTCCCGAGTCTTTTCTATGAGTTCGCACGCTCTCCCCGTGTTTGTGTGGGTTTCCACCGGGGGCTCCTGCTTCCTCCCACAGTCCAAAAGCATGCAGGGCAGGTCGATTGGCGAGTCTACATTGGCCCTGTATTTCTGTGAGTGTGTGTGTGTGTGTGTGTGTGTGTGTGTGTGTGTGTGTGTGCGCGCCCTATGGTGTGTTGCCAACTGCCCAGGGTTGATTCCCACCTGCGCCCCTTGTTCCCAAGATAGACTCCGGTCCCCCTCACAACCCCAGTTGGGATTAAGCGGTCACAGTGATGGATGGATGGAATTAGCAATAGCATGTTAATAGCACAAGAAAGCCAGTGTGTTTTAGGCTATGACATACTGGGCCATTCACATGTACTAGCTAGCTGGCTATTTTTCTCCCTCCTACTGTTACTGAAGGCGTGATCTAAGGCTGTTTCATAAAGTTAAAAGACTACAACTATTCTGACCTGTTCTAAATAAAGCTATCTGTGCATTTCACTGCATCATCCTCCAGCGCCTTTTTCAGTTTATTGTTGCTTACTCAGCACCACCTTTTTCCATACTTTTCACTTTACCGCAAAAGACAGTTAAGTAGGGGTGTGCGTATCGATACTGAAATTACAATTCTTTCAATCTGAATGGCTTCATTTTGAAAAATGGAAAAATCGATTCTAATGTAAAAGTATCTATTTTTACATGGTAATTAAATCCTTCATGTTATGAGCTATTTGTGGGCAGGGCGACCCATATGGGGGGAGAAAGAGGAAGGGGCCCTAAACACTCAGCAAAGGCTCCGTCTTTTCATTGATGTATTACATCTCTGTGCATTTAATCACAGGGTTTTTAAAGGGTGTGGGCGGCAGCTGGACCAATCAGAAAACGTCACCGGCCCAACAGGGCCACAAAGATACATGAAATTTAAACTGCCTGGGTTTTGGTGAGGTTTTATACACTATTCTATTGGTTAGAACAACAGATTAGCAAAAGACTCAACAAAATGCAAAAATGCCAATAAAAATGTAAACAGAGATAGGCCTTCACATAATTAGTGCTGCTGTACTCGCATAGACACTAATAACTGCACTGAAATCCCAAGGTGCTACTTCAAAGCATATTTATCCACAGGGAAAAATACAAAGACTCTGGGCATTTATTTTCTAATACACGCTCAGAAAAATAGAACAGCCCATCAAGATTAGTTATACATTCTTATTGCAATGCACTCTGCAATAACTGAATTTGATCATAAACCTCATCGCACTCTGAAGCCAGTTAAATAGGTTATTAATTAACTTGTTTTCTAGGCCCAGTTATTTACCTGCTCCAGTAGTTTGCATTTCCTCCGTTTTCCAGAAGGGGAAATGTCAGAGAGAGGTAATTGTATGATTGCAGAAAGCGAACTCTAAGGGTGCTTATAATTGGCTTTTCTCAAGTCCTTTCCCTCGCCATGACACAGTGCCAGGATCCTAAATAGCATGTATAAATAAGCTCTATGAATTGCAGTCATTTGCAGCTATATACATGAATAGCATTAGTAATATATACAAAGCAGCAAATAAATAAAAATAAATTTACTTTTGGGATTTGGACCAACTAACAGTTAATCCGTTTATGGATTCCGGGGGGTCAAAATATTGCATTTTCAGGGGTATAGAATTTTTTAAATAACGTAAAATGATTACAAGTTGCTGAGACATTGTTTTCAAGATTCCATTATTATGCCTAAATTTGCTGAATTTAATGACTTAAATGGAAGATAAATGGAAGCTTTCAGGCGCCGTCATCGCCATCACAGTCCCCGAGAATTCTCTCATAACATGGCTCCATATCGACACTGCAAACGTCCTGTGATATTGGCTGTTCATGTTCAAATTTATCTTTGCACAATTGTGGCGAGAATGCAGAAACGTCCTACTGCCAATTTACTAAACTTGCATCCTGTAAGGGAGAGACAATCTACAAATGACAACTGATGGTAAGTTTCAATGGTACAAACAGCAATCCATAAATTCCATGTTTAATGTGAAACTATTTACTAAATCTACTAATTTACTTTATTTGCAAAAGGAGATTATTACTGCAGTAGAATATATTATGCATTTTATGGTACTAGAGTGGTAGTGGTTGAAGTGACGCCCCATTGATTCTGTAAAGCGCTTTTGCTGTCTTGAAGAGCACTATATAAATGTAACTGTCAGGAGCAGCACCCGTCTGCCATAACCTTTTGCGTCTCCTCCCCTTTTGGCCAGCAGGTGTTGCTGGCCATCTTGTACTCCCTGTGCCCATGTCCTTTGTGTGTTACCCCAGCTCCCTGGATTGATGTGGTGCTAAGAGCTGCGCGTGTGGTTACTAACCTGTCTTTAGTTGTGTGTTCAAGTCCAGCCATTTCTGTTTTTGTATTTAGTAGATTTGTCCCCTAGTGTTTCATTTGATTTAGTTTTCCTAGTTCCTGAGTTTTGTGGTTTGCTTTCTTTTTTGCTTTGTGCCAGTGGTTTTGTTTTACCTGCCTTTGTTATTTCCCTTGTGTTTGGATTCTGCTTCCTCATTTCAGAGTTCCTTCATTTAATTATTATTAGTTCCACCTGTTGCCCATTTTCTTGCCAGTCCTTGTTGATTGTTCTCACCTATCCTGTGTTTCCTTGTTAGCGCTGCGTATTTAAGTGCCTGATTCTGCTCTGTTTCCTGTGGAGTCATTGACTGTGTTTTTGATTGACTGTGATGTTGGTTATAATGTTTTGCTTTGTTCGCTTCCCTGGCTGTTCTCTCTGTTACCAGCTTCTTCTCTTCAGCAGATCATTTCTTTGTTGTTTAGTTACATCATTCCCCTGTTTAGTTTTCACCCCTCGTGACCTTTTTGTTTTGTACTGTTTTCAATGTATTCAGTTCCTGTTTTTGTGGAGCCACAAGTGCATCATCACCTTCCTTTCCTACCTGTTCCATCCCCGAGTCCTTGACAGTAACATTCATTCATTTATTAAGGGATGAAAATTACTGATGTTAATATGTAGTTTGCAATATTGCACAATAGCTTGAGTTATATGTATATCTGACAGTAGGTACCACAAAATAATAAAAATTCTCATTATTTTCTGGTGTTTTTAATCAGGTTTTTTAAATCTGGATGTTGTTGCCAGAATTTTTTAAATAAATAATATTATTTTATAAGTAAATTATGTATTTTTATGTATGGCAAGAGGTGCCTGCTTGTACAAATTATTGTTTTTGTGTTAGATTCTGTTTTTCATTATTTGGGCACAGTATTGTACTTCAAAATTAGCATCATTACATGTCAGATGAGGCAGTGCTTGAATCTCGGGGCAGCGCGCATCGCTAACGTGCTGGAAATAACACACCTGCAAAGAAAAATCATTTAATGAGATTTTCTGTCCCTGACCGAACTCACATTGCAATTATAACAAGCTCTAATGAAGCAGACACTGAGAACAGTCTGCGGTGGATTTTATTAATTTAGATTCATCGATATCCATATTTTAAAAGAAGGGTACACTTTACTGCGTGACCCGTGCAGTTCATCTGAGGACACATGTCAGCTAGGGAAGGTCTTCACTAAATCAAGCTGGCTATGCGGTGGTATAAGCAGAGGGGAGAAACTTCCCATTCTTTGCTTTGGATATTAAAGTGCACGCCGCTTGATAAGTTTTATTACATACAGGCATAGGCGTAGATTTGAGATGGGAGGATCTTGCCCCTCAATAATATCAAATATGATGTCTTCTTTACAAAAGCACATACGATTAATATATCTAATTACATAATTGAAAGTTTTTTCTTACAGTTTTTATTTGGAGAACCCCTACAGTCCATTAACACGGTTTATTCTCCCGCTCCGGCAGGCAGATGCTCACTTCCAGACCTGCGACTAAAGAAACAACATATAGCCGGCGATGAGCGCAGAAGCGCGGTACGGATTTGTATAACCAACAGTTAATCAATAAGAAGTGTGTGAAATGGTTGAATTTAATCATCTCATGTCGATTACGTTTCATAAAAATTATCTTATTTGATTGAGTAAACTACAACTAGCTTGGTTAGTTAACAGCATAAAAGAAATAGCAACACCGATATGGCAGCGGTTCTGTACATACAGTAGCGTTCGTCAGACACAATTCTTACCCACTGTGTTTGCTGTTAGGGCATACAGTAAGAATGAGTTAGAACTCCGTCAAAAATGGGCCCAGACCTGGCATTTGTTTGGGGAAACACCATAAAGTAAACTCAGAATCATTTAGTTCAGAAATAGTGCTGGCAGAAAGGTCCATTTAGTACAAAGGAGAGCTTCAGTAAATCTCCTATAGTTACTTCTATGGATCTCTTGCAGAAGATTTTCTAGTCGCTGTTTTATGCGAGTTGTGAAGAATATCGCTATAGAGCTACTAAAATATTTTAAAGCTTTTAATGTGGTTTGACTAGTTAGTGTTTCTTGTATGTTTGTCTCTCTGGAAAAAAGAATGTCGCTGCAAATATGCTAAAATATAATAAAGCAAAAGCACACAACGACAGCGTGTTTGTGGAAGCAGCCATGTTTGTTCCGAGGTGTATAACTCGAACGGGAGACTGGTTGCACTTCGCCGAGATAATCGAATGCACCTTTAATATGAAAGCTATGACCCTGTATACAGGAAGTCAACATACCAAAAGATACAGGACAACAAGTGGACAAGTCAGCTAAAAGAGAACCATTATTTTTTTTATGTATGGCAAGTAAGCATCTTAACACTTAAATACTTATATTATGGAGGAATTTGTGTAATTCCAATAACTGTTATTCTGTACATGGGGCAAAACTCAGGGCTGGAATTATCTGAACATTTGGATGCCTAAAAGATTTTTCTTGTCAGTTTTTTTTTTTCTAGAAATAGCTACATGTCAAGTTCACTCAACACCCAAGACATGAAGAATATTATAGACAAGATGAGTGCAGCTTTAGCATGCCAGAAGGCTTTGTAGATTTCAGGAGAACGGTGGGGGTCTATTAAATATCAGGGAGGTTAAACGACTGTGCTGTGAAGAGCAGGGCACCGACCATTGAGAAGGTGTCAGATCCGCACATTTGCGCATCACTCTCCCGTCTCATCACATCGGCTCGGCGAGACGACTTAACTCTCTTTGGTGCCGATCGCGCTGGAGAGCACAGATGAAGGGCCGTTCCTCTTTTCAGGACACTGCAGTGCTGAAGATTGCAGCAGACAGCAAATGAAAGTGCCGGCAGGCAGGCATATAAATAGAGAAATGCCAAATACTGAAGGAGGAAAAGACATCCCTGGTTCAATTTCTTTGAACTTTTTTTTTCCAGTGGAACTTTTGCAGGGCTGTTTGGTAAATGGCAACCATTTTGCACTGGGACAAAATTCTGCTACAAAACTTGTCCCTAATAATCAGAGCAAGTCTTCGACCATCAGTCAGAAGAATGGATTGGAAATTCTGCAAAGATGCAACCAAAGCAGGTCAAAGCAAAGACCAGAGTTACAATTTTCTCGAAATGTTTTATCCTGGAAAAAAATGATGCGTAATCTAAATCACCCCACCGCTAATGCAGATGCTTTTTGTTCCTTAGACTTCAACATCGGTAACACAAACAACGGTAAACATATTAGAATTTTACCTGGAAAATTATAACCAGATGCTGTGTTTTATATCATGGCATGATTTGTTAAAAATCACTAAAGGAAACTGCACTTACAGTATTTCTGAAGAACTGTACATAGCTATTGTGTTTATGGTGTCTCCCAAGTGGCTGCACTATTAGCAATTTAGCAGGTATTCGCATGAATTTGTGAGTTGTTTTTGTGCTGTTTTTGTAATGGTTACGTCACAGAGATTCATTTCACGTAGAATTAATTAGACACATGCAAACAAACGTTTCCCGACGGATCCTTGCACAGATGAAAGAGGTAAAGGAGACTTAGGCAGCCCAGTAAACTGTGAGAAGCAGAAGCAGCCGTTTTGCCGAGCAGAGAGATGAACTTTCTGGAAAATATTTTGCCCATATCATGAGTCATAATCCCTGGCCAGCATAATCGGATGGAAGACAACTGGAAAATGCCTTCTTTCATTCTCAGGACCCCTTAAGAGATTTAAAGGCCCTGACTGAAAGGGGAGAAGTATGACTAATAAACTATGAGTTACTCTGCTACAACCCCATATAAGGTATTTTTCACTACCAGAAGTACCATAGATTTCAAATCCCTTCAGAACATGCTGACAATGCAAACTGATGCACACTATAGCAGTGGGAATGAGAACGGATCAGCACCCATATGACTAATAGGGTAATATGTGGGCACTATTAAGTAGTAGCTGGGAGCCATTATTTTTTCCGCGTTTGATCGATATAAAAGTTTGGAGGAGATGTATGGTGTTGCTGTAGTATCTTTCAGAGACTGCAGAGCACGGGTCCGTCGGTGCACACGCTTGGAAGATAATGGTAGAGTTTTTCTAAGACTTGATCACGCTTGGAGTTTTGTTGCCACGCTGACTGAAGAAACCTATCCAAAGTTCATGGGGCAGGGCAATGAGGGAAAAGGTCTACAGGTAGGAGAGAGAGTTAAATACTAATAGTGGACAGCCAGTGATCGCTACCTATGGGAGAAATACATCGTCCATTCATCTATCCATTCTACTTAACTACTGAACTACATGAAATATATCATAGGAATGGAAAGGAACCAGGCGGGGGACACCGGTCCATTGCAGGGGACACTGTCACAGATTATGGCCAATATAGGGACAGTAATTAACATGATCCCCATGTTTTTGCTCCCTCCCTGGTTGAGAAACACTCCTCTGTGCAAGCAGAGCAAAGGGTAGGAATGTAACTAACAATCACGGAGGCATAAAGGTGCATAACCCTGTTCCACCTTTATTAATTATTTTTCCCATTATTTTATCTATCTATTTTCTATACCTACTTGGAGCCTATTCCAGTAAGCACAGTGCAAGGACCAGGAGACATCTTAGATATTTTTACTCTGGGCAATTGTCTCCTTCCTTCCAGGACTTTTTTCAGGTCAGATATCTGTGTCTTTCAGTAGTAATGATGTCTGGTGCCCCCGACTCCTGGGCTCAGAACTGGGAGTGAGCACACGGATCCCAGCAGCAAAGTCAAATCCCACAGAACACCCATCCTTTCACACTGAATGCACTTTCAATCCGCGTGTCATGCAGACAGCGCACGTAAATTAAAGTTTATACTAGTTTGCATTTTCAGTTAGCGTGCCTGCCTTGTAATACAACTACCACCAAACTGGAATATAATTGGAAGCTGTGTATGACACATGCTAAAGTATGAAAATTACATGTATCCTGCATCAGGTACGGTATTAATGTTAGATGCATGAATAGCAGAATTTGTGCAACTTCAGGTAAAATCCTGAGAAAGCCCTGTGTTCAATATGCAATCCCCCTCCCCCCGCACACACACACACACACAGGTTTGTTTTTATATCTTTTGTGTGGACTGTCCATTCATTTCTATGGGAAAAACCCTAATCTCAACAATGACAACCTTAACGCCTCCCCAGCCCTAACCTCAACAATGACAACCTTAACGCCTACCCAGTCCTAACCTTAACCATAAGCAACTTTTGGCAATTTTGCTTTTGGACTGAAATCACAGATTTTTATGAAATTGAGTTTCAGAATAACACTCAGAATAGCAGGTTTTTTATGACATTGTGAGGACATTTGGTCCCGACAATATATATACACGACACACACACAGATATTCGCTGACTAAGTCGCTGTGAATGGTGAGTTGGATATTTGATGTAATTTATTCATTTTCATCGATTCGCATATTCAAAGAGGAGAACAGTAATTGTTGCATAAATCATGGGATTGATTTTATGTATGAAGGCATTGGCATGACACATATGTCAGGGGAGAAGCCTTGGAGTCTCCCAGTGAAATGAACTATAGCATGTCGAACATTTGGCACATCAGTCCCCTAAGCGCTCACAGGCTATTTTGGTAAGGATCTCAATTAGTTGCTTCGTTGGTTTTCCATGCTCCACTCTCATAACCCATAATTCTGGAAAACAAAAGAACGCTAGGTGAACAGACTGCAGCACTCATGATGCGCTAAGGAGAGAGCGTTGTGTGCCCACGGCGACAGCGTATGGAAATGAAGTCGTCTCACGTGTACAGGAATCAAAATGAGTACATAGGGAGACCCTCGGACTCATCTGGAAAGTTTGTGTTTTCTTTCCAGCAATTTGCATGTTTGATTCTGAATATGATTTTGCCAGACGTACCTCATACATGATGCATCATAAGTGCCATTACATATGATGCATGCTGCAGTGCTCACAGGGTCTACATTATTACGAGCATGATGGATTATGGGTAATTTTCATACTTTTGCATGTGTCAGTGGCTTGAAGCCTCGGGCTTCTATTTTCAATCTATGATTACTCAGCTTCAGCACCGTCATGGCTTCTCTGTTACCTCAGGCCACACTGCCGCTCAAGCAGCCGTCGAGTGACTCCAAAACAGACCCGCGAGTCTGTTGTGCTCCTCACCTGAAGCTCTGGTAAGGAGATGCCACATGCTTACGGCAGCCTGGTGATTTATGATTTATGATACTTGGATGAAGATGCAGAAACAATTTGAATGTTTGAGTGAAAGATTTCAGGCCATCCATAAATCACCCTTGACAGGTATGATAAAGACACCGGCATCTTCAGAAATGTCCTTTGAGCTCTGCAGAGTGTCTGATCTTCTCTGAGTAAAGTGATCTTTTTATTTACTACGTAGGTATGTTAAATATCTATAATCAAGGGCAATTATACCAAATGAGATAAATGACATTTTCAGTAAATATTCTACAGGTTAGTTCCTCGTACGCTAAATACAGAGAGATTATTCATACAGCTATAAAATTTCCGTTACGCTATTTTGACAAATACATTAAAGGACAGTCTCAGAGGGGATAGTGCCACGTACCTGTACTTCAAATTAAACTCAACAATACTGCAAAAGGGCTTAGAGGAATGAACCATAGTAGAATGAACAACCATGCAGAAATGTGATTTTTCTCTTTTTTGACCTGCTGAGAATTTAAATCCAGTAACAATAATGAATTTACAAAGTGCAACTAAGGGCAGGCAGTCTGCTGTAACACTTTCAGAACCAACAAAAATATATGACTAGTGAAGCTGGTAGGTAGATTGATGTAAACATTTGTGTGATGTTTACATATCACCATGACAACCAGGTGGAAGTTCCACTATTAAGATTCACTCAGAATTCCCTACTTTGGGTGCTTTGATACTTCCTCTGAGCTGCTGGGGGTAGAAATGCACCTTTATGCATTCTGGACTCATGTTATAGCAAAGCATATGGAAAATTACACATACAGGCACTGGAATGCGGACTGCTCCATGACGGGAATGTAACTTGTTAGAGACAGAGGTTACACTTTACATAAGGCCATGTTTTTAGTATTATATAAACACATTCATAATGCATTAGAATGCATTCATGAAGCATTATAAACATGGCTGTAAAAAAGGCATAGCACATTATAGCCACGTATATTATGTAGAATGACTGCCTTATGCATCTCTCATCCTTCATAATGAAGTACAAAGCATCCTTAAATGCTTATACCTACTGTACCATTACAATGCATTATGAAGGTATCTATAGTGCATTATATGTGAGAGTTTCATAAAGCATTCATAATGCATAATAAAATGTGTTATACCTTTTGGGAAATATTTATAGTTATGTTTATAATGCTGCACTGTTGTTATGAATGCGTTTATAAATTCCTAAAAATGTGGCCTTAAGTATAGTGATACCTGCACATCTTCTGCTCGCTAATCAATCACACAAACCAAAAGGAATTAACAGAATGTGACGTGGAACGGTCATCAAATCCACTAACGAGTCAGGAAGCTGCACGCCTTGTAAAAGGTAACACGCTGGCAATCACATTATGTACAGAAAGCAACTGTCTTTGCACTTTTACAGTCAAGTCGCTCCATGAACCTTTGCAGTGTAGTTACCCGTAATAGAGGATTATACTAGGCGGCTAACAGTATTTCGATTTAATCCACGCTATTATTCAATGCCGTGTCCAAAGGTCACCCTGTTATTGCCGCAATTTGATCTGGGCATTGAGGATACGTATGAATAGCAGTTAAATGAAATGCAATGTGAGGGAATCTAATATACGGCCACTAAATGAAATTAAGGAGGATCCAGGATGAATGAGCACATTGATAATAAGCTCACGTATACCATGCCTTAGACTGTGGAGCCATACTGTCTCTGAGGAGGATCAATAGGCAGGAATTAAAATTAAACCCAATATCACAGTTTACAGTTTGCTTTCTGATTACAGCCCTGCCTCTTTCAGCAAAGGATTTCTTGCCTTATGTAGGAATTCATTTTTAAAATGTTTTTTCCCTGACAGGAAACAGAAGTAGCCTGTGTTTATGATGCTGATTATAAACAGGTATTGTGCATGGTATTAAACGTGCCATAGAATGAAAATCTGACTTTTACCTCGACATCGAAATGGTGTGACGTGAATTTCAAACAGCGTTGTTCCGTCTTTCAAATAAAGGAGCTAATTCCTGAATATAGTCGTCCCTTTCGTGGCTTCACTCTATCGCGGTTTTTTGTATATTCATTAAAAAAATTGATCGAGGCAGTAAAATGATACATCGCTACGAATCAGAAGCATCTTCGCTCTTCGTAATTAAATGTACAATAATAACAATATGATATTTGTAACGTTTAATATATCTTATTTTCTCTTATTTCTCCTAATATATTTGGGTAATAGGAGTGTAATTGTCATGACCTGCCTGTAGGATCCTCTTGTGCACCACGCCTCCTTATTAACCACGTGTGCAGCCCCGATCGTTACCAGCTGTTTTCTGTCAGTTTGATTCCTCCGGTGTATTTAAGTCCACGGCGGAGTCTATAACCCCAGGGCTGTCATTGACGTTTTGATGTTACATGGTCCTGTGTCCTGCATTTGGAGTCATTCCAAATAAACCCTTCTATCCTGATTCCTCGTCTCTCCGTTCCTGATTCCGTGTCCAGAAATCGTAACAGTAATGCTGACTATAGGGTGTTGTTTCATGTCTCATAATGTTAAAAACCATATGTAGAAGGTCGTAAACAGGTTTTCTATGCTCTAACTACGAAAATATCCGATTTATAAATAAAGAATCCTACTTCGCGGAAATTCATTTATCGCGGTAGAGTCTGGAAGTGATTGACCGCGATAAACGAGGGCCGACTGTATGTAAAAGAATGAAATGATACAGACTGTTTTGAAATTCCTAGGCTGTTGCGTAACAGTCTTAGCCACGCCCCCAAAAGTAACATGCCAGCCCACCTTGATGCTCAATGGGCATGCGCATTCGGACAGGTATGGCGAAGAATGAAGCGGAGGATAACAGCAAGAATGGCGTATGCCCGTGACAGGGATGTCGCCACTTTTCATAGCCTTTCCTAAGAACCGTACTATCAGCAGGCATGATGTTAATTTTTAACAGGTAAGTCAGGGGTATGTTTTCCAAAAGCTCCTGTTAGCAACTTGCATATTTGGAACCATTTTGTTGCGTGGTTCTAGGTATGTACAGCAAGTTACTATTTATATTGCTAGCAACTATATGAATATATGAATGATATATATATACATATAAATAACTATACTATATGAATGAAACTGTACCTCAGTATAGCAGCTGAGTCGTAAACAACGTTACTAAGTCTGTGATACTGATTTTGGGGCTTGTGTAGCATACTTCCCGTAGCCGCCTTTTGCTTAGCTAAAGTAATATCTAATCAAAGCAAAAAATGAAGTCCAAATTGTAACATCTTGGTGAGGAAAGGAATAAAAACTCTCGGGGACGTGTTGCAACCTTGGAAAAACGTTTTACTACTTCGAACTGAACTCTCCAGCACGTGTCTGTCACTGAACCGCGCCTAGACTCCCGGGCGGGGCTACTTACTCCCAGAACCAATCACATCACTGTGATAAGAAGAACACTTAACCCATTAAACCCTGTCTATTACACAAATTCTTTACAAACAACACATTTACAAACTGCTCAGCTTACTTTTTGGAATTCTTGATACAACTTGTATGACGAAGCTAGCATAAAATCATTTGCTACGCGAGATGAAAATTTATTTTTATTTTTTTGTCAATTCTGAAAACAGTTATGATTACGTTACCATTGTGTTCAGGCTGAAATGGGACTATTAAAATTAAATGCTGCAGTGTTACAGGAAACATTAAATGACAAAACTTACCACTCAGAAGCATTCATTTGCAATCTCCGAGCAACCGGCTGTTTCTTAACATCCAATAGCTGTTCCTCCTCTGATATAGGATCAAACATATATGGTTGGATGCCTACACACGCTCCATGTTTCATCTCATCTATAGTGAGCCAATGCAGTACCTCATTGTAAACCAGCCAATCAGAGCAGAGCTTCTGAACACATTAATGAGCCCACCAAATAAGAGAAATTGGCCTGTTTCATTCTTGGGCCAAGTGATAGGGTTATAAATTGGCTTGTAAAACAATTTCTGGGCATTTTTTGACCAAACTGAGTTCACATACCTCCTGTGTAGACACTAGAGAACAAGTTGAGGAAAAAAATGCAATCTGTGAAACCTTTAAAGGTATTCTGCTATTTGCAAAAATATGTGTAGTAATATTTTGTGAATTCAAAGTGCAATTGTAAATATAAGGACCACAACAGGCACCCAACGAGTATCGAACCAAAATGCACAGACAGGAAACACGCGGTTGTCAGACGCCGAAGTGCAAGATGCACACGGTGGAAGATTTACACACGCGAAATACACGCGAGGATCGGACGGGGTACACACAAGACACGGGCAAACACGCACAAGACACGGGCAAACACACACACGACAATAGGGAAATGTAACCGTTAACATTAAAAACAACAATACAAGGGTTAAAGACTGTTAATAAAGAGCATGATTTTCCCGGCAAGCGCGTCTCCATGTCTGTCCTCTCCCGCGATGCCTCGGTCCGTCGTCGCCACGCTATAATATGTTTTTCTTTAAAGTTTTTACTATAAAAAAAAAAAACAAAATTATTTTTAAATTATTTGGTAGGCTTGTGAACGAATTAATTGAATTTCAATACTTTCTTATGGGAAAAATTGCCTTGGTTCGCGTACAAATTGGTTCACGACCACTTTCCTGGAACGGATTGTGTTTATGAACAGCAGACACCACTGTAAACTTGGAAAATATTTGCTTTGATGTGGTAAATTTATAAAGATTCTCGTTCTTTTAAAATGTTATACATTTGAATGTTACTCATGAGTCACACTGGATATTTGTTTGTAGTTCCATCCATTCATTTTCTGTATCTGGTTGTCATGCAGTATATGCTGGGTTGGGAGGTCAATTTGTTCATTCTAAATAACCTCAGCATGTTTTTGGACCTTGGGGAGAAACCAAGGAACCCAAAGGAAACCAACCTGTCTCATGTGGAGATCATGTAAACTCACTCCACACATATGAAGCCATAGCGGAGACTCAAACCCCTGTCTCGGAGGTGTGAGGTAAAAGTGATGACCACTGCACCACCAGCAAACCCATACCAGCAGTTACCTTTTGCTATTTTTAATGCTAAATAGATACACAGAGTAGTATTGGAAGAAGCTGTAATCAATGTAATGGTCATAATGAATGGACATTACCTGAAAACTATTAGTAAATATGTCACTGCTCCTGATTCTCCATGAGTAAATCAGGCTCTCATTAAAAGGTTTTCTGAAACTTGTGGAGCTGCCAGAGAGCCAAGATTATTTGATTGTGAACTATGGTAATCACCCATGGGATGTTAGTGTCCATTAAGTTTTATTGTTTTCGCAGGTGTGTTTATCCAAAGTGACACCCTTTTGAGAAAGCAGAGTAAGCCGGTTTCTGGAGCAGCTGGGGGTTAGGGGCCTTGCTCAGGGACCCAATGGTGACACCATTGGGATTTGAACCAGCGACCATTCGATCAAAGGATCACAGCGTCCTTTAATTAATTGTCTATGGATGGACATAATTATACTGCAGAATACGTGTGCTATCCATCCATCCATCTATTTTCCAAACCGCTTATCCTACTGGGTCGCGGAAGCAATGGGCACGAGGCAGGGAACAACCGAGGATGGGGGGCCAGCCCATCGCAGGGCACAGTCACACACCATTCACTCACACATGCACACCTATGGGCAGTTTAGCAACTCCAGTTAGCCTCAGCATGTTTTTAGACTGTGGGGGGAAACCGGAGTACCCGGAGGAAACCCCACGACAAGATGGGTAGAACATGCAAACTCCACACACATGGGTCCCAGAGGTGTGAGGCAACAGTGCTAACCACTGTACCACCATGCCGCCTACGTGTGTTATGTGATTATTAAAGTTTTTTATGAGGATTAGAGAGCTGCCCTGCAAAGGCTTAGTGTGTGTTTGCAAACTTACATGAATACCTCACTGAGCAGTGCCCTGCTTTGAATCTAGGAGACGGCAGCTTGCCAGTCGTGTTGTGAATGTTGACAAATGGATTCCTCTTCTGAACCCAAAAGATACTAATTGGCCTGGAATCCACATCAACTCAGACCACCTTATGATCTTCACTGACTGTGGACCCTGTGGTTTATAACCACCATGTCATTCTCTCACAGTCCTCTCATAGAAAACTTGATTTTTGAGTGAAGCCCAGACACCAGACGTAATTTAGTGCTTAAGGCTCCTTTATACTTTGACACTAAGTGGGTGCGGAGGATCTCTTCACGTAACTTTTAGTCGAAAGCCTCCACAGTCTCTGCACCGCATGTGCGACAGACGCACTTGAGTCCCTGCCGACACCAGAATGTGGAGACACGCATTCGGGCTTGCGGTCGACTTCGCGGTCATGGCCAACGAGGAAAAATGTCTCGACCATTGCGGACCTTTGCTGCTACACACACACGCTATTTATATACAAGCCTTTCCTCTCACACGCTTAACACAAACGTATACGTTCTAATATATGCTGAAAATATTATTTAACAGTTACCCCTGTCGATTGTAGTCTGGGTTTTGGGATGTGATCTTCTCCCTGGTCGGCACTGAGGCTGGTCAATGGGCAGTACTGGTTACCGTACAATTTCAGGCTCCCCAACCAGCCTGGTATCAGTGACAGGTGGGTATTTCACCCAATATTGATGCACGTTACTTGGATTTCAACTTATTGGAACCTCCACCGGTTTTATCACTCCAATAAGTTATCTTGGCAGCAGCAGTTCCATTGCTTCCTGTCAGGTATTTACATGCTCCTGTAAGGCGTATAAAACACCGAGTGATGGGAGCAGCTGCAGAAGGTGTAGCAATGCTTTAAATATTTATATTGTACTTCATTGTACTTTTTCATCATTTCAATTCATTACGTTCATGACACGGTTTGCATTTTGCAACAATGTAATAATGGAGGCAAGTTTGAATGGTAAAATAGATTATATAAATATAAAACAAAAAATATGTTTGCACCTATTATAATTTGAGTAAGCCCTATAAAATGAAAAATAATGGGAGATGCAGCAATTCTCTAAATATTTATAAAGTTGCTTTCTTATTTGTACTGCAGCATGGGCACTTTTTACAGCCGGATTGTGGATGTCAGTGGCAGGGTTCCTCCCCTGCAGTCCAAGCATACTGGTTGCTGGTTTGGATACTGGCGCCTGCTGTAATCCAACTTGTCACCGACGTCAGGGAGACTGAAGGTGCTGGACCTGCCAGAACTGACTGCCGTCCCAGTGACTCCAGAGCCACCAGGTGCTGTGAGGAGTTCATGAGGCCGTTTCCGGTTTGATTACCTTTCTTTTGTTTGTTTGTTTTACTGAAGCTCTTCAGGCAGTAAAAAAAAATAATGTATGGAGGGCTGTGGCTTGCTGTCAGAAGGAGGGTGGGCTGCAAGCTGCGCGTGGGGTTGAAGCAATGCTGTCAGCTTGGGCAGTTTTAGAGGAAAAGTTAGGAACAGAAGAGGATTGGTTTGGGTTGGGGACCCAAAATCTCTAGCAGCACCTCTGCTCTAATAATTTTGTATTTGTTACACAGAGCTTAACTCAAGCCAACATATAGAGCTCTAATGAGTCGCCTTTGTACATACTGGAGCTACGTGGCTTTGCAGGGCAGGCAATGTGATTGGCTGGGTTCAGTTCAAATCCCACTGGCGCCAAAGTGATTTCTCAATACCTACTGCTCTGGGAACTGTCTGACCCAGCTTTCTCACTTGTATATCGTTTTCTGTCAAATGAACTGAAAAGATATACAAACTGAATAACCAATAAATTATTGAAGAGTCTGAACCAAAGGAATTTATCAGTAACCTACAGTATGTCTTTCATTTAAATGATCCAAAAGAACAACTCATTGATGAATTACACAAGCCAGTTTGGTTGAATGATTACTAATTGTTACAGTGTTAAGATATTGTAAGAACATACTTGTAGGAATACAGTGGACCCTTCTACGTCGCAACTTTCCTCATAACTGGGAATTTATGTGGGAGTTTATGGGAAGTTTACACAAAAAGTTTAACATCATAAATGCATAAAGCATACGTACAGGGCTGGTTTGCAGGATGCCAAAGGAAGCCTCTCACGTGGTATCTCGCTGTGATCATTCTATCTCATGTTCCTGGTATCTTTTCGCTTCACTCACTAAGGGGACCATGACATTTTACGTCATTTTTCCAGATCGAGAACCCAATCCAGAAAGGCCGACTGTAATATTAATCCTTGGGATAGCTCTGCGGGTTCAGGTGCTGTGCCTGTTATCAGAAGGTTATCGGTTCAAGTCCTAGATGTTTTTAATTACTTTCTCAAAAAAATGTCTACTAACACACTTCCCACAATTTCTTCTTGGATTTAAATAAGCATAATGCTGACCCTGAAAGGAGAGACTCAGTCTGGTCCTCAGGCAGCCATACAACCACCCATTTTTTGTACCCCCTTGTCGCATTTCCCAGCAGCTAATGAATGTGTAATTATATGGCCGATTAGATTTGAGGACCAATTACTAACCAAGCACATATTTAAATACAGTATTTAAGGGCGGAGACCTTTTGCTTCAGGCACTTAATTTTTTTTTTTAAAGGTTGCTTTAGCTGTGTTCCACTTGAGGTAGACTTCTGTTATTTGGAGGATATCTGAGGGTAAAACGGCACTTACAGAAGTTTACCCTGGAAAATTGTAAGGAATTAAAAAAAAAAAAAACGTGAGGAAGTGAACCTAAAACGTACTGCCTATTCTGTTTTATCACACGGTCAATTTAGCATCCAGTTCTTTAACATGTCTGCCTTCTTCTGCTCTTTCTTCATCCAGTTGCTTCCTGAGGGCTTACTGTATGTTGTGGGTTTTTCCTGTTATCCCTCCACAAATGGAAATCTGGTGATGGGAAAAGCCACAGAAATCAGATCTGGGTTTTTTTTTTCTTTTTGCAAATAACTTCTCGGGAAATGTTGTGCTGTATCTATAAAGAGAGAACTTGTTATATTTACTGGAGTCTGCATCCCAGATGGGAGTCTCCAACTACCAGATGTAGAGTCTTATACAAAATGCAGCTTTCTGTTATGGGGAAAGAAACAAAATCACCCAACAACATGAACGCAAAAGCATTATGTTTTATCACCTTAAAATGAAAATTCAGATATTTCAGATTTCTAGATTCAGTCAAACATCACTCCCACTTAACAGCATGTCACTCACCTTGGTGCCAAACATGGACTTCAAAGAACAAATCATGTTCACCCTTGCAGCAAGCAGACAGCTGAAAGAGAACATAATAACCCATCCTTGCAGTAAAAAATAAGCAGAGACTGTTTTCTGCTAAATAGAGAAAAGTCCTTGTGTGTTGAGGTCTAGGTCTTTAGATTTGACTGTATTCAGTCGTTAGAATTTGAATGAAATATCAGTCTAAGTCTGCAGTAAGTCATCCTTTTTCATGATGGATTTTTTTGGAATCAATGATTAAAATGAAATGATGGTAAAATAGAGGCATATACTGAATTGCTTTTAAAAGAACCAGCCCTGATGCACCACTGTCTGAAAGTACCTTAAACAAATAGCATGCTAGCTAAATGCACAAACTTGAAAATGTCAAGAGAGTGGGGGAATGTGAAATGACCAGCTGACGCAGTAGCACATAATAACAACCAATGAGAAGGGCAGAGATAGGCAGGCCGCAGCCCAGGGAACATTGCCGACGTCCGGCAGTAGCTCACGGACAGCGCTCCACGTGAGCGGCATCTGGGTGAGACTGAAGTGCGTAAACAGGCCGGAACGGGGACACACAATGAGGGCTATGTTAGCGTACGCCGCAGTAGCTACGGTATACAGTTATAGATCAGGTAGCTGCTATGGCTCTGCTGCGCCAGTCCTCAGGCACTACTGGGGCAGTGATAAGTCACCAGGTGGTTCCTGCATTGATCAGTTCCTCATTTAAATGTTAACTGTACTATGTATACATATGTAGCATAATCCTATAATGAACTAAAATTCATATATATGGTGTAATCCTATAATCCAACTTATTGTATATAGTAAAATGCTGCCTTTTTACACTAGGATGTATTGGAAGTGCATGGCTTTTTACTAAGAAGGTATTAAGATATAAAATAATACAGGGAAAATGCTCGCTGGATTTAAGGACTAGTTCAATAATTCTGTGTCTTCATATTAAAAGCCCAGGAGAATGGAAGACTGAAAGCCGAAATAACACAGCCCTGAGCCTGAGCCGCCCCACCCGGGAGCCGCAGCTCACCTGCAGCTGTGAGCTTTGCTGGCTGATTGCAAGGAGCTGCCGGTGAGGATCCCATTTAAAATCATCGATAAAGGACAAGGGATCTGGGATTTGAAGAAAGGACAAGCCACAATATGCCCCGACACCCCAAAAAAGTGGGGGATGCAAAGCTAGGGGGGCGGGTTTTATTAGAGAGACTTTCTCATTCCAGAGGTATTAGCAATATAGTTAGGATATAGTTAGGATATAGTTAGGATATAGTTAGGATATAGTTAGGATATAGTTAGGATATAGTTAGGATATAGTTAGGTATGTTTTGCTTTTCTTAGCTCTCACCCACACTCACGTTGTTTTCCCACAATGCCTTAGTCAGACTTGTTTCCACTTCCTCCTTCGGTGTCTCGACCCGATTACTGCTGCTCACATGAGCTTACACAGAGCTCACATGTGACACCAGAAGGTTCCAGAGCTTTGCAGTTAGTCACCATATCAGCCAAATAATTACTTAGGAATCGGCTTACGACAAGACAGTGAACAACAACCACTCTTGTTTATGTCATGCAGCAAATCAGACAATGCTGTATTAATTTTTCGAACAGAGAGTGGATGACATGCCCTTTGCTGTGCTTCATAAAACCTGCATTGTGGAGAATCTGCTCCATTCTCTGAATATTTCCATCCAGGAAAGACAAGGAAATTAGCTGCTATGCTTATTCTCTTACTTGAATTTCCTATTAAACATCATAGAGATAAGATACAAACTCTGATTTTAACCACATTACAGGTATGTATATGGCCTGAAGAAACATCTGATGACCTTAGGTTTCTTCCTATTCCTTATCCTGTACAGAACTGCAGTGAACCTACAGTCTATGACAGGAAGAACATCCCAACCTAGATGGGCCACTAGTCAAATCATTCGGCATTCAGAAGGAAGATTTTATTTGTTGGTATGTTTGGATATTGGAACTATGGTTACCTTTGTTAAGAGGTTCCAGCAGAAAGGGCTGTTCCTTGCTGTTCACCTAGCATCTTCTCTAGAGGCCATAATATGACTGGATCAGACTGCTTACAGTACAGCATCATTAAGGTGCTGTTCCCTGCTTACTCTCAATCTGTGATTCAGATTCTTCTTTAAACACCCCCTCCTCCCCCCCCCCCCTTTAATCTAGAGGCTGACTGACAATCTGTCACGCAATATCTATCACAGCCTAAATTATTCACGTTTTCCTTCCTCCGCTTTGAACTGACTTGGTCTTTTCGTCTTCTGATGTCACGCCTACTTCGGCCAGGGTTTTCTGCCTCTTTGGCACGGGACACCTCCACCTTGGGAAGGATTTTCTGCCAAATGGAAAAGCTCATATATTGAGCGAATAAAATGTGTGGGGGGAGACTTGTTTGGGTTCAGGTCTACAGTGTTTGCTCTGTGTACACAATGCTTTTAATAAATGTAATTGAATATTGATTGCATGAAGGATCCAGTCGGCAAAGCTGAGAGCCACACAGCGGAAGGAATCAATTAACAGTTTGGAGGAGTGAATCATCTGCCGTCTTGTCAAATGTCTGAAGTCCTCAGCCCAGCTGTTTATGATTCAGATTTTAATTAAGGATGTTATGGTCTTCAATTAAGTTTTAATAAAGTGTGATAAAATACTGTGAAGAGCCATACATTTCCGCAACAGCTATAATAATATGGGTGAATATATTACAATATTAAAATCTGCAATGAAATTAATATATGGTGCCCATCCATCTTCTAGCTACTAACGTACAAGGTCACAGGAAGCCTGGAGACAATGGCAGGAAGTAAATGGCACAATGCAGGTCCATCACACGCACACACATACACATTCACTCTCACGCACACACACACTCACACACATATACTCACTATGGGCAGGTTAGACATGCCAGCTAACCTTGGTATTTGTTTTTGCATTGTGTACTGAAGAGGAAACACAGCCTGGAAGAAGATGCA
Source organism: Brienomyrus brachyistius (assembly GCF_023856365.1). NCBI lineage: Eukaryota > Metazoa > Chordata > Actinopteri > Osteoglossiformes > Mormyridae > Brienomyrus > Brienomyrus brachyistius. The sequence continues at coordinate 14,335,991 of NC_064533.1, forward strand.
CAGATCGCAGGGTTGCCAACTTTAGTCAGCTGGCTGGTGTGAGATTTTCACTTCAAGACCAGTCTGCACAGACATGCACATGTGTGTAATAGTCTTATTACCTTCTAAATAACCTGATGGGTTTGCAAACTGCCCCAGTGCTTTTCATGTATCTAATTCTTGGTTTATAATGGAACAATATAGATTTAATGTAAGATTTCTTACGTGAGCATGAGAGTCTGAACGCCTGAGTGTCACACCAGATGCTTGGCAGCCCAGAGATTGACGCATGTGGGTTTAAACCCCCAACCCTGAAGTTTAGGCCACTGCGCCACCATTCTGTAACTGAAATTTCTCATTTTTAACTGCATCTGATATGAATCATAAATGCTTAGAAACAAAAAATGAAGCTCTGCCTTATGTTACTTCCTCGGAGATACACAAAATGCTGTGCTGTGTGAATAGCAGTCCGTCATTCTGCGTTTCCCTTTCTCCGATTTTACGTTCAATACAGGATATACACTTGTTAGATTCTGGAAAAAAAAAGGACGCCTGACCAAAGATAAGAGGATTGGTTTTTTTCCTCACCGTGTTTCCAGCCCATATCTAAAATGAGGACTGATACGTAACACAAAATACAAAAGTGCACAAAAGTAACATACACTTGCGCTTGCAAAATGGAGCCCAAAATGGAATACATGAAATAAACTCCAAAAATCTGCAATGAAGCTTTAAACTGGCAGGTGAGAGAAGGATTTTATACCGCATGCAGAAAGTAATGCGCTCTGTGTCCTTTGACCTCTGCGGTTGCCAGGCACAGATACTGTATTGCTCTGAGCAATGTGCCATACAGTTCCAGCCTTTTCTTGATCTCCAACACATTCCTTCCTGCCGGTGAAGAACTCTTCGGTATTTCATTAGAATTCAGTCTCTCATACCGAATGAGATCAATGTTAGCAATGTGATTTTAGCCTACAATAAGAAAATGAATACACAAGCAGTATAAATAGACGGTGATCTACAGGAGGTCAGTTTACATTTTAAGTGTCAGAAGAGCGGTGAAATGATTTTATTCACTCCTAGACCCAAAATATTGATGAAATATATACATTTTTAAATTGGGTAGTAGCCTCAGCAACTCTATCAGCCTGATCTTTTAATATTTCAGCATAAACAGACTAAACATAACTCTGAGCCAAGGTGTAACCATTTAATAGAAACTTTTGATTTGTTATGAGTTTCACCATAACTCTCTTCATCTGATTTCTACCCCTCAAATGCCTCAGATGATAGTAAAAGGAGCCCAAAAGCCATTGATGCTCTGGTCCCATGTGAGTAGAGCACAGACATTTTCCCCTAGAGGAGTCCGACAGCTTAAACAGGCTCCCTGTCATATTTATGCTTATAAATCGCTTTATTTTCTACACGTTTACTCTGTCAGTCTTTGGCATTTTGTCAACACTTAAACAACTCAAGCATTAGTACTGAAATAACAAATGACTTGTAAATGACCTAAATCTATTTAAAGGTATAATGAAGAACAACACAAGCGCACATTTTAGATTTGACACAAATTACTGATCAGCCAATCACCGAGCTTCAGAATGGGGAATAAAGGTGATTTAAGTGACTTTGAACGTGGCATGGTTGTTCGTGCCAGACGGGCTGGTCTGAGTACTGCAGAAACTGCTGATCTTCTGGGATTGTCACGCTCAACCATCTCTAGGGTTTACAGAGAATGGTCCGAAAAAGGGAAAACATCCAGTGAGCGGCAGTTCTGTGGGTGAAAATGCCTTGTGGATGCCAGAGGTCAGAGGAGAATGGCCAGAGTGGTTTGAGCTGATAGAAAGGCAACAGTAACTCAAATAACCACTCGTTACAACCAAGGTATGCAGAAGAGCATCTCCGAACGCACAACACATGGAACCTTGAGGCAGATGGGCTACAGCAGCAGAAGACCACACCGGCTGACACTCCTGTCAGCAAAGAACAGGAAACTGGGGCTACAATTCGCACAGGCTCACCGAAATTGGACAATAAAAGATTGGAAAAATGTTGCCTGGTCTGATGAGTCTCGAATTTCTGCTGCGACATTCGGATGGTAGGGATGGAATTTGGCGTCAACAACATGAAAGCATGGATCCATCCTGCCTTGTATTAATGGTTCAGGCTGCTGGTGGTGGTGTAATGTTGTGGGGGACATTTTCTTGGCACACTTTGGGCCCCTTAGTACTAATTGATCATCGTTGCAATACCACAGCCTACCTGAGTATTGTTGCTGACCATGTCCATCCCTTTATGACCAGAGTGTACCCATTTTCTCATGGCTACTTCCAGCAGGATAATGCACCATGTCATAAAGCTCGAATCATCTCAGGCTGGTTTCTTGAACATGACAATGAGTTCACTGTACTCAAATGGCCTCCACAGTCACCAGATCTCAATCCAATAGAGCACCTTTGGGATGTGGTGAAACGGGAGATTCGCATCATGGATGTGCAGCCGACAAATCTGCAGCAACTGCGTGATGCTATCATGTCAATATGGACCAATATCTCTGAGAAATGTTTCCAGTACCTTGTTGAATCTATGCCATGAAGGATTAAGGCAGTTCTGAAGGCAAAAGGGGGTCCAACCCGGTACTAGCAAGGTGTACCTAATAAAGTGGCCGGTGAGTGTATATATGCAGTATACAGACGCTCCTCTACTTATGAATTTTTAACTTACGAACTTTCAGACATACACATGAAATGTGTTCATTGGGCTCCTGTTTCCTGTCCACAACATCAATTTTTTTTTTCTGCGCCCCAATTCCTGGTAATATGACTTCTGGCCACTATTCCCACCACGCAGCAGCGTAACCTGTATACTCGCAGCATCTTAGTTCATTGTACTTGCATATACCCTTAAAATGATGTTGAATAACGACTTACAAACATTTCAAGTTACGAACGGCCATTCGGAACGCATCTCATTTGTAAGTGAGAGTGTCTGTGTCTATATATATATATATATATATATATATATATATATATATATCCATCCATCCATCCATTTTCCAAACCGCTTATCCTACTGGGTCGCGGGGGGTCCGGAGCCTATCCCGGAACCAATGGGCACGAGGCAGGGAACAACCCATGATGGGGGGCCAGCCCATCACAGGGAACACTCACACACCATTCACTCACACGTGTACACCTATGGGCAATTTAGCAACTTTAGCAATTTAGCATGCCTCAGCATGTTTTTGGACTGTGGGGGGAAACCAGAGTAGATTTGCTTGCTTCACACTTCTGTGACCAGGGTTCGAGTAATTCACCCTGGCTCTATGTGTGTGGAGTCCCATGTCATCATGGGATTTCCTCTGGGTCAAAAAAACATACTAAAGTGAAATGGCAGATTGTTTGTAGTGACAATTCCTCAATTGGCTTGGGGCCCCATCCTGGGTTATCAGGTGCCTTGTGCCCATAACCTCTGGAATAGACTCCAGAGCCCCACGAGCCTGAATACAGATGAGTATAGAAAAAAGAGGGAGATATATATATGAAGACAGAGCTGTTACATGTATGTGTGCTAAAATCTCAATGGCAGTTTGTGCACCTACTCAACTCAGTATTTTCAATTACTGTTTTTCCGTTTTTCTGTTTAAAAGGGAAGTGGCTCATGACGTGGAATGCAATAGTAATATACAGTATAGGCAATTGTCAGAAGTACCTAAAAGTCTCTGGTTGTAGTTGTCCGGCTTTCAGTGTAGTTGACCAGGATTGCAGCCTGCCTGAAGATTGTCCCCACGGGAACTTTTGTGCTGATATTAGAGGTAGGATTAAAAGCGTATTTTTTAGAAGCCTCACAGCGCAGTGAGAGGTAGGTGCTGGCTCTGTGGCGGAGTGGATGCTAAAGTGATTCCGTCAGCTTCCCTAAAGGGCCTTGGCCTCATTTTGATGTGATCAAGGTAGCTACTTCCGGCACGTATTCGAGTGCGAACACATTCTGTCCACAGCCAAGATGCCGCAGTTTTGGTATTTAGTAGAACACATCGCCACAGTCAGCAGTCCTGTGCTCAGGAAAGCAGGATAATTTGACCAGAAGGCATAATTAAAATACATTTTGAATGTTTGTAGTTCTTTTTAATTTAAATATTGTCTTTGAGGTTCCCGACAAACTTAACGATGACTCTGTAGCTTGTGGCAGATTGCAACTACTTTGATTTTCTCCTTTGTGTGCCACAGTGTCTCACGGGAGACAGTCGTATTCAAACAGTCTGCCTTATGGTGTGTCTTGATCAATTCTCAGACTTCTCCAGGATCGGCCTTGGGTTTAAATAATTTGTGTGTGTACCACAAGCGACGTTTTCTCAATATTCATCTCCCAACTATTTGTTGCTTTGAAGTGGTCCACTGTAGACATGATGGACTCCGCTAAACAGACCTCAACTAAAGTTAGATGTCAAGTTAAATGCCATAAATGCTATATGTTTACTTTAAATCCTAGATATTTACATTGAATTGATGTAAATTTTCTGTGATGGATTCTAATCCAGGTCAGATGGTTGAATAAATGAATTATGTAAATTTGTTTTTTCTAAAAATCCGTCAAATCTAGACTGATTCACTTTTCCGCTAATGGGCACCAGGTCATCTCATGCTGTCTGGCTTTTTGTCTTGTTAGATAAAATGGCATTTCCTTCAATTCATATGTTCAAGATAAGGTGGAATCAGAAGTAAGGCACTGAAATTTGGTTTTATCTCTGGTACCACTGAGGTCTAACTAAACGATATAATTCAGCAACTGCAAAGTCTTCCGAGTCAAAATGTTATCTTCCCTTTGCTAACCAGAACTCACTCACTTAGGATGCACATGCGTACCTGGTCCTCTGTATATGTCTCCAGGACAGATTTTTAATATGATAGGAAATGTACATTACCTCAGTTACCGTATAAAGAAGGACACACTCTCCAGGCTTGATGGATGGTAGTCATTTTGGAGGAGACAGTCAGCAAGTAAACACTTTTTAAATGACTTTTTCCCACATTTTGCTCTCATCTTCCTGTCAAACAAAACCTCGTCTCTATCCAAAAAAATGTAATATTTTTTTGCTTACACTTGACTGCCTGTTCTAACTTTTGCCAATGTAAGTGTTCCACTTTATGAACAAAATAATTCAGTTTAGTGTATTAAATTAAAATAAATCTTGTGAGCTATTTTGCCTTATCTAAAATAAAGCCTGAATCAGATTCACTTCAGATCTCCTGCCACAATCCCTTCATAACATTGTCATAAACAAACTGTCAATTTCCATAATACTGTCAGTGTACGAGTTATACTACTATAGAGCCGGTCAGTCCACACAACACTGCACAAACCTAGATACAGCTTTAACAAATATACTTTTGTGATTTCTCCTTTCAGAATCCTCACGTTTGTATCGTCTTACATAAAAATCTGAACATTTAATAATCATGCAGATTTTTGGTTCAAGACACAACACTTCTGAAACTTAATGCTTAAAACCACTTACAACTGTGAATGGGGAAAACTAAGCCGTATAAAAAGTAGATTCAAAGTTTAAGTTTGACGGAAAGAATGACGAGGACTTTCACGTGGCAGGGAAAACGCAAGAAAACAAGCAATAAGCTTTTTACATAATTGAAATGAGCTCACAATTGTTTTCATTGGGCTCTTGCATATCACGGTGGTCAGCTTTAATATCTTAACATTCACGTTGAGTGAAATATCAGATGTATTTGCAGGTGACAGAGGACATTGTATAGTACTGACAGTCTAGCAGTCCATTCACATGTCATATTATCCTTTATGTCATGTGAGGCTCCACATTACGACAGTGAGGAATTGAATGATTGGTCTCCTTATATCTGTCATAAAGCATCACGATGGTGTTATGCGACATTTATAACTATAAATCTAAGCTATTTTGAAGGCATCAAGAGACTTAGGCATCAAATATGTTTCCAAAAATCCAAATGCAAATATATTCAGAAAGGTTAATGAGTACCTGAAAGAAAATCAAGCTTTGCTGTTTTTTTCCACATGCAAGCATTTCTCTCACTGCTGATTCCAGAGTAATTAGCATTTTACCCTTTTACTCTTATTAGCAGAAATTCTTTCAGTTCATTTGAAGAAAGTATCAAAAAATTACAGCCATTTATTTTTTTTTTTTAACTGTTTATGTGGCAAGGCGTTCCACGCACTGACCCGGACGCTTCGAGACAGCACCAGTTCCGATCCGCGACAGGTCTGACCCCACTGGCCCCATATAGCAGAATTGAGTCCTGTCCGCTTTGTCGGAGCTGTGGGAAGTATTTTCGATTTATTTGTTTAATGGTGGCTGGAATGCCAATCCCGGCACTAAACCCCAAATTTTTCCCTGTCATTCATTTTAATGTTATAACCAGGCCCTTGTCCCTTTCCATCAGGTGTTCCACTCAGTTGACCAAGCTGCCCTGTGGGACATCCTGAGCCATCCCAGAATTCCCCATAATCGCTCGACGTCATGGTCAGCCTGTATATGGGTACTATGACTACTGTGCAGAATCTCTGCGTTCTTCCCAGTCAATTCTGATGAGGGAATATCAGCTTCATTGGGAGGTTCCCTTTCCTCGGCAACGACATTCATGTCTCTGGTGACTCTTCCTATGAAGTCAACAGACGGATTGGAAGAGCATGGGGGGTCATGAGGTCACTGAAAAGGGATGTGTGGCGTTCCCAATATCTTTGCAAGAGGATGAAGGGCCAAGTCATTAGAGTGCTGGTGCTCCCTTTCTTGCTGTATAGCTATGAGACATGGATGCTATCCAATGAGGTAGATGAAGACTGAACTCCTTTGGTACTGTGTCTCTTTGGAGAATCCTTGGGTACCGCTGGTTTAGCTTCATGTCAAACAAGTGGTACAGGGAGTCCTGAATGAAGCACATCACCTGCATTGTGAGGGAGTGTCAGTTACGGCACTACGGTCAAGTGGCGTGATTCCGAGGGTGATCTGGCTCGCAGGATCCTCATTGCTGTGGACCAGACCAGGCCAAGGGGATACCCATCTAACACCAGGCTGTGGCAGATAGATGGGCATTTCTGGAGGGTGAGACTGAACTGTATGTTGGCCTGGGGGGTCAGCAACCAGGATCCCAAGGTGTTTTGTCATGTGGTGCATGTTCCTCAACCTGACCTGACCTACCCTGTACTAACAGTACTATAGTTTGCGTTAAGGATTTGAAGTTTAGGGTACTGCATGCTGTATAAGTTTAGCATATTGTATGCAGCATTGAACGTGGAGCGCACTTGAGGGGGGGGCTCATGTTCACTTCTCTGTCTGCTTTTGAAAAGCTCAGATATAACCTTTTATGTAAAATACATGGATATAATTCAAGCTTTTATTAATAAAGTTTTCACAGTTAACATTCAAATATTTGCAGGTGTTTCCTTTAGATTGTTCATCACTTCAGCTTAATAGTGCTCCAATAATAATGTCTGGGCGGGGGGGTATTCGGAATAACCTGGAGTACATCCTCATTTGTCTGCCTGCATGGAGTCCCAGAGTAACAACATGCTTATGTATGCAGTATTCATTTTTCTTCACTACCTGCCGAAACAGCACTTTGGTTTGTTTCTTTATTCCAAAACAGTTTTATTTGCTCCTTCCTGGTTAAACCCTCAGTGACGAGGCTGCGATCTCTTGATAAGTCCCTGTACCACATGGCCGTGTCCCCAGGGCAGCCCTGGCTTTCCCACGTCGAGGACAACACTTATGGAACTCTGTGACATACTGGAGCATCCGTATCGCATGTCATTATGATGTGGCACGAATGGCTCGGTTGTCTATTGCTCATTATTTGCAGTTTCCTCAAACAAAATGTGCTTAAAACTAATGGCAATGCTTTAAATTAACTGCACCTTTGTAACGCATTCATAGAACACTCAGTGTACCTTCATAATGCATTCATAGAACACTCAGTGTACCTTCATAATGCATTCATAGAACATTCAGTGCACTTTCATAATGCATTCATAGAACATTCAGTCCATCTTCATAATGCATTCATTGAGCATTCAGTGCACTTTCATAATGCATTCATAGAACATTCAGTGCACTTTCATAATGCATTCATAAACAGCATGCATTTATACCTTAATAGCAAACATTGTCTGATAATGAGATTTTATTGATCCCTTGGGGGAAATTCTTTTTTCACCTATTCCCACTTGCTCTCCATGACACGCATGTAAGGTGAGAGCAAGCTTAGCTGCAAAGGGCAGCCACCTGCAGCATCACCCATGGGGGGGTGGGTTAAGGGCTTTGCTCAAGGCCCCACAGACATAAATGTTCTGTCAAGGCTTGAACCAGCAACTTTCCAATTACAGGCATGGATGCTTTACCCACTGAGCCACACGTTACCCTTATAGCTGCCACTAACATACTGCTTGTGAGTTTTCTATGAATGCATAATGACTGCATTATGAGGTTGCAGTTAATGTATAACGTTACCAAACAAACACAAATACTGAAAGAAGTCGGTTAACTTCTTCCTTCCTGTGCTTCACCGCTTTGTCTTGCCCTGTCCAGTTTTACATGGCAGTGCTGTTCATTCTGCCCCCCCGATGACCTGCACTGACACTGCAGCATAAGAATTTCACTGCATTCTTCAGAACAAATGGAACAATAACACTTGAAACTTCAACTAGTTTTTGATTTTCCTCGCTGTTCTCTGATCCTTGGAGCAGAAATTCCAAATTCAGGCACAAATGAGTTTTAGGCAAAGAAATACAGATAAAAAATGTCCTGTATGGAAAATTGCAACAAAAAGATTTACTTCAAGTTCAACAGATAACATGCTACCACCAGGGAGTGCTTAAAACACAAAAATCCCATTTATAACGTCAGTTGTGAAGAATAGCTTTTGTCAGCAAGTCAAAATTGCGAATAATTTCTTACAATTATCTTGTTTTTCAAAGACATTAATAAAATTTCCCCATCAAGATAAAACAGAAATGTAATTACAAGCCCTTCATTGTTTCCATAAACACACTGTCACAGAGTCAGATCAAAAAGTCAAAGAGTCAGACTATAATGCAGTACTGTACAAAAGACTTTATTGTCCAAGTTAAAATTCAATAGATGTTCTGCTTAAAATACAGAAGATATTGTTTCTCATTTAGAAAAGAAAAAACGCTGTTATGTTAACAATTAAATACAAAGGAACAAGAGCAATGTGACCGACATCTGTGATTCACGCTTCAGAGCTTGGCTTAAAAAGTTCTACCTTCACACCGTGCTCTCCCACACGTGAAAACGAGCGTGGACTGGCGGGGATGTGAATTTGAGGAACACACATCTACGGCTTCTGGCTTTCTGACAGGCAAGGATACATCGTGAAAAGCCAAGCCTGACAGTGATTTGGAAACGGCTGAAAACCGGAATGAAAATCTGAGGCGTAGTGCCTCGGGGACAGAACGATTGTAGGGTGCTATTCATAGTAATGATACGTGGGATACCTAAAATCCAGTCAACGAAAGATCTTAGAATGAAACAATAATAAACAGATTTTATTTGGTAGCCTATCATACTCCAGCAAATAAATATACCAAAGTAAATCGATCTAGGATTGTGCTTATACAGAACGATATCAACAGGCCATCCGCACATACCAATGAATCCACAGATATGGACTATTTTACATACAATATAAATCACACTGACATTTTCTCAACATCGAAATCTGAAGACCACCCAGCATTAAAAAAAGTTGTCATCTGAGATAAAATCCGGCCAATCAGAGCTGCCCCCTTCACACTGGCTTACCTTCCATGGCCAATTATTAAGCTAGAATTGCTTACAGGGCAGTGCGAGGACCTACAGTATAAAATCAATCTTCCTACAGATTACACATGACACTGAACACTATCTCTGACGCAGACCAGTCCTCACAATGGCTGGCATAGCTTCCTTTGTGCCGTGCGTCACTATGGCTACTAGAATAGACAAAGTTTCTGGCTGAACTTGTCTTCTGTCAGCTGTTATATTCGGTTTGCCCTACACAACTCAGCATCAATAGCACGGATTCTCACGGCAGCCATTCTACGCTTGCGGTTGTTGCGAGTGCCTTAATTTGTTGCTGTTTCTTATGGCACATTAAAAGCAGTATGGGGTTCGTGTGACTAGGAGAAAATGGGTCATCATGCTGGAAGCAGCGAGGGAGCGAACAACCATGCATGAAAAGAAAACGCTGAGCGAAGATGAATGACATGCAACCCCTGCGAAAACGCAACCCTTCGCGCTATTCAGGACCGTAACCAGTCCCACACATTCCTTTCTACTCCTCCCCCCTTTCTTGTTTTATCCACCTTTCTTTTCATGAAGCGAAAAAAAAAAATGAAAATAAAGATTACGAGCGATTTAATTTGCAGGTCTTCAAAGAAAAAATAAATAAATAAAACGGTTTCCCCCTTTTTTACCGGAGTACAAATGTTCCAAAGAGATCCCATGCTATAAATATTTATCACCATCAGAGATTGGGAGATTTCCTCAGCCACTGGTAGAACTGCTGCTCGTAGAGCTTGTGCCACCTGACGTTGGCGCCCACGATCTCCACGGCTCGGGCGAAGGCTGCCGCTACTCCTCCGCTGCTGCGGATGAACTCCTTCAGCTGGGACAAACACAAAAAGCGTGGGGGAGGATAAGTAAGACTGGGTCCACGCAATGCTGGGGATGATTTCGAATGGGTCAGCCTGGGAAGGGGGGGGGGTGGGGGGGAGACTAAAACTCCGTCCTGGGGCTGCACGCCGGGAGAGTCGTGCGCCTCCGGAGCTCCACGCAAAACTCCACCCTGCTGCCGGTGTGGAACAGCTGTGCTGAGCCGCATCATTACCCTCCTGTCCTCCACCTCCAAGCTGAGCCCAAGGCTGTGCCTCTTCGTAGATAAACGTGCACTGCTCAGAGTGAGAAATACAGGCTAATCCTGCACACTCAAGTCCCTTAACAGGCACATGGCAACATCAGAATAAACCTCATAAGCATAAATAGCACCCCCCCCCTCCCAACACCCCGGCCTGACACTGTGTCATGTGACACATTTAAAAATCCATCCATCCATCCATCTCCTACTGATTTTCTGGGTTGGGTCATAGGGACAGCAGTCTAAAGAGGGAAACCCAGACTTCCCTCTCCCCGGCCACTGCGTCCAGCACCTCCGGGGGAATCCCGAGGTGTTCCCAGGCCAGCCGAGAGACAAAGTCTCTCCAGCGTGTCCTGGGTCTTCCCCGGGGTCTCCTCCCAGTGGGACATGCCCGGAACACCTCACCAGGGAGGCATCCAGGAGGCATCCTGACCAGATGCCCGAGCCACCTCATCTGGCTCCTCTCAATGCGGAGGAGCAGTGGCTCTACTCTGAGTCCCTCCCGAATGACCGAGTTCCTCACCCTATCTCTAAGGGAAAGCCCAGCCACCCTGTGGAGGAAACCCATTTCAGCCACTTGTACTCGCAATCTCGTTCTTTCGGTCGCTACGCACAGCTCCTGACCAAAGGTGAGGGTAGGAATGTAGATCGACTGGCTCAGCTCCTTCTTCACCAGGACAGACCGATACAGCGTCTGTATCACTGCTGTATCACTGCTGACGCCGCACCGATCCGCCTGTTGATTTCCCGCTCCATCATACCCTCACTTATGAACAAGACCCCGAGATACTGAAACTCCTCCACTAGAGGATGGACTCCCTCCCCGAGCCGGAAAAAGCACTCCACCCCTTTCCGGCTGAGGACCATGGTCTCGGATTTTGGAGGATTGCTCTCCAACACCCCTTCCAAGGACTCCAGAAAGGGTGGGTATTCTGAACTGCCGTTTGGCACATAAGCACAAACAACAGTCAGGACCCGTCCCCCCCACCTGAAGGCGAAGGGAGGCTACCCTCTCGTCCACTGCGGTAAACCCCAATGTACAGGCACCCAGCCTGGGGGCAATAAGTATGCCCACGTCCGCTCGGCGCCTCTCCCCGTGGGCAACTCCAGAGTGGAAAAGGGTCCAACCCCCCTCAAGGAGACTGGTTCCAGAGCCCAAGCCGTGCGTCGAGGTGAGTTCGACTATATCTAGCCGGAACTTCACAACCTCGCGCACCAGCTCAGGCTCTTTCCCCCTCAGAGAGGTGACATTCCATGTCCCTAGAGCTAGCTTCTGCAGCCGAGGATCGGACCGCCAAGGTCCCTGCCTTTGGCTGCCGCCCAGATCGCCTCGCACCCGACCCCTATGGCCCCTCCCATGGGTGGTGAGCCCATTGGAGGGGGGACCCACGTGCCTTGTTCGGGCTGTGCCCGACCAGGCCCCATGGGTGTAGGCCTGGCCACCAGGCGCTCGCCATCGAGCCCCACCCCTAGGCCTGGCTCCAGGGGGGGGCCCCGGTGACCCGCGTCCGGGCAAGGGAAATTGTGGGTCCAAAATTGTTCTCTTCATGAGGGGTTTTCTGAGCCGCACTTCATCTGGATCCACACCCAGGACTTGTTTGCCTTGGGTGACCCTACCAGGGGCGTAAAGCCCCAGGCAACTTAGCTCCTGGGATCACTGGAACACGCAAACCCCTCCACCATGATAAGGTGTTGGTTCCAGGAGAGGACATTCGAAAATTTTAGATGAATTTCCTTGGAACAGCCATCGATTCACCCATCTGCTGTAACTGCTTATCCAGTACAGTTTCACACTTAGCATGGAGCCTATCCCAAGTAGCATTGGGAACAAGGCAGGCGACACCCTGCGTCCATCACAGCATCCTGGTACATCTTTATAATTCTTTTAACAATTGACAGTTCTGTTTAAAAAAGGGGCCTCCAGCTGGAAAAGCCCCTAACTCTTCTACAACAAGCACCAATAACAAACATTTTAACCAAACTAAAGTTTAGCTCATGTAATCAAGGATGTTCTCAGGGGTCGGCATTAAAATTGATAAAAGACACATTTTCTCCCCTTTATTTCTCCACTCAGCAAAACACTAATTAAATCAAGGAGAAATTTTTGCATGCAGATGACTCACATATCATTTGGTTAGTAATGAAAGTACTAATGGCTATGAAGCGCAAGTCACAAGTGATTAAAGTCTGAAGTAGAACTTATTTGACGCCTTGACACCTTCACGTTTTCTGCAAATTTCTGTCTATTTAGCATTTCAAACTTCAAAAAGCTTTGCGAACCTCAGTAGCCAATTAGAGACAGAAATAGAGCCCTGCATTTATAATGAGGAAACATGAATTTAAAGCCGTCCTAATGGGTGTTGTATTATGCATGAATACGACAATTAACAAACAAATGCATGAAGTTTGGGCCAAAATGGACTGTATGTTAAGACCTTGATTAATGAATAGATCGTATTCTCCGTCCTTTATCCCATAGTACTATGCTTTATAACACACAATTCATCATTATTTGGCTCTCCGGGACACTGAACCGCAGCACGTGTAGTACTGTCACTCACCTCATTGAGTTCTGTCTCCGTGTTTAGAAATTCGGTCACTCCGTTGATTAGTTTGGAATTCATAAATAAGGCCTCACCATATCTGTGAAGAACAACGTGCACGCATTTCTTACTCATGGTTAGCGAAGAAACCAACAGCAAGACCACGCCCCGCCTTACCGGAATGCAGGACACGCCCCTTTTTCATTCCTTGATTAACAGATCTACGGACTCTGTCTTTTAATGAGAACCTTTGTGAGGTTTTGAGTCTGGCTCACTTCCTGTTCTTCTGCTGCCTGATTTTCTGAACCGTTTCGCTGGATGTGACCCATGTTTGATTTGTGTCTTTCCCAGCACAGATTACTGAGCTTAGCTTGAACTTTGACCCTGATTGCGGAAATATATTTTGGTGCCTGTAATTCTTAATTGTGAATCATTAAACCTGTTTTCACTGCAATCTCCTTCATTATATTTTCACTGTTCTGTATTTGATAATGTAGATTTTCTTCTTGGAGCAACTGTAAAATGCTGTCAAGTACATCAATTCCTAATACACAAATTATATTGTGTAAGTTTGTAATTAAGCAACATATTTAGTACTGCTTGCATTCACTATACACAGTATATAGAAGAATATTATCAAAACTTATATATTATTGATGACAAGATTCTACACTATCCCTAACAGGATACAAAACCATAATTTAATTTTATGTTAAATTTTGTATTTAAATTTGCATTTACACACAGAAATCAAGACTTTAAGACTGAGAATGAATACAGCTATTATTATGAAGTTATTCATTCATTGTTGGAAAACATCTTAAGAACTATATAAATACACACATTTCTTCATAGATTACAACAAAGAGAAACTTCTGAAACTTTACCTGGAATTTAGAATGTCCCACTTCTCCCGGAAATACCTCCAGGCCAGGTGTCTTCCATGCGGATTCCGACCCACGTGTATGATGACGTCTATAACATCCTGATCTGGAACCAGGTCTGAAGTCAGGGAGAGGTTCAGGAGCCTCAGGAGAAAAACCAAAGAGAAGCAAAATGTCTCAAGAAGTTTGGATATATTAACATGAGAACTTTGAGAAGGTACTGACAGGCTACAAAGGCTGCAGTGAGGCCTGTTACGTAGGCAGGAGCCGGGGAGTGGAAGGAGCTGTGACAGTCTATGGGGAGAGATGGTAGGGTGGCCCAAACTGTTGGGCGGCGGACAATTCAAAGCCTCAGGAGGGGAAAGTGGAGCATTAGAATGAACAGTCTGAGAAACTCCTCAACCCAGCGGATATAATGTCTCAACAGGAAGCGGAGTTTCTAAACTTCTGGTGGATCAGAGTCTATCACTGCACCTAAGTCACTATGACGGTATGAGGACTCCATAGTGGAAAGATTGCGGAAAGAGATGTTGAGGGCCTGAGATGTTATTAGGTGATGTTGGTGATACATTCTTCAATGCTGCAGGAAAGGCAGGTTGAGTGCCTGTGGGTTGGGGTAGCGGGGTGGTTGTCCTGGTGGTGCAGAGATTTATGGATGCTGAGGTCACTGCTGCATGTTATTCAGTCACTGTATAAATGCAGCAAACCTGCGTCCGCATACTTGGCACAAAACCGAAGCCATTTAGAGCAGATGTTAACCTCTGACAAGGTCATGTCTACTCCTGTATGTGATTTTCATGGACAGGATGTCAACGAGCAGCCGGGGCTGGAAGGGCATCTGGTACTGAGGGGTTTAGAAGTGACGTCCCTGCTATTTGTTGATGACACTGTGTTTTTGGCTTCACCCAGCCAGGACCTCCTGCACACAGCTCCAGTGGTTCGATGCCAAATGTGAAGCTGCAGGGATGAGAATCAGAACCTCCAAATCAAAAGGCCATGTGCACTTTTGGAAAAGAGCCAATTGCTCCTGTCAGATGAGGAGCAGAAATTCCACCCTTTAGTGAAGGAGTTTAACGGCCATGGGATCTTGTTCATAAGTGATGGTAACAGACAGTATGAGATTGACAGGCGGATAGTTTCAGTCACTACAGTTTTCAGAGCACTGAAAAGATCTGTGATGGTGGGGAAGCTCTGCCGTTGGACTTAAGTCCTGGTTTCCCAGTCAGTCTATGTCCCAAATCTTTATGTATGGTGAACACATAAGCGGCTGACTCTCCACAACAGGATCAGGAATTCAGAGATTCGGAGGAACCTTGAGATAGAATGGCCACTCCGTCCAATCGAAAGGAACCAGCTGTGATGGTTTGGGTATCTTATATAATGCAAGCTGTTCGACACCCATCTGTTCCAGTGTTCCAGGCACGTCCCACTGGGTGGACACCCCAGGAAACACCCAGCAGGCTTGGGAATGTCTGGGAGACCACGAAAATGACCTGGAAGGGTGTGGGACAATGTGCTACAGTAGGTATGATGCCACCATGAGGTGAACTCCACCACATCCACGCATAAACAACAGCAGCTTGGTGTCAAAAGTCCAGCCTGTAATTGAATGCTGCTTATAGCACTGCACTTCACCTCTCTTGGGGCGGGGGGTCAGTCAGAGGGCTGACCTTGAGCATGCGACAGTTCCAACAGGAATCCGTAATGAACTGGAACCACAAGTCACAAGCCCCCACCTCTCTCAGCTCTCCCGTGGGCCGAGCTTTCAGCTTTTGATGCGGTCATTGCTCTCCTCCAGTGAGACATTCCCCAAAACGTCCTTATTTCCTCATTCAACTGAACTATCCCCGTGTCACATGACTCTCTTCAGTGTTCAGTGGTCTGACACGAACTAGTCCTACAAGCAACTGTAAGTAAAACGGGAAAGCAGCATGTCTACTGTATGTGTATCTGTGCTGTGTCAATTTGAGCAGTTAACAGTGGTCCTAGAATACTGTACATAAATCACAACGTCAAACTGTACAGTTATAACAATGCTGACTGGGGAAAGCATGGTGTTATTCTGCAATTCACAGACAATTTGCTTAACACACCTGTAATTGTCATACTCTGAATAATCATGACTGTTACACTCATTTTACTGAAGCATAAGCCAATTAATGTGCAAAAATCTGTCAAGGTGAATTCAGAATTACTTATTATTCCATGTCATTTACCATAGATTAATTTTACGGGCAAGATTATTTTAAGTTGAACAACCACATGAACAGATGGGAGTTAATATTCCATCACAATTGAAGGAAATGAACTCATACTGTATAAGGAAAATATGCTATGTGCTAATTTAGTAAGACAATGCAGCATACAATAGGAAACAGTGGGGTTTTGTGGACATTTTACATTATCTTTTACTAGGTAATGCCAACATTTCAACACTGAAAGCTATAACTATACAACAATTTATGAAAAAGAGTGTTTTACGTCTAGTTCTATATTTCTGTAGCAATACCCTAACTCAGTGGTTCTCAAAGTCGGTCCTCGGGCCCCACTGCCCTGCTTGTTTTCCAGCTATCCCTGCCCCACACACAAGTCCCAGCTGTCTTTCAGCTTTTTATTACCTGTGTACAATCAATCAGCAGTGTGTGGAGCAGGGATAGCTGGAAAACAAGCAGGGCAGTGGGGCCTGAGGACCGACTTTGAGAACCACTGCCCTAGATGATGTATAATAAGTATAATAACAAAACAATAATAAGACTCTTAGTCCTTTAGATATTAATATTATCTGTCACATTGTCTGTAAGCAGACAGTGTAGAGCAGGGGTGTCAAACTCCAGTCCTGGGGGGCGGAGCCCTGTGTAGCTTACTACTTTCCCTGTTCCACCATAAATGATTCAGCTCAAGAGCTGTGCGGTAATTATCGCAAGGAGTTGAATCAGGTGTGTTAAATGAGGGGAAACCCAAAACTGTGCAGGGCTCCGGCCCTCCAGGATTGGAGTTTGAGACCCCTGGTGTAGAGGCTGGCAAAGGCTGAGTAGCCGGTTGCCACTTCCAGAGAGTCATTCTCTGAGTGACACCACGGTGCTCAGCATTCACAGCTGTGTATTCTGTCCCTCATCTGGCAATAAATGAAATGCTGGTATAATCCCTAAGGTTACACATCACTGACTGCTCACTGAACATATAGACCTTTCTCTTCAGCAAAGTCTGTCTGTGGACAGACTCTCTGAAGGTAATTTGGGACTGAACTGACAGCATGCGGTTAATTCCTGATGACAGCTGATTGGCTAAGTTCCACTGTTAACTCTTCATGGCAGCTGAATGGATGATGAAACTGAACAAAATCAAGTGCATGCTGCCAATGTCAAGCCCCCCCCCCCTCCCCTACCCCCACAAAACAATGTATATGTATAAACTAGGACTCAGGTGAATTTTATCCTCCATGTTCCCTGAATTGCACGCCCCCCCCCACCCCCACCCCCGCCCCAACGTTTCTCAGAACCCGGACCAGGATGAATTGAGCGGCAGCTTTCGGAATCCATGGATCAATCGAGGAAAACCGTGATGGAGAAACAGATTCCTACAGGAAAGTAGACGTGGGGAAGCTTGAAAGATCGACATGGCTGATTTTCCAACAGCAGGAATCTTAAAATGATAGTTGGAAATGATGGCGCTGATGCTGAACCCTCACAGACCGCTCCTCCATCATATCACTGCCATTTCTACCATATTCACAGAAAAGCTGCTTTCAATGTGCTGTTAGCGCATCCAGGTGTAACCAGGCGCCTGAGCCGCTGTTGCCCTGGCGGCCATGATGAGGCGCAGAAACCCAAACACGAGCAGCCAATCAGCCTCCATCCAGGAGGGGCCTCTCACCGGTTCAGCAGGTAGGCGTTGTCGCTGCAGGTCAGGGCCTCCAGGAGCACCTTCTTTTCTGAGACGGCCAACGTGGAGTGGAACTTCATCCAGATGAACTCCCACACGTCTTCGTCCATGAGGGACACGCCCGTGCAGTAGACGATGTCCCTCACGTTCGGTGGGATCCTGCAGATGTGGACAGCAGTTAGACAAGGACCTAAACTGCAGATTGACGCTGAGAAAATACCCCGCCATCCCCTGCTTCAGGAACACTGGCTAACCTGCTCTCTGACCGCAAGCTCTGCTCACTTTGGACAAGAGAGTGTGCTTTTGCAAAATGCGTGGGAAATCATCTCATGTAATTAAAACACCCTACGAAACCAATAACCTGAAAAACATGTGAAATAATCATAGTAATTATCCTGTATCCCTTGAAAAATAATTACTATGGCGCCCATTTTTAAATTTACCCGAGTTTTTGAAGAGAAAAACAAAATCGCTACATTTCAGCTTTGCGTCAACAGCAGCTGTTTCTTAGTAACGTATCGTCAATAGCTCGGCTGCTCTGCGGCGACCTTTGCCAAACAGCTGCTTTCAGTTTCTGCCAGACAGCAAACTGGCATGAGGACAAGCTCACGCCATTCCCAGTAAGCTCAACGCTACACCTGAATGATCATATCCCAAAACAAAAAGAAAAAGCTTGATGTGCCAACCTTCATTACAGGTCAGCTTTGTGAGCCGCCGAACGAGAATTCACATTAACATCCAGGTGACAGAATACATAATTACACACGTTCATCTCCCTCCTTAATAGTTTTGAGTACAAAAAGGACACACAGACCGACTTATGAGGTATTCCTCTCTGTAATCGTCCCCTGGGCAACATTTAATGCTAACTATCCTGGTCCATAACCAGCTTTGATTCCCTCCCCTCTGCCAGCACAGCTTTGGGTTTCAAGGAAACTGATAAATAATTGAATCCATTGGCTAGTCATTAGCAGAAATACACATTCTGTGGGGAAGGAGTGTTTACCAAACTGGTGACCTCATTAAATGTGCATAAGAGTGACCGATGGAGAGGCATCGCACCCACATACTGTATCACCCCTGCCCCCTTCGGAGCACCTCTTAAACTTCCGGCGAACTCACATGCGATAAAAAAATCAGATGCGATAAAAAAAAAAATCAGACGTGATAAAAAAAAAAAAAATGAAGGGTTGACAAGTAGTGGGTAAAAGCAGCTTTGGTGGGGGGTTCTGAATTGCAGCTTCTGCAGTGTAGCATCGCAGTGAGCTTAGGGCCCATCCCAGGAAGCACAGGGCATGAGGCAGGACCAAGCACCATGGACAGGACTTCAGTCCATCAAAGGACACACACACACACAGACAGAAAACAGGCGTTTCAGAGACTGCAACCCATGTTTCTGGTCAGTGCAAAGAAACCGCAGTACAGGCAGTCCCCAGGTTAAGAATGCGCAACTTAGAGATACAGTAACTCATACTTACCAACAGACTGGTAAAGCCTATTATAATAAAAATGTAGGTGAAACACAATGCTTCATAATAATGAGCACATGCGCTACTTGGTTACGTTCATAAAAACATTGCGTGGCTTCGTCAGCTCGAGGTACAGTACAGTTACCATAAGCAGTTACTTTAATTATTACAGTATTATTATTACTATTATAATGAAACGCATTATTATTATTATTCGGATTTACCTACTAATTTGACTTCCAGGCTCTCATTCTTTCAGGGTCTCATTCGTAAACTGGGGACTGCCTGTACCCCACACAAACACGGGGTGAACATGCAAACTCCACACAAGAGGAGGGGGTAGGGATCGAACGCCCAACCTTGCAAATGTGAGGTTACGGTGTCAGCTAAACTCCCCACAGTGCCGTTCATCCAATGTAATTCCATCTAGAATATAGTAGTTTAATTTCTGTTTGATGGATGAAATGTTTTGTGTTACAACAGAGGGCAGTAACCTTTGAGGAACCTATGAAAGAAACCAACACTCTTCTCTCCGGTTATTATTTCAAATGACTCACACCTGATTTGATTTCAAGAAAAATCACAGCCACATGGCACGGGAACGGTGCGGCCGATTGGAGATTTCATGGACTGCTGGTTCGGGGGTGGAGGGTGGCGTAGTCTGTGTTTTTTACGGGGGCAATTACCCAGAATGGCAGGTGAGCTCTGCAGGCTAGAGGTCTTTCAGACCTGTGCTTATGGACTCAAGTGTCCTCAGCGTTGGCCAGGCCTGTAATTTCTCAAAATTAAAGGCATTCAAAAAAAAAGAAAACTATGAACAGCTCTCATTATGTTTAATTATCTAAATTAAATACAATTAAACGCAAAGTTGAATGTCAGGCCGCAGAATATGTACCCAAACCATTTATATACAGTATGTGTTTTTTTGATGTTACTGACCTCATGCACACCACCTGACCCTAAAAGCCAAAAGCCCCTGAGTCTCAGAAAGTGCGAAGCGGGGGGGTCACACTCAGAAACCCTAAGCTGAGCTTTAGGATGGCTGGGGGGCCGCTGGTAAAGAAGGGTGAGGCGGCTCTCTGTATATCTACACGCCTCCTGCCTTGTCCTTCATGATAGGGCAGAGGAGCGAGTGGTAAATAATGCAGGATCCTCTGGGGCGGGGCGGGGAGTGGGGGGGGGGGGGGGGGGGGGGATCTAAGAGAGAGCAACAGGCCGACTTCATGTCCGCGCAAGCGGTGTGCAGCCTGTGAATGTGGGAGTCAGGGGATACATGAAGCGGGGGCCATACCTTTAATAACAGTGACTCCTTGTGGGTAGGGCATGGTGGGGGTTGGCCCCCTCATTCAAGCATTGCCATGCCCCCCACCTCCGGTCAACAACTGCCCATCCCGGCCCCCCAAGACTCTTGACACTATAGTAACTCCGATCCCACCCAACATACCCAAATGCCCACCCCAGGATAACATCCTGGTAACAGCACTGGTGCAACCCGTTAAAATCGTGGGCCTGGCTGTCAGAATTGGAGACAGGTTAGTATGCCACTGTAGCACACAGTGATTTGCCATAATTACATGCTAATTACTGGCAAGTAATTATGATTCATATTTATATCAATGGCATAACCGCAGTGGAATATTATGTATTGTGGGTACCTTTCTGAGGGGTGCTATGGGTCTCTCACATTTATCAGGCCTACTGAGCACCAATCACAACTGTCCAGATCAGATCGCAGTTGTAATTTACTGGTATTTGTTTTAAAGACAGGTGATGATGTCTGGGGCAGAGGAGACCCCGCAGGTGGCCGGTGTGGGAGCCACCGCGATTCTGCTCGCCGGGAAAACTTGCTCCAGGTTCAAAGCCTCCGCGCCACTTTGATGAACTTGATGAATTGTCGGTGCAGAACACGAACGTCACTATTTGGAGAGGGATGCTGCTCTCTTTTTGAGAGCTGCAGATAAAAGAAATGAGAAACAGAAATAAAACTAATCTAATCCTGCACGGTTTTTGTTGCCATGGACACCTGGCACCGTGGCGATATTTGCTGTTGGGTTGCATTGAGCATGCCCAACGAGGTGCAGTCTTACCGAATGCAACACCCTACCTGCATTTAGCAAACCGCACTTCTCTCCTTCACCCCTACTCACAACATCAAATAGGACCACTGCCTTGGGGGGACAATTGGTGAACTTGTGTGGAACACAGGGACAGGAGAGGGCCTAGGTGGGAGGGGTTGTGCTATGGGGGCTTGGTAGAAGTAATTTTGAACCGGGCCTGGAAGTTATATGCGGCAGGTCTGCATCAAGCCTCTTCTGCTGATCCAACGTCAAGTGACCACTGGAGTATTTCCGCCCCACAGCTGAATTTAACATTTGTCGCCACAGTTTACGTGGTACCGCGAGCACTTCATTTGTATCCGGGACGACCACAGAAGTCGAGGAACCTTTAACATGCAGGTTTAGGAGTTGATACCAACCCCATTTAACATGCGAGGGATTAAGTGACCCCACACATCGAATGTGTACTCCAGCAGCATCACCCACAGAATACAGCATCAGGGCAACATGGGACTGGCAATGATTCACCTTGAAGCACCACCAGACAAGCTCATCAGCTAAAACGTGGTAGAGGATGCGTGGTACTGAAGCTGAGCAATGAGCAGATACTCATAAACACAGGAATGGCTCAGTGGGCAGAACCAAGCCCCTGAAAGGGGGGTTTGAATCTCTGCTTGTGTGTGTGGAGTTTGCAAGTGTACATGTGAATGTGTGCTCTGCCATAGACTGGAATTTCATCCGGGGCCCATGAGCTTCTTGGGGTGGTCTCCAGGCTAGTAGCAAAACCATGTACCAGATAAACAGTCCAGAAGATGGACTGAAGGATTTAATCCCAAATACAAGCTATGTTTACTGGCCCTTAGCCATGGCTCCATTACTGTGTATCGTGCAGAAGTTCTGCTGTATAAAATATTTGTTCTATGCGTGATAATGTGATGTAAATGTTACGGTATGTTTCCGAAGCCCAGCACCTGTGATGAATATTTCAGACAGAGAAAGTAGGCACTAACAGCAGCTGTTCTCCTTTTATAATTAGCAGTAACCCTCTGGGAAGAATTACTGGAGATAATGTTTGTAAACTATGCCCTTTAGTTAATGCCTTAACTTTATCCTTGTCAGAAAGCAGAGATAAACACAGAGGACGGAGCCTCGAAATGCCAGAAGGACCATTCGGGCTGCGTGTGCTGCCTGTCTGTGGATGTAAATAAAAGCTATATGTGGCTTTGGGTGAATGTTACCGGTTCTTGTTGCTGGATATCCAATCAGAGATGAGGGCGATGGCCTGCCGATGACAGTGCTTGTTCCCGAAACTGCAGGCCAGCATGAGAACTTCCCTCTGTAGCTGTCTGAGTGGTTGGAACACAATAATTAGCCATAATAACAAAGGCATCGCAGTTGCTTTCCAGACAGAGACAGTAAGGTGGAGGTTCATATGGGGCAGAGCCTTACTCAGTCTGGTAGGCCGCCTGCATGACAGAGCTGTTGGAGGAGCTATTTGGCCAGCCCAGCCGGTGGTACATGGAGGCCACCTGCTTCAGCACGTAGTCCTGGAGACGAGCAGACACAGGGAGGGCAGAGGACGTCAGAACTGAGCGAATAACGAGCCTCATCCATGTCAGAACTTGAGGAGCCAATCACAAAGCTATCTGTTCTGAGCTTTATTTTTCAGACTTAATGTTTTTACATGACCCAGAACACTGAGTGAGCCGTTGAAGCACAAAAAAAAGTTCATTACCAAACTCTACCTTAATTTATCTATCTCTATCTTAATTTTCTGTACTTTAAAAAAACATTTTACAGATAAATTCTTAGACTGAGTATTATACAATGCTGTGTATTCTGGAATCCCTCTATACCTCCTTTTTTTGGCAATCTTCCTACCTTATCCAATTAACTAACCTCCAATGAGGGATAGAAGG
This sequence comes from Brienomyrus brachyistius, assembly GCF_023856365.1. Taxonomy (NCBI): domain Eukaryota; kingdom Metazoa; phylum Chordata; class Actinopteri; order Osteoglossiformes; family Mormyridae; genus Brienomyrus; species Brienomyrus brachyistius. Next base: position 14,359,628 of record NC_064533.1, read on the forward strand.
TCCTAGATAGGAGGCAGGCATAGTCCGTTTAGCACGTCATACTAACACATCATTTACAGGAAAACTATGCAAAGCACAAAGGCTGGAACATTTTCAAGGTGAAACGGTCGGCTGTTTTCCTTAAAAGTGCTTCCTCACAGCTGCCACCACACCAAGCTGGATCTGGTTCTAATGAGCCTCAGAAGCGACCCTCTCTTGTTTGGACAAATTAGATCGGCGATGGTACGAGGGACATGTTTCAGAACGCCAGAATGTCGATTGAACCCGGTTCCAAATGAAAACTCGCACCTCTCTCATTTAATGGGGGAAACCAATGCCTAGGAAACAAGCTTTTAACATTTCTGTGACTTGCTCCCCCCCCAACAACAAGAGAAACAGGCCTTCTGTCTGAATTCTTTGAATATTCAGCGCCCAGGATACCACCCTCGCCACTCCTAGCCTTCAGAACATCTGCCGGGGCGTGTGACACAAACGGCTGAATCACAGGGGTCCCCCACAGGGGTTTGCCATTTCATAAAGGGCCTGGAAAGGTCCTGTAATGTATCTGCAGACGTTCAGCAACAGGGCTGCCTGTGTCACTCAAAGGTACCAAGTGACGAAGCCTTCGGATCAAGTGCCTACAGCTGTAGGCGGAGCTTAATGTCATACACATAACGGGTGTCCTGTAATTATGAGCACCTAGAGACCGCATTGTTTGTTCTTAGGCTTATTAAACTAAAATGTCACTGTGGAACCAACCTCAGTTCATAGCTGTTTTGTGGAGACGGGATGCAGCTCTAACATGCAGCTCAGTCATTTAATGTAGCCTGAGCCATCAGGACTGTCCCCATGGCTAATATATAATCTGTTAACCTGCTCTGCCGTTCCTGTGCATTTTGACCTTTTGAGACGAATGTGAAGGTGGATTAGACTCCATGTTTTAATTTCTATCTTATGAGTTTCCTATATAGTCATCACATGCAGTTTAACCTCACAGGTACTGTGCAGTACTGGCTGTTCTGTATAGTCACCACATGCAGTTTAACCTCACAGGTACTGTGCAGTACTGGCTGTCCTGTATAGTCACCACATGCAGTTCAACCTCACAGGTACTGTGCAGTACTGGCTGTCCTGTATAGTCACCACATGCAGTTTAACCTCACATGTACTGTGCAGTACTGGCTGTCCTGTATAGTCACCACATGCAGTTTAACCTTACATGTACTGTGCAGTACTGGCTGTCCTGTATAGTCACCACATGCAGTTTAACCTCACGTGTACTGTGCAGTACTGGCTGTCCTGTATAGTCACCACTTGCAGTTTAACTTCACATGTACTGTGCAGTACTGGCTGTCCTGTATAGTCACCACTTGCAGTTTAACCTGACAGGTACTGTGCAGTACTGATTGTCCTGTATAGTCATCACATGCAGTTTAACCTCACAGGTACTGTGCAGTACTGGCTGCCCTGTATAGTCACCACATGCAGTTTAACCTGACAGGTACTGTGCAGTACTGGCTGTCCTGTATAGTCACCACATACAGTTTAACCTCACAGGTACTGTGCAGTACTGGCTGCCCCTATACAGTGCCGGAGACTCTCTCAGCAGCAGGCTGTAATGGGGCGCTCACATACACTGAAGAGGCTGTACTCTTCGGTCCGGTCCAGGAGCTTGTCCAGCTGGTAGAGGGAGCGGCTGGCTGCATGCCAGGGCAGGAACTCCTTCTCCTGCGGTAGGTAGTGGATGATCTCCAAGGGGATGTTCTGGGGCAGATACCCGGCTCTGAGAGGAACACAGAACCAACGAGGGCTCGTTGTCACAGGAAACACCGCAGGCAATGATCACCGCTAAATAATTAATTAAATAATTATAAAGACTTATAATGACTACTGTCTACAGCACGTGAAACGTTGAAAATTCTTTTTGATAAATGCCTTCATGTTGCTCTGAATCGCTCTGGTATCTCAGAAAGACTGACTTTATGGCTGCATCAAACTGAAATAGCTTTAATTTTCTATATGGATTTGATTTCATATGTGCTTTAATGAAATTTTATGAGATTTTAACATTGAAAAGTACAAAACATCAAACCCTTTAAAGCAACAGGGTAGCAATTAGCAATTCATACATCACGTGATGGGGCATAAAGTGGAAAAAAAGAAATATTTAAAAATATCCCAGTCACAATAGCTCAGCAAGCAGCAACTCAGGGTTGTGGTGGGAAGGCCTCTCTCTGCTACATACCTGTAATCTGCATGATCTCCCATGTTCAGTGTTTTGTCCGAAGACAAGAACTGAATTGGCATCTCTGTTTTGCCGCCTGTGAATTGTGTATTTCATCATATGTACATCAAAATATTTTAAGAAATATATGTTGTAATGAGGGTGGCATGGTGGTGCAGTGGTTAGCACTGTTGCCTCACACCTCTGTGTCCTGGGATCGAGTCTCTGCCTGGGTCACATGTGTGTGGAGTTTGCATGTTCTCCCCATGTCATCGTGGGGTTTCCTCCGGGTACTCCGGTTTCCCCCCACAATCCAAAAACATGCTGAGGCTAATTGGAGTTGCTAAATTGCCCATAGGTGTGCATGTGTGAGTGAATGGTGCGTGAGTGTGCCCTGCGATGGGCTGGCCCCCCATCCTGGGTTGTTCCCTGCCTCGTGCCCATTGCTTCTGGGATAGGCTCCGGACCCCCCCGCGACCCAGTAGGATAAGCGGTTTGGAAAATGGATGGATGGATGGATGGATGTCGTAATGATTAGTCAAATTCATCAGAATGAGCTAATCACAGCAATGACGAATGAAATTGGCTAACTATTACAGCGGGACTGTGCATATCCGAGGTTTACCGCAGTCCGAAAAAAAAGTATGAGAATTACAGCGACAGTTCATCAGTTTCATACCATGTGCCCTACTACCACAAAAGGCTAAGATATTTTTAAACAAATTAAATGTTCTCATTACAGGTTATGTACAGGTACGTGATACGATATTTTTCATTGTAAAATGTGTAACAGTGGCCTATGTTTTTTCATTGTTCTTTCGGCCTTTGAGCAGTACAAAAAGCATGAATTTCATTGCGCCATCATTCCTTGATAAATTATATTCTTTCATTATTCATTGCATCATCTCTTGAGAATTAAATGTCAGAATCCCTTACATTCAAGAGAGAACAGTACTGGATGCTGATGTACAATGTATAATTACTGTATTTAATATTGGTAATGTCTTGGTAATATGTGTAATTTATCAATGAAACTTTACCGTACTGTATGTATGTACTGTACACAAAAATCACGGTATATATGTGTCATGACCTGCGCGTCCAGTCCTCGTGTGTGCCACGCCCCCTGATTATCCTCGTGTGTGCCACGCCCCCTGATTATCCTCTTGTGTGCCACGCCCCCTGAACATCCTCGTGTGTGCCACGCCCCCTGATTATCCTCATGTGTGCCACGCCCCCTGATTATCCTCGTGTGTGCCACGGTCCCTGATCACCCACGTGTGCTTCCCCGATTGTGCCCAGCTGTTTCCTGTTCTTTTCAACTTGTCTTGTGTATATCAGTCTGCGTCTGAGTCAGTTCCCCAGGTCTGTCATTAATGTTACCTTATCACTGTCTGCCCTGCCTTCTCCGTACCCAAAATAAAACCCCGTATCCTGCACTCTTGCCTGCCGGCTTCGTCCTTACCCGTTACCTGCCTGTCCGTCTCCCAGCCATCGTCACAATGTGGGATTCATTCATATTCGCTATTATTATTAATCCGCTGTAATAATAGCAATCCACACCGGTGCAAGCGCACCTGGCTCTTAAAGGGAATGGGAGGTGACATTCTGATTGGTTTGTAACAGCCCCAAACACACCCATGACTAATTATGAAACTTAGTAAAACCCTTTAAGACCATGCACCTTCTGCTGTGACTATGTTTCCGCTGTTAAACTAGCAAAAATGTGTTGGCCACACCCTAAAAGAACTTGCAGCATGCATTTCAGACAGTACACTTTAGATAGTTAAAATAGGACCCAAAGTCCATTTAAACTGGGGTATCTTAAATCCGGGAAGTTATCCAGCTAAGCAACGAATCTCGCTTCATGATACAGGCCCCTTTTGCCAATGAGTCATGTTTTGGTGTTTGACGCATCATCTGCTAATCTAAATCAGACAAATAAATTATTAACATCAGAATCAGATTGCCACTAATAAATACTACAAACGTGGTTTCCTTCATTATGAAACTTTGTACAGAAGTAAAATCAGGAATTTCATGACTTAAAATTATAGGGCATGTAGGTGTAGAAAATGATAGATAAAATTCTTAATTATAGCTCATTATTATATGATATAAAGCATAATAAACCGTGACATGCTGCACTTAAAAAACAATTTGTGTCCTATAGCATTAAAGGCAGGATAAAAGATATTTAAACCAAAACTGTATTATGTATGTAAAGAAATCACCCTATAAATTGGTATTGAGACATTTCTGGTCTCCTCATTAAAGAATGACTCACCGTTTAATCTCCAGATGCTTTTAAAGCTAGCTGACCCCAATTAGTTGAAGAGAGTTTCACCTCATGGAAACCGCCATTTACATCTTGATAGCTTGTTAATTGTTTTCCAATTAAAGGAGGATTTACTTGGTCTCTGTAGATGCTTTTGCAGTCGACCATACAGGAATGCTAACTACCTCCAAAGGGGCAGCGTTCCTGCTAGACTAAAAGGATAAATAAACAGCTCTTTAAACGAATTTAACTCTTCAAATGACCAGCGTTTAAATGTGAGCTAAGCACGGATTATTCAAGTAAAGCATTACAATACGGTGCCATTAAGGTAATTATCATTTACTGTAGAAAAATGTAATTTTCTAGTGTTCAAGACTGCTGACTGCTGAACTTTAGTGGGAAAATTGCTTTCAGTTGTGCTGTTGATTGCAGATCTTTTATATTTAATGTGAATACAGTCTACAGTCATGAATGTGTGGCCGTACGTGTATTTGCAATTATGGCGTGAGATTTCTGGGTAAACAACCGACAAGCACTGTGTAAGCTGAGCCGCGCAGGCTAATGTGGTAATTCTTTAGTGCACAGGGGATCGATACATGGCTCTGACATGGATGTTAGCAGCCGGACACTGGGATGTGCTGCTTTAACTTGGCGGGGGGGGGTCTTGCCACGTTGCTGTTATTTTCGCACACTTCCCAGACCGACCCTCATGCATAAATCATGGGCCTGACGCTTTGGAGCACGCGTCCGTAATCTGAAGGCTCACTTCCCCGGGGGATCCTTTCACAAGGGTACTAACCGGAACTGCTCGAGCAAACCGTGCCACAGGATAAATAGGCAGTGCTTTTTGTCATAATTAAGTTGCTTGGGGATATATATATATATATATATATATATATATATATATCCTTAACAGTTACACAGCAAACTAACAGTAATAACATTTTCCAGTAGTGACCAGGGACGTTCCATGGCCCCCAGCGCATAACGGCTGTCAGACACACAGAATATTGTCGCAGGTCTGTAGGGGAAAGCATGTGCCCACAGTCGAGGCACAACCTCCTTCCACAAGACCCCCGATTGGCCTGAACCTCTAACACGACATCATTTTGACCATAATTTGATAGTTCAGTGATGAGTCACCCTCAGTTTTCCTCATAGCAGGCTTTAGTCACCTCCTTCATGAATAAAAGGTAAACAAGGACCTTGTTATATACTGTAGTGGACGCCATAACGGAAATGGTTATGAGTCCCCAAAAGATGGCTATGTAAAAGTTTATATTTTTACATTCACATTTATTCACATTCGTCAGTCTTATTCAAAATTATTTAGAGTAGATGGTAGGATGACAATTTGATCCGTGCTCCCTGGGATTAAACAGCTGTGCCGTCATGTTTAGTAGTAATGCACTTAACAAACTACAAATTTAAGCAAAAAATGGCACAGTGGTGAGCATTGTTGCTTCACAGCCCTGAGACTACAGCTCAAGGCCCTACCTTGGCTCTGTGTGTGGAGTAGGCTTGGGCAGCGTTTAATTTTTCATACCTTCTAGACATTTCACCCGGTATATCGATTAAGACCGTATTAAAAAAAACAGGAAAAAAAAACGTAAATCATGTAGGCTACAGTAAACTCATCACAGATAAGCTAAACAGGCTGATCAGTGTGGAAGCTGAGCGCTACGGTAACAAGGAGTCAACTCCTTGCCGAAGAATTAAAAAGATCACCCCTTGTTTATTGACACCACTGTCACTGCCTAAGCTGCGGTCGCATGTGCCGTGTGTTTCACATGCGCTGTGCATGCACCATTTGCCAGTTCGCAGCACATTCATGGTACATTTTGTTTTTGTGGCATCTGCATTATTACTTGACTTTTCTTCTTACTGAAACCAGGTGCTGTGCATTACGATATATTGCCTCAAAGTCTATAAGAAAGTGGAGGAGTGTCTGTATGTTTTACAGGCAAAAAATATGCCAATGTGAATTGGCGCTTGTGTGTGCATGTCTGAGTGAAGGGTGTGTGAGTGTCCCTCGCAGTGGGTTGGCCCCCCATCCTGGGTTGCTCTCTGCCCTGCACCCATAGGCTCCAGACCCTGGACTGGACAAGCAGCTACAGAAAATGGATGGATGTAAAGGCTGAAATTAATTTGAGTAATAACATTGGCTGTTATTCCAGATGCAACCTGAACCTGCAATTGTTGATCTGAAACCAAAAATTATTCTAGAGGCTCGTCTCCACTAATTTATGTTTGAAAGACAAATAATAAAAAGAAAAGAAACCTTTATAATGAATGTTCAGGGATTCCACCCTGTATCTATTCATTAATTCAGGGAAGTCTTGGGTAATGGAATACCACAGACTCATGATTTTATCAACGCATGATGGTTTATTACATTAAAAAGCATGTTAACAGTCACAAGAGGATCAGAACGGTAACCTTTACACTCATTACTGCTAGTTTACAGCCACAATCATAGTTTTTCAATAAAAAGGTGATTCGCTTCCATCTTTTTCCATATTTATGGGAAATGAGGCTTGAAAACACCCAATAGGTAAGATTTACCGCCTGCTGTCACTCATGGCCTGGCTTAAGCTAATGGGACGTAGGGTAAATAAGTCAGGGAGTGACAGAGAGCGCTGGTTCCACCCACAAAGGGTTTCAAAGCCCCATTCATCTCCTCACATCACAGGCAGACACCTAACAGCTGGATAAAAGTTTCATATCTTATACAATCTGCCGCTCAGTTATGTGACTGCATTTTATCTAAAGGCACTCAGCTTGTGTGGATGGTTTTTCCTTCCTTTGATTAAGTTTACTTTTTTTTTGCTAATATTGGAAAAGTACTGAAGGCTGTGATTCCCCCCCCTCCCCTTCCCCCAACCTGGCCAGCTGTCATAGACACAAGCCAGACAATTGACATTTATTTGATGAATGCAATCCTCAGACGCAGGACATTCCGGAATAATACCCTCTATATAGTTAGTAGCAATTGAAATGGAATTAATGGCACCTAATGACAGTCATCAGTTGATTACTGAGGTAAAAATAGACTGTATAGTCATTTAGATGGAAGGTTCTGATGATTTGGGTCTTCAGACCTACTTGGTGGCTAGAGCTACCCATGTCTCCAACTGATACCTTATCAAACTAGGCATTTTAGGCATTTCAGGTCCTGGTGCTACAAATCCAGACCAAGATTTTGTTTCTACCAACCACTTGAGTACTCTGTGACTGTTTATGTTCAACTGCTTGGTAGAAACGAAATCTTGGTCTGAAAGGCCCAACTTTGTTTATACTGTATTCTGGGATGGATTGCCAAACGTTACTAACTGGCAACAGCAGAAGAGGTAACTTAGATCAGTAATTTTTCTTTTTATTTTCCAGTGAAAGATTGTGCTAACGTCAGTGATACTTTTAATTGAGGTTATGTAGCTAATGAGTCCAGCATTTTATAAAGACAATTTCAAACATCATACATTTCGAAAAGGTACCGGGTGTTAAATACTTACTTAGTCTGGCTAGAAATGTAAATGTGCTTTTTCTCAAACATTCCTCAATAATCCTGGAAGGCAATGCAAGCATTAGTAACCCACCTTGCGAGGTTAAAGACGTCATCAATAAGTCCAGCCCTGTTCCCCACAGATATAACCTGAGAAAGAAATGGGGGGGGGGGTATTTAATATCGACAGTATGGTAATACCCAGCAGAGACTGTGTACAGCAGAGTGGCGGCTGAAGATGGAAGGCCACATTACCGTGGGGTTCTTCAGAAGCTGCTTAATGAGAAGTTTCCAGTTCTGCAGATCGTAGTTGACTCGAAAGTAGCCAGTCTGATTGATGTTTCCAAGCAGCCACATGCTCTCATACATCAGGCTGATTTTGTGTGACTCTAAATAAAAAAATAGAAATACAGGCAAGAGCCATTTCTGATTATCACATTGGGAAGGTCATTGGCGTCAAAGACCAGCATCTTCACGGGAGCATGGCTTAAAAATAGGAGCTTGTTTATCAGAGTTCTTTTTTTAAGGTGGGTGCATAAGAGAGGCCATAACTCGTAGACAGATGTCAGCCTTATCATTAGCCAATGATATGTTTTGAATTGGTGAGTGACAGGGAGCAGGATATTCCGGAGGCCAATTAGCTTTCAGCTGCAGCCAGTGTCTCTTTGGTCCCACCCCTCCATACACTCATTATTTGTCCAGGTTCAAAGCAGTTCAAAAAAGGACCACAGAGCGAATGGCAGGTAAGGAAGACACTGGGAGCCTGAACACTATTGCACATTCATAAATAACGGGGCCAAAAAATGATTTCCCATCACCCAGTGACAAAAAAGAGAATAGTGCATTATGCTGATGTATGACGCATTCTTAATTGTAAGATTGTGTGTTCCAATTCCTTTAACAAAACCCATCTTGGTGTGTGGAATGAGTGAGGAAGAAGAATAAGAACGAATGATTTTTCAGAGGATTAAAGGGATCTGGAGAAGAAATCTGATAGTTAATATTTCAGGCAGCCCACTTGCACACAGCTTCATTATGGCCGCGTCTCTCCGCCACACATGTGCGCACATCCTCTAGCCAAGTCCTGGTGGAATCACTAAGTGGATCTGCTGACGGCAGTTTGATGTGCACGTTCGAGTCAACGGCAGCCAATTTTAAAGAAGAATTTAGCCAATGGCAGCCACACATATGCCACGTGTGACTCTGCCTCTTTGGGGGTCTGATTAAACATCGGTATGGGTTGTCTTAGCTCGCACTGCTACGGAGTCAAGTCCTCCATGAATTCATGTTAAGTGCTACAATAAGTAATTACAGAGGTGGACATTTCGACATCTGGATCTTCCCAGGGTGCTTTTCTGCTGGGAAACACCTAACAAGCTAGTTACAAAAATCCACTATAAACCAAAGACCTTGTGTGGATTACGGACCATGCAGGACTTTCGCACTCCATAAGTGGTTTGTCACCTTACCATTGTAAGGACAAAATCCTAATTAAGCCGAGTGATTGAGAACATGCGGCTCAGAGTGACACGGTAATTTAAGGGTCCTTAATTTAACTGCAGCCTTTACTGCAATGTATGCGCGGCTGTATAATTGCCCTGCTGCTCAGACCCGACGTTATAATTGTAATCGGAGTGTAAATTTTTCTGACCATGTTAGGAGAAAAAAAAATCAATAGGAGACAAGAGGCATTGACTTTACTTATTTGTGGTGCATGCACAGCTAAAAGGGCTTTTCACTATCTGCTGCACGACTGGCTTGTCAGGAAAATGGGAGGGGGGGATTGGGGGGGACAATAACAGCCACTGCCACCCACACGCACTCCTTGGGCTTGTTCACAGTGTGCCTGTTTTGCAGCAGAGGGAGGACCTGGCCAATGTGGATGCCTGTTTATGTACATTTACCTGTTCTGTTGGAGATCCAGATGATCGATTCTGAGGATATGTGAGTTGAATTTCCAATGGAGAATGAGAGGGGAATCTGCCACTGGAAACTGGAGAGAAACAAAAACGGTATAACATCACAGAGCGAATGCTGGATCCTCCTCTCCCGCTCTGAAGTCTGTGTGCGAGAAAACCGGCGGATTATAATGTCGTCCCAATGTTTGGGCTTCACATTAAACTCAATAACTGAAAGCTGTGCACTGTTCCGGAGCCGTCTGACACCTGTCTCTCCACGCTGCCCGTATCTCTGCTTCAGGCGTACTAAACGAAGGGGCTAAGTTGACTGACAGAACCTTCCCCTTTCCACCAGCTGTCACGTTGCTTTCTGCTGGTGAGATGATGAGGAACATTGGTGTGCATCCCCTGCACATAACAAGCCATTGGACCTTGACATAGAAGCCAAAAGAAAATGGATTTTGTGGGTCAGATGATGCCATGTTCTTTGCTGGTGTGGAAAACAGCAATGAGTCTTACGATTCACTAGTAAACGCTGCTCATCAATGTTTCACCTCCTGACGGCTACATTTCCAGCTCCGATCTGGAGCTAGTTATGCAGACTGTTAGCCGATGATGGGGGCACAAACCTTGGAAGCACGTAGTATAAGGGGGAATTCACCCACTTCCCATACTGACAATAAAAACAATTTAGTTGCCAGCTTACCTCTTCGGACTTCAGGGGAAAATAAAGAAGCAGAGTAGAAGCTGGAGTGTGAGAAGGCATCGCGAAAACAAGCCCAGAGCTATAAGCTGACAGCCCCACCTGCTGTGGCACCAGCCGCCTCTTTGGGAACCCATTAGAAGGCTCCGGAATCGACCAGGCCGCTGCTGTGCACAAACCGCTGAGAAAGGAAATGGTACGCAACTCGCACGCCCAGTGGAGACGGATTCATCAAGCCCAGCTGACGCGCGTGATTGATGCCATGGCTTCAGAACAAGTCCTGCCACCGCCATCATTCTTGGAACAATTTTATTTACACAAAAATACCGTATATATATATATATATTTTAAAGCATGCTATAAATTCATCTAATATTAAAAATTCACCCATCAATCTTTCATAACTGCATATCCAGCACTGGGTATCTGTGAGCCTACAAAATATCGGAGGAAGAGCAAGGCAGAAGACATGCAAGGACACACTAAGGACACCAACACCTCTGATTCTGGGGAACCTGGAGTAATGAAAGAAAAATCATGCAAACACAGTAAGGAACGCTAAAGATCAATGTGCTGCTACAAATCTGCTAACAAAGTTACAGAAACACCTAATTGATTGTCCTATCAAGCTTTTGCCTGTTCCAAAATCCATCCCGTTCCAGGTCAAAATCGCTCAATTACCAGCCACTCTGAAGATCAATGAAGATCAATTGACCTGATGAGATTAAGATCAGCTGAAGAACATCCATATTCCCCGAACAAAATGTTTCTCTCTGGATGCAGGCAACTCTCAGTCTTCACATCTGCAGATCTCTGGAGATCTGGATGATCTTGATCATAGCTTCCAAAATGGACATGGTATGGGTCTTACACATGCTCTAATGTCGCCGGTATTTGACTAAGGTGGCTGGAAATCACACAGATGATATTCTGCTGTTCTAAGTGTCTGAGATGCTTCCAGGAGAGCAGCTCAAGGTAGGTTCTACTAATCAGCTCCAGCATATTAGGTAAATATAGTGCACATGTGCTTTTCCCTCTGTTCATTTATATCCACACCAGAGTTAGACCATAAGCCGGGTAACACCGGTACATCCACCTCCTTCTTCCCAGCTTCTTCTGCCCTCTACTTTATTAAGCCCAGACTTCTGGGGCTTCTCGGTTGATTTCGAGGAGACCCTGAATAAAGTGAGTTGGCTTCAGGTGCAGGAATCTCAAAATAGCCCTGCCCACAATGTCCAGCTTTAACTCCGTTTTAATCTTTCACTCGGTGGGTGTGCGCATGAGTGTGGGCGGAAATCTCAGAAAGCAGGTCGCTAAGCATCACACAAGTTTAATAGTAATCTTCTTTCCTGTTGGTAGCTCAAATGCAGTCCTGTTTCACGTGGACCCTGCAGGTAACGAACTACACGGCCTGGCAGGCTTTTTGTGCTGGTTCTTTTACAGTGTCTCTGGGGTAAGAAGGTAACAAAGTAATTATTATCATGGGACCCGTCCAATAAGATTTCCCAGAAGGACGTTCAGCAGGCACCTTCGCAGCGACTTATGCAAAACCAACTGGGAAGCTCAGCCCAGACCCTTGACCATAAGAGAGCGTCATTCTTCTGAAGGCCGTCCTTACAACGTGTCACCTCTTCATGCTGCAACTCCTCCACCCTAACCCAACCTCCACCCTAACCCAACCTCCACCCTCATCTGATATCCGCGACTGGACAATGCGGCCCTTGTGCGGCGCCTCTCAGAGGACGTCACAGCGAAATAAAGACAGATGGATGAATCGATCATCACCCTCGCTGGGCGGCACACCAGCAGGGAACCCTCCGGAGTTTAGGAAATCGCTGCTCTGTTCCCTGTGCGTGCAGAAAGACCACAGCTGCTGGCATGTAACTCCCGGCATATGGGCCCCATAAACCGGGGCTATTTACGCACCATTACTCGATAACCTTGAATCGTCATTGATGTTTAGTCGCACTGCTAAGACGCACTGGCATCCCATCCAATGTGTTCGTTCCATGTGCTCCATGCTTTCTGGGATAGGCTGCAGCTTCACCAAGATTCTGCACTGGATGGATGGATGGATAGATGGATAAATGCTGGCACCCAAAGTGAAATAACACAATTTGCCTGGTAAGGCCTAGCATCGCCACATGTGAAGATGCAGCTGGATCCACCTGCTTGCTATCTTACATATGCTCTTATTGATTTCTGCTCTATGCCTTAATGTCCAATTTGAAGCTAGCAGGTGAGGTGTGTAGCGAAAAGATACAATTTGGCTCGTCTGTACCACCAAGTCCGCTGCGTCTGTTATGAAAAGTAACATGGTTTTGAACCACAGTCTACACGTCCACATTATAGAAGACTGTTTTTACTATTGTGTCAAAGGCTAGTGAAGTTAGATTTACAGGCATACTTTGCTACGGGGACAGATGAATAGTGAAACACAGAAATGGAAAACCTGAAAAATTGACTAGACGGGAGACTGGACAGAGTCGGCAGCATTTACTGAACCTGAAATATTACCATTCCCACAGAGACATATGGAAATAAGTAAGTTCTGCAACCAATATGGAAGTTCTGTTTGTTAATGGATCAGACTTCTTGGGTCAGAACCAGGCAACATGTCACAGAATCAATCTATTATCAATGCCTGCACTGACTAACGAGATCTATGACTTGTTTGGGGATGTACATATAAAGGAGAGTTCATGCTTGCTTATGCTAGAGCCCAGAAGAGATGCCTCCCACACATCCAAGAGGTACATTATACATACAGAACGATGAAACGGTCTCGGGCAGTCAAAGAAAATGATGTTTAAACGATCTTCATGTCGGTGTAAAAGTATGATTTTAAGTCTGTCAAAGTGCGTTAAGCATTTCAAACCCTCTCCTAACATCACCCCAGTATTGGCAGCAGCCACCCAGTACAGCCACGTGTTTTGTGACTTGACCACCAGGAAACCTTGTCTGGCAAATCAATACTTCATTAAGTTATTTAACTAATTCGGTTAATTAATTACCTGAGCTGACGGTGAAATTTTACAACATACATGGATTGGCTGGGTAGCCCCTAAGTAGAGATTTTGAAATGACGAAGGATGAAGAAATACTTCTTATTTATTTATTTCATTACTGTTAATTTATGATGTTGTATTATGATTTGTTGTTTTTTTTCTGCGCAAATAAACACTCACATTTTCTTTGGCTGCCTGAGAATTTTGCACAGCACTGTGTATAATGTAATACAGAATGTATAGATTATATATGAACATGATACCTGACCATTTTAAATTAATGCCATTTCAGAATTAGATCTAAGATAGAAGCCAGGTCCATTATGTTTTCCCCAGAAATGGCCGCTGGTATCTTACACATCAGGGCCTGATTTCATGCAAGTGAGACCCGTCTTCCTCTCGCACAACAAACCAATACAATACGCACCACCTTATAATGTCGTACCGATAGCAGGCATCCTTTTGATAAAAGGCCGAACACTGTGTTTATTTATTTATTTTATAGTGAATAATTAAGTGGACCTGCATCCCCATACCAGAACAGACATATCTGATGAGCTGAACTCAGCAGACAACAAAGAAAATGGCAGCCAACCTTTTTGTGTAAAATCTGATGATTCCAAGTGCCCACCCCCCTCCTTCTACTCATTTTTAGCTGCCTCCCCTCCTTCCTGGGGGTGGTGTAACAGTTACTTCACCTCCACCCCCACCCTCCACTCCTGCCACTCCTCCCAGCGTCCTGCCGGCCTTGGCTGACGGAGATCATGCTCACTCGGCGCCGGAGGCTTGCCGGAGGGGGCCCCACCCCCACTTCATATCGATTTCCAAACAGCCTTTCATTCTTAACTGCTGGTCCTGACCGGGAACACCGCGGGGGGGGAAGGGGGCCGACGCTGCAGAAGTGCGCATCCACGCTGTGGCGGCTGACAGGAGCACGGAGAGCGGAACTGTGGGCGGCGCATGTCGCTGCTTGCAGGCCTGCAGGAGGCTCCTCCACGTGCTGCCCGGCGGATCCAGATAAACGAGACGTGGGAGAACGCGTCAGGTGTACATCTGAGTTGCTTCTGGCAGAGCCAGACTTCGGCATCCTGAATAAAACAGGCATCCTGATTCGCAAAAAGTAAGAGCATCAGCCATCAAGCAGCCAATAAGAAGGTGAAAATCCACATAAACAGATATTCCCAGCATCCTTTGTGACTGATCAGGGTTTTGCTCCAGTGAGGTGGTGACAGTGCATGGAGCAGCGGTATTCCTTGGTGGTACAACTGGAGGCGAAATCCAGAAGAAAGACACCCAGATGTGAATATCCCCCCGAGCACGGAAATATCTCCAAGCAGTCACGTCTGTGCATGCGGATGGGTGACAGTAGCAGACCAACTGAAACACGGCGGAGGGAGATTTACCCGAATCTCATGTCGCGTCAGGTGGACGGTGTGACTTCCTAAAATATCCGTGTTTTTAAGGGCCTGTGCTGTAGGTGAAGGTGACTCTGATTTCTACATTGTTTCACTTCAGCCAGGACCCGAACAAGCCATTCCTAAACTGGTTCAGAAATGATGCTCAATAATTCACCTACAGTACACATAATGAAAGATTAAACGAAGGATATTTTCAAGCTGTGGCTCAATCTGACAGAAGAACATAGCTGAATGGATACATCAAGTCTGATAGATACAAGCATGTTGGCTCAACCACTTGGAGACCAGATCGGTGTTGGCTTATCCTCATGGTCCATCTTCTTCACTCCAGATCCACTCTTCCCATGAGTGCCTCTCCTCCCTCTCTCTCTCACAGCCTCTCGCTCCTGCCCACGCATACAACATCAAACCTGCTGACTGTAGTGCTACCACCCGGCCCGTTCTCAAATGCCAAAAACCACTGTTTCACAAAGTCAAAGAAAAACACAGAAAATAACTGAGAAATACTTCAACAGAAGTATTAACGACGCACCAACACGGCTACAAGAGCCTTGGTGTCTGGGGAAGGAGCCGGGCGGTACTTGAAGGCACCTAGGGGGATTACCTCGCCTTGAAGACGTCCGGGTTCCTGGTTTTAGCGTCCGCGTCGTAGACGAAATGCTCTTGGCTGATGATGACGCTGTTGTCCAGGGAGTCATTCTTGCTGATGGTGACCACAGGGTAGCCCATCTGTAACGTCCAGCAATCCATCACCTCCTTGATATTGATTTCCTTCCCCTCCCTTTGCAGGGCCTGGAAGGACAAGCAGCCAGATGTTTGCCAACAACAAAATTAAAAAGACAGCCAGCTTAGCCCTGTCAAAAGTAATTCTATGGGTATATCAGGGTGCAATGAAACAGAGAATGACTATAAACCCAGACTCACTTCAAACGTCTCGTTACAAAACATGTGAGGGTGATTCAGTGGGCAGCACTGTCACCTCACACCTCCACGGCTGGGGGTTTGAATCCCACATCTGGCTCTATAATGGAACCACGTCTCAGGTGTTTGATCTCTAGACTGCAGGTTAATTAGAGGCATAAAGACTGTTTATCCACGTTAAATTATGGGATTCAAACATTTCATAAGCCTCCTTCCTCCAATAGTCTCATTTAAATATGATTATTATAGGAACAAACACGACTCTCTAATAAATAAGCTCTTATGGAAGATGAACGGATGGATGCTTATAGGTGCAAATAAATTATCAGGTGTTTGTAATCATCAGCTCTGTGTAGCCACTGCATTAGACTGAACACGTGGGCAGGATTATCTATAATTCAGCAAAGTGAAAGCAGAGGAAAAACAATGCATTCGCATAATGAATAAATAATGAACGAATTTGTCTCATTTGCTCATTTTTTCGGGGGCGAGTCGGGCTCCTTCACGGCGGCTTTGCTTCGTTTTTATTTCATCAGCACGACGACTGATTAATTCTTTTGTCAATAAATGTCAGGCTCCCTCCACGTTCCGAAACACTTAGTCGCCCCACGGTGTCGTCCGCAGAGGGCTCCGTGTTTAAATATTTACCGACAAACAAACGGCCATAAATATTTATCTGTTCCACGGCACGCCCGGCCTCTTAATCACCGTGACGTGCTTTCGCTTCCACAGGCCCTGCCCTCACGGGTAAATAAACGGAGTGGATAAATGAGGGTGCGAGTAAATTACACAGCCTGCAGAACCGGCACGCAGGAACACAGACTTAGGCTCGCCTGCCTGGCTTGCTCCCAGCTCCCTGGGGCACCGACGGGCAGCAGGATAAGATCGTTACACAGGAAGGGGAGGCACGGAGAACTGGGGTGCAACAGTGTGGCTGAGCGCCGCCTTTGGGGCGTGTCAGGCTGCTGCGGCAAACCACATCCCTTTAACAGCCAATGACGGCCCAGGATTCCAGCAGCCAGCAAATGACTGGCTGTCGTGGGCAACTGATGTCAGCGGATTTGTGAATTGGCTAAGGATGTGAACTAAGGATGTGAACTAAAAGCACTGATCATTATCCACTATAGCATTTACAGTACTAGCTCCTTTAACAACTTCAAATGAGAGGATGTGCGATAACTTCCTAAAAGTCAATGAAGAAAAAACAGAGATGATAATTATAGACCCCCAGGCAATGAGGGAGAAGGTAACATCAAAGCTGGGTAGCCTAGTCACCCAAACCGAATCACATGTCAGAATTCTTGGCGCAATCGTGAATTGTGATTTGTATTTTAAAAGCCATATTCAGTTTGTTACCAAGACATTTCTATCATTTGAGGAACATAACGTCAGACCTTGTTTTTCACTAAAAGATGCCGAAAAGTTAATGTACGCTTCAATTACTAGTCGCCTCGATTATTGCAACGCGATTTTTGCCAGCTTCCCCAGTAACACCACTAAGAAATCACAGATTGTTCAAAACGCAGCAGCTAGAAAACTAACGAAAGCAAAAACATACTTTCAAGGCACCTTCTTATGACCCAGCACCTCATTTTTTACTATCTACACCCCCTAGAAATGTAAGATCTTTCAGTTCTGAGGTTCTCCACATACCCAGAGCTAGAAAGAAGGGCACATTTAGTCATTATGCACCAAAACTGTGGAATACATTACGAGGTACCGGCAGCAATTGGGGAAGCTGGATCATTTCCTTGTTTTAAAAAGCTATTGAAGATATATGTCTGTACCCTAGCATTGCCACAATTCTTATTGTTTACATTCTCTCATTTTTTGTCCTTCTTCTGATTGGTGCTCTGGTTATTATTACTGACACACCTTTTAAATGTTGCTGTCCGGGCTGCGATGCAGGTCTCTCTGTAAGGCTGAGCTCTCTGTAAAGCGTGCTCATGTTTCACTAACACAATCTCACACGCATTACCTCGGAAAACTTGTTCCACAGATCGTCCCTCGCTGCGTTGCCGTACATGTGTGTCATCAAATAATCCTGCAACGAAGAAAAGAGCCGTTCACAGTGTAAATCGGCGAGTCTCTTTATCAAACACGCAGGAAGCAGCTGCCAGCTGCCGGCACCCTTCCCGGGACGTCCCAACTCTGCACGGCTAATCCGCAGCACAGCGTCTGTGTGATTTATGCAAATTCTGGCCAGCTGTTTGCGGGAGATTTACAGGAATCTTCTGGGGGAGCGAAGACGGGTGCGGGGCCACAGCCATGAGGAAACCAGCTTACACTCTACACTGTGCGCTTAAAAATAAATAAAAGGCCCAGCAGATTACAGCAGCGGCAGCAGTGGCACGCTTAGATCGCCCCAGCGCCTCTCACTGTCGCGTTCGGGGCGGACCCCCGCTACCCCCGGTGTCATTAAGCACACTAATGCCATACTTCATATCTTATATGGATGAGTTTCATATTTCTATGCTTTTGTGCTAGAGGGACTCGGGGCATTTCACAGGGAGCAAAGATCAGTAAAACATAAACAGATATAAACATTAAATGTAGCAATATAAAACGTAACAATATAAATGTAACAATATAAAATGTAACAATATAAAATGTAACAATATAAATGTAACAATATAAAATGTAACAACATAAATGCAACAATATGAAATGTAAATGTAATATATGCATTTGTTAAAGGAATCATTAACATATCATTCATTTCCAGAACTGTGCTGCTGTTGTTACATAATACAGTAGATACTGAGCAATATCATTTCTCCATGCAGCTGACCAAATTCTTTCTTCATGCTTATAACCATAAGGTCAGCGGTTCAAATCCCGTGGCTGTCAGAATAACCATATCACCGTCAGGCCCATCACCCTTTGACCTCGAAAGATCTTTCACCCTGAAAGTTAGTCCAGGGGCTCCAGATAAATGACTCCGCCAGAACTCTGACCCTGAGCTTCACGCTCACCTGCACATGTCTGTGTGTCTCGGGGGAGAGCAAGATGAGATGTGGGAAGAATTTTGTTGTACTTCTGCAATAAAAGCATTTTATTCTATTAGGTTATAAAACTACCTTGATCTGTACCTGTAACCTGTAACCTTGTCACATAAACGGATGTTGCTGTCAGGGGTTGGATGTGGATTTTCTAGGGGGTGGAGCAAAGACAAATGACACGCCCCTTGCATCCTCAGTCATTTATCTTGCACTGCCCTAACCCCCAACCAGAGTACTGCCTGTCTGCCCACATGTACCCCTCCCTGTCCTCTGTCAGCTCCGTCTGCCTCACCTTCACTGCCCCCCACCCCCCCCCCCCCCCCCCCCCCGCACTCTCCCAAGCAGAAGCCCTGCGTATCACGGATCTGCTCAAAACCCCAGCTAAAACCCTGCAGATATCGGCAATATTTCTATTCTAGTGAAAATATTTCATTCCAGTGTTATTCTCCCGGAACAAAGTGTCACAGTGTGTCACACAGCACAGAAATTAAGATATTTAACCACCGGAAAACAGCGTTGGGGCGGGGGGGGGGGAGACGCAGAATCGCTGGCGGGGCTCCTTTAAGCTGAGCTTTCAGCTGAACGCCCCCCAGTGTTAAAGGAAACCCACGGGACTCGCTAGACTCCACATTGCACATAACACCCCCCCCCCCTCCATTGACAGGAACTTAGTACCCTGCAGTGAGGGACTGGCACAGGGCTGGCAAAATCCCCAGCCACCAGAGACACCCCCCTCACTCTGAAAACAACACATCCACAACGGTTTAGGGAGCTTCTGGAATCATCCACGCCTGAGAGAATCACGCCATAAAGGCAGCACTGAGCTCTGTATGGAACAGCTGAGAGACAGCCCCCCCCAGCCCCTTGTGGGGGGTAGTAGGATTGGGGTGGAAGCCACACACACTGCTGTCTTTCTACCTCTTATTTTAAGACCCCCCCTCCCACTCCCATATACTTTCACTTTTCACCGTCAGCCACCGGCTGCCCTCTGGCAGCACGGGCAGGAGGGGGGCCGCCTCTCCCGGGAGCTGCCTGTCACTGCCTGTTCCCACAACGCCAACACCGCCCAAATCCCGGCGGCCATCGCAGCATGGGGGAAAATGGGAGCACTAACATGCAGCTCCGTTTCACATGCCCGTCGACTCCCCGCATGCCAGCATCCCCGCTGACCAAAATAAACTGCGGCTCAGTACATGAAACCCTCACAGAGTCCGGTTGCAGGAAGCTGGCATGCGAGTCTGAGGGTTCCCACACGGCAGGGAAGAGCACAAGTGCTTTTCCGGGCCCATCGGCAGCTCCCAACCCCGTCCAACAAAGCCAGAGTCACTCCAGGAACGCTCCGGAATTCCAATACGCACGCTGCCTCAAAAAGGCGGGATTGACATGCGCTTGTGACTTCCCAGAATTCATTTGCTGCTCTCCACTCAGGGTGCCTGTCTGGGGAGACAGGGAGAGAGCAAGGGCCAGAAGTGCGGTACACTGCAGAAGACCATCACCCCAGTGACCTGTCAACTTCCTCCACCATCCTAGAGTTCAACCCCAATAGGGCGAGAACATTTTCCACCTAAGAAAACGAAAGCACAAAGATATTCTCAGTACAGAGACAAATTTAGCCTTTAACTTTCTGCAGGGATGACGGTGAATGTAACCCATTTACACTGTACTTCCTGTTCGGATTAACGACAAACTTAGCACGGGACTTCATTCAGTGGGCCGAAGCTGAGCATAAAAGTCAGGTGGTGCGTGACGGTGCACTCTCAGAACCTTAGAGGATCAAACATGATCACACCACTTCCACACGCTAGTTACATCCCATCTCTCACTCCAGAAGCATCATCTGTACCCATGTTTCGTTTCCTGTCCTCACCACTGCAGTGTTTTTGTTTCTTTTTACATTGATTTGAAGGTTTACTGAGTTAATTTGGTCAGTTTTTGCATCAAAATATCAGTCGATCTCCAGACAAATTACTCAGATAACAGACGTTTAGATTGGATTCTGCTCTCTCCATAATTAGCTTGCAGGTGAGTATAAATTCTTATTAAGAAGGTTGGTCAGTGCAAATGCTGCATCCGTGGGCAACCTTCATAACACATTGCCAAGCTTAATGCAGATCTATACTGCAATTTATAAGCAAAACAGAAGCGTATCAAGATATATTAGGGGCTATTTTTATGATTTATAGTTTATTGCTTATTTTACTTTCCAGTTCTGGGCTTGGCAATAGGTCTCCTTTGGCCTGATTTGATAAGCGATTAGAACATTTTGTTATGAGGGCAATCCCCTCGCCACCTAATCGCCAGAGGAAAGGGGCTCATGCGGGTCATTCCCTGTGCTCCACTCCCCAATACGGCATGTGGCTGCTGTGGCAGAATCGTTTATTCTGGATTGCAATAATTGCGGTCACGGAGTCAGCGGCAGCGCGCCGCACCTCTCCCGCTGCAATACAACCATCATCCATGCATGCGGGCAATTCCAGTGGCCCCAAATGACCAGCCATTGCCGGGGGAGGGAAGGGGGGGTTTGGGTGCCTGAGTGGCACCTGACAGAAAACGAAGCGATGTTTAGAAACTTTCCCCGAGTTCTCATGCAAAACAGGGGAAATGTCAAAAACATCAACAAGCATTAGTTTCCATGTTATTAACCTCATTAACGTTATTTTGCAGCCACACAATGTCACTGCTGCCTCGCACCTTCAGGGTGGCGCTGTTGCCTTACACCCCCAAGGCGGGCTTCTACCTCCGCTATACATGTGGCGCTTGCATGTTCTCTCCATGTTGTGTGGGTCTCCCTCATGCTCCCTGTTCACATGCATATTCTAAGGCTACCTGGCTTCTCTAATTTGCCTGTAGCGTGTGCATGTATGTGCTGAACCTGCATAAAACATTAGAAGATGGATGGATTAATAATGTTACCTTAAACTGCAGCATATATTTTCGGCCATACAACAAAGATTAAGCAGTACACATTACCCCCATTACAGTTAAATGCTAAACGTAACTGTCCAGGCAGCATTGGCTGCAGTGGAGACAGTTTCCACTCACGTGTACAAAAACATACTCTTCCAGGGGGAACAAACAATCCAGATCAGCCCCCACCTGGGTCTAGCTAGTTCTGCAGAATCCGGCTGCAGTGAGATTTTAATGTTTATGCTACTGGTGTCTATTTGGTATCCTCGTTTTGCATTACTCTGCCGAAAGATTCAACAAAAAAACAAAACACAGCAAAACAATGACCCCATGTAGTGGTTTAAGGCAAGCATTCACACTGCATTTCAAGAAATATGCTTTAGTTCATGAATAAGTAATATGGCAACTGTCATGCAACACGCCTAATCAAACCGCACTCACTGATGATGTTACTAATGGTTAGTCAGCGACTTATTCGCCAAAACACAAAACCAAAAAGCTGCTTTATTTTGCTTCATCCGACTGGATTTTTTTTCTAAATGGCTGAATTTGCCTTCATCTCCACTATGTGCTGAGGCCCTTTTCACGATGCCTGCGTTCCTGCATTACACACGTCAGACTGAGCCGCAGAAAAGCTGGCAGATTCGGGCAAGAAAATAAAACTCAAGAAAGCCTTGGTGGTTTAAAATAGCAAAACTTTTAAAACTCAGTATGTTTTAGTTATTTATATATGTTATTTAACACTGCGGTTAGCGCGATGTCCCACTCCAGAAAGGTCCCATCTCACATCCAAGTTCCAGGAATTGGGTCCGTCTCCCGGTCCAAATGAAAGTGCCTGGTCGATCGGCATGTGTTTACACAGTCGGGGGGTGAAGTTCATCTCAGGTGACATCATTCCTATTGGCCTGGCCTGGACTCTGTTTACCGTCAGGTTCATTTAGCGCAATGAGCCTGAATCAGCCCCCCAATCCCCATTCTTCTGCCGTCAAAGCAGTTCGCAGTAATGTTTGGGATGGGTCGTCTGTTTGATTTGTTAATCCTGCAAAGCGAAGTCTGTTTTCATAGCTGAAATCTTAAATTCCGCAGTGCGGATGGTGAGCCGTCGCCGTACAAAGAGAGATTAAACCAAGTAGGAAGTTAGAAACTCATCAGCGCTGAAACCTAGGAAAACAAGCAAATGCACATTTCACTGAGAACCAAGATGACTGCCTGAGTGAACTTCCCCAGCTGACCAGACAGTTCAAAGGAAGTAATGAGGGAGAAAAGCACCAGATTAAGTGGGAATGAAGGTGGATGAGTGTGTGCGTGTGTGTGTGTGCGTGTGTGTGTGTGTGTGTGTGTGAGCGGGTATACCTATCCTTATGGGGACACAATGTCCCCATAACATGATAAATATTATAAAAATCAGTGACTGCTATGAAAAAAATAAAAATTCAAAAACTGTTGTATTTTGCTTGGTTACTCATGGTTACGGTTAGGGCAGTGTGGGGGTTAAGGTTGTCATAGTTGGCGTTAGCATTTTTCCCACAGAAGTGAATGAGTGGGCCCCATAAAGATATGTATACCCTACTTGTGTGTGCGTGTGTGTGTGTGTGTGCGCATGTGTGTGCATATGCATTCAGTGTAATTACTTTCACTTTCAGTAATGATCACAATAGAGAGTGACAGAAAATCCAGTTAGACCGGAGTGAAATTGATAAAGGTCTGAGTGGAGAGCAGCACATCTGAGCCGACTGGACAAGCCAGATCTCAGCTCCTGCCACTGCTCTGAAAATACAAGATTTATAGCCGTTTGTGCCTACTCTACACCCAAAAGCAGAGCCCTGCACTGGTGTATTCTGGGATACATAAAACTGAAGAATTCTTGGGGGGGGCTAACATTATAATTGACATCAAACCTACCACAAAAATGAGCAGGTGCAGAACTCTTTAGCTAGTGTGGGAGAGGAAGACCATTTCATTATATTTGATAGAGAGAGGACCAGGACAATTTAAAAGCATTTAACAGAGAAAAAACAGGATCCTTTAAATACATTTAACAGAGTAGGAACGGGAACCTTTAACTACATTTAACAGACAGAGGGGAACAGGGCAAATTAACTATACAGTGTGGGGAATGGGACACTTTAGCAGCATTTAACAGAGACAGAGGAACAGAACCCATTAACTATACAGTGTGGGGAATGGGACCCTTTAGCAGCATTTCACATAGAAAGAGGAACAGAACCCGTTAACTATACAGTGTAGGGAACGGGACCCTTTAGCAGCATTTCACAATGAAAGAGGAACAGAATCCGTTAACTATACAGTGTGGGGAACGGGACCCTTTAGCAGCATTTAACAGAGACAGAGGAACAGAACCCATTAACTATACAGTGTGGGGAACGGAACCCTTTAGCAGCATTTCACATAGAGAGAGGAACAGAACCCATTAACTATACAGTGTGGGGAACGGAACCCTTTAGCAGCATTTAACATAGAGAGAGGAACAGAACCCATTAATTATACAGTGTGGGGAACGGACCCTTTAGCAGCGTTTAACATAGAGAGAGGAACAGAACCCATTAATTATACAGTGTGGGGAACGGACCCTTTAGCAGCATTTAACATAGAGAGAGGAACAGAACCATTACAGTGAGGTGAACAGGACTCCTTAATTACACATAACTGCGGGAAAGCGAGGCTCTTTACCTACATTTAAGCCCCTCTGGAACACAGGCTGCCCCATGACGTTTGCCAGCATCCGGATGAGAGCGGCGCCCTGGAGTAAAGAGAAAAGGAAAATATCACCTGTCGCCTGGCTGGTACCTGCTCAGCATTTCCACACCCCTCCCCCAACCCTTCCCCAGCAGCGGTGTTGGTAAAAATGGTTTCCATATGAACGGTTTATAGGTATGACTGAGCATCTCCACTGTCAGGGTCAGTGTCATCTGACCCTGCCCTTTGTGTATTGTCCCCATTTGGCCCGCAGGCGTCGCTGGACATCCAGGCTCCACAGGTCTTGTAGCCCTTCAGCCCCTAGAGTGCTTCAGGCTGCTGCCCATGTGTCCCTGTTTAGCTTTAAAGTGTGTGGACTGCAAATGAATATTGTGATTTTTTTTAATTTAAGATTGTATAACATCACCCCTCCAGCAGACCCCCAGGGTTTAACAGAATCCGCAGGGTGACTCAAGCCTTGCCTTCTTGTAGGCGATCCAGTCAAACACCCTGTCGATGTCAGCGGCCTGGAAGACTTCTTGGGAGATAGGGTGCGAGCTGGCCAGGCCATCCAGGAGCATCACCTCGTGTAGGACGTCTGTCAGGAAGCGCTGTTTTTCCTGGGCACAGGGGACAGAAGGCTAAGCTGAGAATAGAGTCACCCCCTGCTGGACCGGCTTCATGATGGTGCCACGTGTTGGATTGCTAAAGTTGAGAGGTGAGGATGCGGATCATTTTCAGAGCACAGAGAATGAAAAATTCCTGCAGAGTAAATACAGGCCCCAATGATACTGCTGGTTTACACTGGGAGTGACAGGGCTGATTCTAAGGTTATTTTAAAGTGGGGGGCATATGAGGAACAATAATTCATGCAGAGGGGCCAACTTTATCATTAGCCAATGATATGATTTGAATTGGAGAGGGGACACTCCAGGAGCCAATCAGCTTTCGGTTCAGGCCAGCGCCCCTGTGGTCCCGCCCCTGTACACACCCTTGCCGAGCACTTCGTCCCTGGGAGAGCCCCACTGCATATGCTCTCGGTACACCATCTGCTATTCTGCTATGAGAATCAAGGATTCGTTTCCATTTTCAACTCGGGGTCATCCGTACCCCTTGGAGCACCCAGTCCGATTTCATCCCCTGAAGCCAGTCAGCCACACGCCTCATTTGCTGCTAAAATGAATTAATCTGACTCACTGGAAGCTGCATGTGGGGGGGGGGGATTTGGATCAGGTGAGCATGCAAATCTGCCTTCGGATGTCCATGTGTCCACAGGTTTTGGTCACACCGCGGACGAATTACCAATTACCACCACCCGTAACCAGAAAATAAATATCTGCTATCCTTCTCAAAGCAATCTGAGGCGAAATTACATTTAAAAATCAAAAATTCAATCTGCAAGGAGCCCATTTTCCTCATCATCTGCTCCTGCATGCCAGTCAGCTAATAACGACGGACAGACTTCTCCGCAGGATGGTATTCAGCAGAGCAGAAATTACACTCCTGCTAAAATGATAATTCCCTGATTCCTAAATGTCAGATTGGATTCTTAAATGTCACCTAAGCCCCTCCTTTTCCCATTTGTAGATATTTAAGAGAATAAACTATGTACAGTCATAGAAAAATATTGCTTGTGTAATATGTCAGATTTAGATTTATCACTGTTTGCCACCCTCTGCTTCTATGGAATGTATGTGGCTCTGTGCTGCTTTGACTCTTTTCAAATAATTTCAGCTCTTATTAATTATTTGCAACTCTTTCACTTTCTATCCCACTGCACCTGAGACCTTAAACTTCCAAGCCTTACAACCAAATGGCAATGGAGTTCGATGACAGCTGCTACATAATAAGATGTTGCCTAATACGTTTTGATATTTTTGATGCATGTTATCTTCGTCCTCCTGCAGTCCTGAGACATGCAATGTAGGTCTGACCCGCTGTGAGTGTGTGACTGTAAACCCTGACACTCAATCCAAGTGGCTGACTGCCACGTTCCCTATTCATCGTGGAATAGACTTCAGATTCACTGCTTGTATTGGATAATATCCGTGTGCAGTACTGATAGGCTCCATAGCTCAGCGGCTAGAGCACTGACCTTGTAAACCCGAGGTTGTGAGTGGGAGCCTCACTGAGGCCTGCAAACCTTGCATTTGGAGCATAGCTTTTGGGGCACAGTGTGTAGGGTCCCGCAGGCTATGACTCTCCACCAGAAGTTTACTGGTTCAGATCCTGGGGCCCTAGAGCGAGACCTTCAACCTCGGTAGAAATGCATAATTGGCTGACCTTGCACTCAGACCCCAAGCTTCACTCTCAGCTGTATGTGTGTGCGTATGCCTCAGTGCATGATGGGATATGCGAAAACAAGCATTTCGATGGTCCTGTGCAAATGGAGCATAAAGCATCGTCATTAGATATACTTATCGCAGACAGATATACTTAATTTACTTTAAAAATTATTTATCAGTTGTGGGGCCACAACAACCTTAGGCCTAATCCTAAGGTGCAGGACCTCCTGGGTCAGATGGCATCACACCGCACATATTCATGCACTATTTAAAGACACCGATACACCAAACCTGTGTCTTTGATTGAAACTGGAGCAGCCAAAGGATTCCCCTACAAATACAGGAAGGGCATGCAGATGGAACTCAAACCCACCGAGCCACCATGCCATCTCTGTACGGGCTATAATTAAGTAGGACGCAACCATTCAGTTAAAGTATAAATTATCATCTGAAATTTCGTTTTATCACCATAAAAGCACTGGTCCTATTTTCAAGCTACTTTTAAAGCATCTTGCCTTCTCCATGGCTGAGGCCTTTACCTGCTGAGCACATTTATCGCCGGATAATTACTGTTTTTTACATGTCAGTCAGTTATCAGCCCTAAGCAGACTTATTATGCTTCTTTTCCTCAGACCCCATTCTCACGTAGCCAAAAAAATGCCACACTTAGCCTGTTAGCCTGATTAGCACTTACTCTAAGACAGCAGACGTCTGAAGTATATATACATATTCAGGCATAAGATGTGAATGGAATAAGTGTGATTGGGATAAGTGTGAAAGTGTCTGGTGTACTGGAACAGTCCAGCAAATACAAGCATTAGGTTTGTGGAGGAAAAAATAATATTCAGTTACAACATCTTGATGGGAGTCACAGCTAGTCAACTGGCAAA
Source organism: Brienomyrus brachyistius (assembly GCF_023856365.1). Classification (NCBI taxonomy): domain Eukaryota; kingdom Metazoa; phylum Chordata; class Actinopteri; order Osteoglossiformes; family Mormyridae; genus Brienomyrus; species Brienomyrus brachyistius. The sequence goes on from NC_064533.1 coordinate 14,387,340, forward strand.
TTTTTACAAGACAAAACAAAAAGTGAGGAAATAGGAATTCCCAAATAAATCAAAGATTCAAAATGGCGGGGAGAAATGCCATAAGGCCAGCTCTGCATGTCCTTTGCTACTCTGGGTTAAACCTCATTATCTCGTTTCTATGCCTAATTTCAGGATATGTCTGGATATAGCATCTATACTTTCAATTAATGTACTTTTCCCTGAATTTCCTTTGACTTAATGATTTGTGTTTGGAGACAGGAAGAAGATCATCCAAATTATGAACGTCTCATTGGCTGAATGCTGCATGGACGGCAGTAGGACAGCGATCAAGCACCAGTGGAGCAGAGAAAATTCAGGGTCCGTTATGCACCCAGGCCATGTGAATGACAAGCACTCTTGTGTGCTTTAAAGATAAGTGCTGAGTAATTTGTCCTAAATTACTTCCTTCATATCATTCAAAATAAATGGATGAGGATGCAGACTGCTTTCCTCTTGAGCATGAATCATTATAACGGCCTCAGAACAACCGTGCTGTCATGAAGGGACAAACACACACACACACACACACACACACACACGCAGACAAACACTGTGTTTTCCAATAAAACATACAGTATCAGACACAAAAATGACAGGCTGGATCTTCCATCAATACTGAGTATCTATGTACCCACACGACCCCACAAAACGGGTAATTTAGAGAGACCAATTCACCTAACTGCATGTTCTTGGACTACAGGAGGGAACCAGAGATAACCAACCCATCCACCCATCCATCCATCCATCCATCCATTTTTTAAACATTTTTTCAGTACAGGGACATGGTGACACGTGACATTGGCAGATACATGATGCTCAAAGCCATGTTAGATCGACGGTTTGTAAGGCCAGGACCTCAAAGCCTGACTCCACACAGACCACATGCAGTCATAGCTGCCCTCTTCTTTCACATAAGCTTTCATTCTAGGTCATCTCCCACAATCGTGGGTTTTGGCTGAAAGTGCTCACTAAAAAACAAAAAAACGACGTTGCTCATTTTAGTCACATCTCCTCCTACTGATTTATAGCACCTTTGCACTTTATTAATAGACTGGATAAGCTGCACAAGGGATTCGGGTCACGAGCCATTTCCAGAAACCCACTTTCCAGGGTTTGAACCTGCAAGTCTTTAGTCCTCGGGCCTGTTCCGTAACCACGTTTACACCTGCAGCCACAGCTGGAGGAGGGCTATCAGCCACCTGTACGGGCAGCAAATCGGCTTTCGTTTGTACATGTGAGGCTCCTTTAAGAAGCTGCACAGGCTGAAATCTACAGCACAGATGTTCCACCACCATGCTATGCCCCCCCATCCCCCACCCCCCCCCACACACACACACACCCTACAAAACAAATCAGACTCCACAGTTGCCTAAGGACAGTGTAGACACAAGCAGGTGCACAGACCCTCTCTCATTAATCTTTCTGATGGATACAGTGATCCAGGTGAACATTCAGCCTCTAGGAAAGCCTTGTTGCATATCCGCAAGGATATCGGAATATGCTGATATTCCATTTTCGTGCGTCTGTGCTGCCCTGACCCCCCTCCCGTGGCCTGGGTATGCTGTACCCCTGTCCTGATGTGTTTAATTGATTGCTTTGCTGGGGGTGGCTGCCATGAGCTCGGCCTGTCAGGCCTTGTGACTGAAATCGGGTGGTAACGACCATATTGTAGACCTCCAGCCTCCACACCGATTAATGCAATCGCTTTATGGCAATTAGCACGCTAATGCTACAGACGGAGCACATGGGCAGCTTCTCAGATGGAGGTCAGTGAGTCCCCCACATCTGCCAGTCACGTTCTCCACAGCTTCAACGGCCGAATTTTCCTTTTGAAAATCATTCTCCAAACAGCCTGTCATGAGTCAGTGTAACGTCCCAGAGACAGACTGTGTCACTGACACACCTGGCTGTCAAATTCTACATCACGCACGTACACGCAGACACTCACCCACGTACACGCAGACACTCACACACGTACACGCAGACACTCACACACGGACACGCAGACACTCACCCACGTACACGCAGACACTCACCCACGTACACGCAGACACTCACACACGTACACGCAGACACTCACACACGTACACGCAGACACTCACGCACATGCACGCAGACACTCACCCACGTACACGCAGACACTCACCCACGTACACGCAGACACTCACCCACGTACACGCAGACACTCACACACGAACACGCAGACACTCACACACGGACACGCAGACACTCACCCACGTACACGCAGACACTCACGCACATGCACGCAGACACTCACCCACAGACACGCAGACACTCACCCACGGACACGCAGACACTCACCCACGTACACGCAGACACTCACGCACGTACACGCAGATACTCACCCACGTACACGCAGACACTCACCCACGTACACGCAGACACTCACCCACGGACACGCAGACACTCACGCACGTACACGCAGATATTCACCCACGTACACGCAGACACTCACCCACGTACACGCAGACACTCACACACGGACATGCAGACACTCACACACGTGCACGCAGACACTCACCCACGTACACGCAGACACTCACCCACGTACACGCAGACACTCACTCACGTACACGCAGACATTCACGCACGTGCACGCAGACACTCACCCACGTGCACGCAGACACTCACTCACGTGCACGCAGACACTCACGCACGTGCACGCAGACACTCACCCACGTACACGCAGACACTCACCCAAGTGCACGCAGACACTCACCCAAGTGCACGCAGACACTCACCCACGTACACGCAGACACTCACGCACATGCACGCAGACACTCACCCACGTACACGCAGACACTCACCCAAGTGCACGCAGACACTCACGCACGTGCACGCAGACACTCACTCACGTACACGCACTAGAATTGCACCCGGTTCCTCTGCTTTCTGAGCACTGCGACAGTGTCCCGGGCTGCACTGAGGGTGAATATGACTCGCAGATCTTCTGAGGGCTCTCTTCTCCATCTGGCTGCTTTAAAAACCTCTGTTGGGGGGGGAGCTCAACAGAGACACCTGGGCTGGAATAAGAGTGTCACACTCCCACGTGTGCATCACTGCATCTCACAACCGCTGGACCCGGGGGTGAAGGATTGGCTGTGCATCCAGGAAGATCCACATGCCTGTCTCGGCAACATCACGGCCAGATGCTTCCGGGTGATCGGAACCCCACCCTGGCCACCACTGTCATCTGAAGTTCTATCTCCACACTTTCTTCACAGGCAGGTGACCTCTGGGTTTCACAGAATCCTCAACCATCCATGAAGAGCTTGTTTGAAGGAAGGCAAAGCGGCAGCAGGGGCCTCCATTCTCCACTCAGTCTTCACATATCCATGAAGACCAGCATGGACATCAAGCACACTGCAGGTGTGCAGCTGTATCCGGTGTCCAGTGCATGACCAGTAGGCCGCACCATGGCCTCACACATCCACAGCTTCTATCCTGCAGAGCTGGCAAGTTATCATCATGTTACACTGCGGTTAAGCTTGGCATTGTTGGGATTAGGGTTTTTCAAATAGAAGTGAATGAAAGGTCCCTACAAACATACGAATACAAACGTGTGTGAGACTGTGATAGACTCGCATCCCATGCAGGGTGAAACCTGTCTTGCGCCCTGTACTTCCTATGACTGGCTCCAGGCTTACTGCCAACCTGTACTGGATGAGTGGTTATGAAAGACCGATTGACGTTCAATTTTATAATTGCATTAAATTTTGTAATGAGAGAGATGTGACACACAAGGGGCTGCTGGGATTCTACACAGATGTCAAAGCCCCGTGGATGTCAAACAGTCAAAAGTTTTGTGTACATTCATCGATTTATTTTACTTGAAGGAGTGTGAGTCACATACAGAGCAGTCTGCAAAGGTCCATTTTTTCAAAGACAGTAGCCCGAGTCAGCGCTGCTAATTCACTGAGGCCGGATCCCAAAGCAAGCTTGACGCGATATGATCGTGGATCGCATCCAGTAGCCGAAGAATGCCAAGGACTCGGAATGCCGGAGATGTAGAGCCTAATTGGTTTCCTGTACGATTTTCCATTTCTGCCGGCCGCTTGCTTGTCCTCTTTCAGCGGTCCTGCTCGTTGTTGCTCCTGCACCTTGACTCCCCTGCTTTCCATTAAAAAACCCAAAGTGCTTTGCTGTAATGCGAGCAGGTTTACATTAAAGCCTAATGGATCCCCTTTTACGTGCTGCTGCCATTTCAAGTGGGGGGAGCACTGGTGGACCAGATTAGCATCTCAACAAAAACCAGTAAGAGCTCTCATCTTCATCTTCATGGGCAGCAACATGAAAGGGTCCAACGCAGTTGTCCCTCCAAGGCCCTGTCATGATTACAAAAGAAAGGAGGGACTCGGAGTACTCATGTGGTCTGATGAAGCTCCTGTCTGTTCAGACCCCACCGTGTCTTGTAGGAACATCCAGCAGGGGGCGTCCTCACAGACAAGTCTGCTGTAGCTCTGCCCCGCTCTGAGAAAAGTGGACTCCAGCAGCCATTCCAGACCTCCAGGGCCAGCCGGAGGCAGCCTGACAGGACTAGTCCAATCCTCTTATTGACTATATCTCTTCAAAGGGAGAGAGAACAACTCTGTGACAGGGACATGGCTGATACTTATCACTGCTTTATGACGTGTGGAGAAGAGCCTCTGAAGGGCTGCGAAATCCGAGCTGATGTCAGTGTCGGGGCAAAATAGATATAAATGAACCATCTGACAATGTGCCACCCCAAGGATTAAGACCAGAGCATTAAAGGAAAAGAACTATGAGCAGGCTGTTGAGCAAAAAGTCCCTTCAATTTAAAGCTATATGTTCCACAGGAACAAACCAGATTAAACGTTCCATACAGGTGTTGTGCCTCGAAACTGACACGCTTGAAAGCAGACATTGGGAGAATGGAAGGGGCGTTATTAAATACAAACTAAACAAGACGGGGAAACAAACAGAACTGTGAGGAATCAAAAACGATAAGATTGGGACTGGCACAGGCAACAGGAAGCCAGATGTTAATAACGGACTGGAGATGACGAGACAAAGAGGTACTTATATACAAATGCTAAAAAGCAACAGATGTGGCTCATCAGGCCTGTTAGTCAGGAGACAGGAGGATCAGGCAGAAAAGATGGTCAGGACGTGACAGAACCCCCCCGCAGCAGCACCACCATCACCACCAAGCCAGGGATAGACAAGGCACCCGACAGAACAAGGCATGGCAGGAGCAACAGGGTACATGGGACAGGCAGGGGCGGGACCAGGGACTAAGAGGACAACAGGCAAGAGCAACACTGAACAGAGGCACACTGATGAAACAGACCAAACACAGGATGGGACACCGGACCCAACCGGACAAACACCAGACATCAAAGGAGACTGAGGAGCAGCAGAGACAGGGAAGACAGAACAGAACAGGGCAAATTAGAAGGGCAACAACAGTAGCGGGAGAGGGACTAAGGTGGGACTGGAGTGAAGATGGAACAGGAAGTCTTCCAGACCCTCAGGAGCTGGGCAGTGAACCTGGGATGTGAAGCAGGGCTGGAGCAGTTCCCCGAGAGGATAGCTGCATCGAAAAGTGGTGAGAGCACTCCAGGGCAGGAGAAAGAGGGCGCCATGGTGCCTCTCCTGCAAGGAGGGCGTCAGGGTGATGACAGGAGACAAGGCAGGCATTGACGGGATAACAGGAGATGAGGTAGGAGTCGAGGCAGGAGCCGACATGACACGAAGAGACAAGGCAGGAGGTGAGACGGACATCAATGGGACACCAGGATACGTGGCAGGTTGCAGACAGGGCACAACCAGTACACCAGTCATATGGCTGTAACATATGGATGAAGTGTAGTTCTCTTGGATTTTGCCATAGGCCTTAGTACATGAGTTGGCGTTGTCTCACCAATGGAGCACAACGATTTGCAATGCAAAATCCCACCCACGCCCAGCAGATCACCAAAGAATAAGGTCTTGACACATCTGATGAGCAATCGGACTGCCAGCTGTTACTCTCTGTTGAGTTGGGGAGCAGAAATCTACATGGGAAATGAGGGTCCCGCCCAGCTCTGCAAACAGTTCAACGACTGGGCACTATTTGTCACGGGTGGCGTTGAGAAGAGTGATAATTACGAGGCTTAATTGTGATTAGCAAGAGGGAAACAGAGAAATTGAATGACATGAGTCATAACAGATTAGCATTTACACTATACTACAAATGAGCTCCGCAGAACATCTGAAGCTAGCAGCTGCGGGATGCAACCTTACCATGTTCCACTTGGGGAAAAGGAAGTCAGTGCCCACATACTCAAAGAAGTGAGCGAAGCCCTCCTTCAGCCAGACGTCCTCCCACCAAACAGGGGTCACGAGGTCGCCAAACCACTGCAGGGGAACAACATAAAGAGTTTTACTGCAACCTCTGATGATCTAACCCCAGCTAGACTGTGTTCACCCATTCACATCACAACCATTAGTATTCAAGGACAGCACTTTCATTTATACAGAAGATCAGCTTTATTTGGGTCTAAGGGCAACAATATTATTCTCACTCACAACATAAAATGAAATAAAAATGAGTATTAAGACCCTTGGTATCGACTTTGTACTTTTTCTTCATGAATGCTGCAAGATAGTGAGCCAGTCTTTGATACTAGCAGTTATCTTGAAGCACAATCAGCATCTGAATGTACAGATAAGGCAAGTGAAGAAAGGGGTCCTTCCTGTATTACACAGCTTGCCATCCATTTTGTTGAGATCCTTTTGCGATGAAGGATTTCATGCGTTGCCACAAATTCCTTTTTAGAGAACACGATAAACAATGTATTCATGTTACTATCTGACATTGTCACAGGCGTTTAGAATTAACACATGTTAATGCTTCCTCCCAGTTCAGCGAGGAGGGGAGTGGATCTCAGTAAGGTATCAATTCCCTGTCAGTCTCTGTACAATTAAATGCTCATCAGTGCTCATCAGAGATTGGGCAGGACCTCTGAACTTAAAGTCGCACACATGTAAAGAGGATCCGCTTTCAAAAACACTTCATTAGCATTTATGCCCAGGTATAGCAGGACAGGGGGTCCCAGAGAAGCCCGTGGGCTCACAGAACTCCAACATCCACTGGTTTCTGTTCTGGCTTTAGATTACCACAGACATCGGGTTTCTGTTGGGGCTTTAGATTAACACAGACATCAGATTTATACTGTATTGGGGCTTTAGATTACCACAGACATTGGGTTTCTCTTTGGAGTTTTAGATTACCACAGACATCGGGTTTCTATTGGGGCTTTAGATTACCACAGACATCGGGTTTCTATTGGGGCTTTAGATTAACACAGACATCAGATTTATACTGTATTGGGGCTTTAGATTACCACAGACATCAGGTTTCTGTTGGGGCTTTAGATTACCACAGACATCGGGTTTCTGTTGGGGCTTTAGATTACCACAGACATCGGGTTTCTATTGGACTTTAGATTACCACAGACATCGGGTTTCTACTGGGGCTTTAGATTACCACAGACATCGGGTTTCTGTTGGGGCTTTAGATTACCACAGACATCGGGTTTCTGTTGGGGCTTTAGATTAACACAGACATCGGGTTTCTGTTGGGGCTTTAGATTAACACAGACATCAGATTTATACTGTATTGGGGCTTTAGATTACCACAGACATCGGGTTTCTCTTTGAAGTTTTAGATTACCACAGACATCGGGTTTCTATTGGGGCTTTAGATTACCACAGACATCGGGTTTATATTGGGGCTTTAGATTAACACAGACATCAGATTTATACTGTATTGGGGCTTTAGATTACCACAGACATCAGGTTTCTGTTGGGGCTTTAGATTACCACAGACATCGGGTTTCTGTTGGGGCTTTAGATTACCACAGACATCGGGTTTCTATTGGACTTTAGATTACCACAGACATCGGGTTTCTACTGGGGCTTTAGATTACCACAGACATCGGGTTTCTGTTGGGGCTTTAGATTACCACAGACATCGGGTTTCTGTTGGGGCTTTAGATTACCACAGACATCGGGTTTCTGTTGGGGCTTTAGATTACCACAGACATCGGGTTTCTGTTGGGGCTTTAGATTATCACAGACATCGGGTTTATGTTGGGGCTTTAGATTAACACAGACATCAGATTTATACTGTATTGGGGCTTTAGATTAACACAGACATCGGGTTTCTGTTGGGGCTTTAGATTAACACAGACATCGGGTTTCTGTTGGGGCTTTAGATTATCACAGACATCGGGTTTCTGTTGGGGCTTTAGATTACCACAGACATCGGGTTTCTATTGGGGCTTTAGATTACCGTAGACATAGGATGGTGTGGGGAACTTCAGTAGTACTCTAGAGGAACACATGCAGACCCTTTTGGATTTAAGAAAGGGGCCAACAGGCCATGAAAATATGAGATTCAAAAAGTAAGGATGAGCATGGCGTCAGAGCTCTCTCTTACCCTTGCCTGCTCTCTCACACTCACTGTCTCTCTCAACCTCATTCTTTCCCTCTCTTCCTCGGTCCCTCACGCTCACTCATTCCCTCTCAGCCTCACTGTCTCTCACTTTCTCTATTCCATTAGGGTTGCTACTAACAACTATTTTTCTATTGAGCAATCTATCGACTATTGTTTCGATGGGTCGATTAATCTAAACTATTAATTTTCCACCAGAAAATTAACTTGACGGTTTAATGTAGGTTAATTTCATTTGATGACAACAAACTGCATGCCGTTACTGGGCTTTAGATAATGTACACGGGCTATTCGGCACTATATGAACATTACTTTCAGCCACAATTCAATAAGCAGATTAGTAGTAGACCTGTGCATAACAATATTAATGAGATGCATTTTGTGATACCCAAAAATGATTAATCTTTATAAATTTGGCGTATCCTCATGCGTAATAATTTTGCTTAACAGACCACGCCACATGCGACATATAAGCGATAAGCACTGACGTTGCGATGAAGGAAGGGTCAGCAGACACAACATCTTTTAAACGAGGAGATACTGTGGTTAAACAAGGTAAAAAATATTTTGATGGTGTGGCGGGTACTTTTGCGGATTAAAGCCCAACACGTTTTTTTGTAAATATGCTTTTCATTTTTATTTCAATTCACAAATTATTTTGTTTTATTTAATGTACGTTTTCGTTTCAGTTTTAGTTTACAATAAGGACACTGGTCCCAACGAGTCCAATGCACATGAAAGCACAACGTAGAATAAGCCCAGATTTTAGCATAAACATTTTCACAAACACTTATTCAGTGGAGATTCTAATGTAGCAGGCAGACAACTTTATGGCTTTAATAATGAGTGTTTTAGTAGCTACAAGAACAAAAGATATTAAAAAGCTCTCCGTAGTAATGGTAATGTAATGAACATGAACAGACAACACGGTGATTTGCTGGTCTAGAATAGCGCCTGTGTGCTTTCTCTTCCGGTGTTCAGGTATGCTTTCTCTTCCGGTGTTCAGGCGCGTTTTCTCTTCCGGTGTTCAGGTGCGTTTTCTCTTCCGGTGTTCAGGTGCGCTTTCTCTTCAGGTGTTCAGGTGTGTTTTCTCTTCAGGTGTTCAGGTGTGTTTTCTCTTCCGGTGTTCAGGTGCGTTTTCTCATCCGGTGTTTAGGTGTTTTCTCTTCCGGTGTTCAGGTGCATTTTCTCTTCAGGTGTACTGCCGTGGTATACGCCATTACACTGTGCACAGTGTAGAACCACCTTTTTCTTTTGTGATAATTTGAACTACTCTCATAATTACATAGTGATTTTAAAGGAAAACACTTGTTTTAGTGAACTGAAGTGTTTTAGAAATCATAACGATAATTTTATAAAAAATTTTTAAATGATGCGTCATTCTGAAATATTGATATCCACGCATTTTCCACATCGACGTCATTGACTATGTCGACTAATTGTGACAGCCCTAATTTCCATCACACCCTTCTCTTTCAGATGGGAATGAGTGTCAGGGAGCTTCTGTCAGTTCTGCCACTCTCTTCCTCTCTTGCCCTCGAACTTTCACTCCCCCCCCCCCCCCCCCACTGTCTCAGCATCACTTTCTCTGGGCCTCGCTTGCGCTCGCCCCCACTCTCGCACACTCACTTCCGTCCACATCCCGCCGTTCTCAGACTGGACTCTCCATTTAGCAGTACTGAGCTATCAATAAGGTAGTTAATGGTTATCAACTACTCATTGCAGACAGACAATCAATAGGCATGAGGTAAATATTTTATTCAATCTGTTAATACAAATTTGATTAGGATGGACTAGTATCCCATCCAGAATGTGCCCAAACCCTTGTGCCCTGCGCTGCCTGAAATAGGCTCCAGGATAAAAAGCACATAGTACTGTAATAAAATGTTCTTGGCTGGGGAACAAAACAAATAAATAAATAAATGATGAATCCATAAAATAGGAATCATGCGGCAACGTCTGCGCACCGGGTTTGGTAATCAGAGTGAGGTCTCTTCACGAAAGCTGCAGGAAAACGGCCCGGCTTTGATCCGCCCGCTTTGAACTGATCCCGACGTCCCGCGTACCTCGCAAGACGCCGCTGCTCTGTTAGCCCCGATACCATCACTGCCAGCACGGTGTCTGCGAGAGGCTCCCCCCGATGGTGCTGCTACACCCAGGTGGGGTGTCAGTAAACGCCCACGCTCTGCTTTGGCAATGATCATGAGACACCCTTAACAATTGAGAGCATCTGATTAATCAGGGGGATGCTAATTAAACGGCAGACAGGTTGCATAACGCAAAACAGTTCCAATTAATTTCCGACAAAGGCGGCGAGTCTGACACTGTCAGAAGTGATGGAGCCTTTTTGCTGATTGCTGCTGATTTTTGGACTATTTTGACTACAGACAGAACGATGAATATAAACCAGTACATGTATTTCAAAAATTTCCCTTAATTATAAGTCTCTCCGGAATACTTTTACTTATAAATTGGCAAGGCTGGAAAACACAGTACTGAAGTTGTAAACAATCCAGTCACGGGTGTTGCAAATATCAAACTAAATTGATTTTGTCCATCTTATTACCATATTCTAAGCATTTAAGGCATTAACAGGAAAATGGCACCTTTGTTTTGCATTGCAGATGACATTGGCAGTAAAGTAATGCATCCATAGTGCAGTCTTCAAGGTATGAGAGCTGGGGGGGGGAGCAGGTCCGGCCAGGCTGAGCAGGCACCTGCTGCGTCAGAACCAAAGTGCAGGATTAATTACTGCCCTGCTGATGAGTGGTGTGGACCCCCCCCCCCCTGCCGGAGCCAGGCCCCCGATCGCAGCAGAGGTGCCATTATCTGCCTACGCAGCCTCAGCGCCTGAGAAGATAATTGGGGGGCTGGAGACGCCCACACCCCCTCCACCCCACGCCGCCTTTTTGAGATGGCTTTTGGAGGGCACTCATCTAAGCATGCCAGAGAAAGGGCAATGTGTGGGCATCTTTCACTTTAAACAAATAAGCCGACATGCCACGGGTCACCGGACCCTTTTCCCTCATGATCACCTTAGTTTCCGCTTGAAATATTGACGTCACATGCTGCTAGTTGCGAAAACCAGTAAGCCAATCTCCCTCCATTGCATTCTATCCCAGGTACCCCACAAGAATGATTAACTTACTATAACCCATTTCCCAATAGCATGGTGATTAATGCACAAACAGAAAACTAACACTGGCTGAATGGGGTTTGATTTATTTTCTTTTTACAATATTAATGGAAGTATCCGTTATTGGCCCAAAGAATGTTTCACGGAACTGAAGCTGAAGGCAGCTCCCTTTGCTGGTCTCCATTTCAATCTCACGTGGCTATGATCTCAAAAGGTAGCCGGCACAGGAATCCCATTAGGGCTCTTTAGCACAACTATTCAGACTCGACACGACTGGCCAACATTCGGCCGGTCTCCTTCTAACATTCGCTCCAGTACAACACTGAATATCAAACCTGGCACTTTGCAAAAGGCCTGATCACACATTATCGCATTAATGGCAGAATCGTAAAGGGGGTTTCGTCAAGGCTGAGTAAAGGCACCTGCTCATTAGCTGTGCATTTAACAGCTTGATGAACCTTTAAAAGGGAGCTATGGAAGCACTAGAAGAGCCCCGGGAAATGGGGCTCATGTGTTATCAGGGTGACACAAGGGCGGGAGGCCAGCTGAAAGGGCAAAGTGGGACAATGGACATAGTATAGTATAGTATAGTATAGTATAGCAAACTGACAGAAGCTCCCTGACACTCATTCCCAAGCCTAGCCAGCACCCCCTCCTCCCCCAGCGCTTCATTTGACACCCTGAGATTAATATGCATAAGATGGGATGGATAGCATAGTATGGCATAGCACAGCATCGCATGCCATTGTATGGTACTGTATGGTATGGTGTGGAGTGATGTAACTTAGTGTAGCAGAGCATAGTATAGTATAATATAGTGTGGTGTAACATAGTATAGTATAGTGTAGTAAAGTACAGTATATACCTGTGAGGTAGGGGCTAGAGTCCCCTACTGAGAACATGGGTAGTTAAAGTCCTGTGTTTTTAGTGGCATTTTATTATTATTTATTCTTTTTTATTATTCTATTTTAAATTTTGCTCTTTGTTATTGTATCCTTATTTTAATTTCTTTCTTTTTCTTCTTTTAAAATGTCTGTAATGCACTTTGTCAACCCTGTGGTCCCATATACTGTCATAGACCGATTGAAGGCTGATATAGTATAGTACAGCATAGCACAGCATAGTGTAGTATACATTCCTTGGGCAAAAAAAAGGCCCAACCCCAAACTGCACAACATTAAGCCTGTGATCTATGAGTGTAGTATGGTATAGCAGTGTAGTATGGTATAGCAGTGTAGTATGGTATAGCAGTGTGGTATAGTAGTGTAGTATGGTATAGCAGTGTGGTATGGTATAGCAGTGTGGTATGGTATAGCAGTGTGGTATGGTATAGCAGTGTAGTGTGGTGTCCTGCAGGGTAGTGCAATACAATATATGCCACAGGACACACAAGGAGTAGAAGATATATTTTAAATTAAAAAAAGAAACATAAAATGAGGCAAATCAGGCCTGCGTTTAATAAATTAATAACTGACATCTAAAGCGTTACTTCTTGATTCCAACATTTCTGTAGCTTTCAGTAACATAAATAAAATAATCCTCAGACAGCAGACCGTCCTTTAAAAAAATTATAATAAATTTAGGTGTGATTCTGCCGAGAGCCTCCTCTTGGATGAAAATGCAGAAAATTCCCACTCACGAGAGCTTTGATCTATCATAAGCGACATATGTAGGATCTCACGCAGTTCAGGGAATTATCCTGGAGATATTCTTTGGGAAATAGTCACATAAGCTGAACACGGGAGGAATCCTCCAATATGGGGTGACGAATACAACGGGGGCTCTGAACCCAGCAGACATGATGTCACGGTGAAATGCTACCTGGATAAACGTGGCTCTGGCATGTAAGCCCAAAAGGACATGAGAACATGTGAAGGTCAGCAAGAGTCCTAGAAATGCTGCGAGACTTTATGGACTGTGGTAGTGTGGCACTAATCAACGTCTTCATTGTATGACAACACTGCCTTTTTTAACATCAGCGTTTTCTGTTAAATGTCAAGGTTCACAGATTTCTGAAGTACCTGTTTTATTGTGTCTGCCTTTTGTTAAGGAGTATGTCATATATAAACATGGACACAACATAGGAAGATGCTTACATACAAAGACTGTGCGGAGCTATGCAGGAGTGTGTCTTCATGCTGATGATAATAGCAATAAACAATAATAATAAAAGGGCTTGAACCAGCAACCTTCTGATCCCAAACACCAAACCTTAACCTGCTAAAGCCATGTACTGGAAGGCTGGAAGCCTTGTGCTTGAAAATAGGAAGAAAATGGACCAATAAGGTGATGTCACACGATGAAGACATTGATTGGTTAGAGAAGTGAAATGCAAGCCCCTCTCTTGTCAACCCAGGGACACGTCGAACTTGATAAAACCAAGATCCCCTGGGAGTCTGTGTGTGGGAGTGGGAGGGGGGAAGTTAGGTTGCAGATGGCGGGGGGGGGGGGGGTTGTGTCTGGCGGCTGAGCGAGGGAGCAGAAGCAGAGGCAATGGAGGACAGGAAGAAGCTGGCTATCCACCACACCCCACACCTCAACATCCCTCTCCGGAGAGATTACAACATGGGGTCCAGCTCAAGGATACTCCCTCCCTCCATCCATCCACACATCCATCCATCCCTCCATCCATCCATCCGCACATCCATCCATCATCCATAAGAACATAATAAATTCACAAATGAGGGGTGGCCAACATTACCTAACATACCTAACTGTAATCCTTTAAAACAGGGCAGCTTAAGCTTTTAAAAACATTGACTATGCATTACGTTCAGTTACACCATGTATCCATCAGAGAAGGTCTCAGGCAGCAGCCCCTCAACAAGCGCAGTCAAGTTCATCAGGAAAGCCACCCTGAGAGCCATCTTGCAGTGTCCTGCTTTAAAGCGGATCAGTCTGCGGCAGTCAGCATGGGAGACCCAGGTGGGGAGTGTCTCCCAATGTAGACGCCTGGCACCAAGACCCTGCGCTAGTCACATTAGGAAAGGCTGCTTGTCAATAAATAAGAAAAGCTGTAATTTCTGCTCATTAACATGACAGCTGGCTGTCTGGTCGGCCGTCCCTCCCTCCCCTGTCAGTGAAAACACTTGTCCCCTGAGAAGCCCATGATCAGCCACGGAAGCTTCCGGCATTCCGTTCTTAAAGGGGTGATGGTCGTCATCAGGTTTGTGGCTTATAATAAGTCGCTACAAAGCAAGAACGGTCAAAACATGTATTTCAAACAGTCAGGTAGATTCGCCAGCTAATCACAATTTTTAAGCGCATTCATACTAAAAATACCAGCCTTGGTGGATGTATTTGATCCATTGGTAATGATCTATATTGGAAAAAAAAAACAGCAGGTGCCAGAAGTAGGTTACTTTACACAAGGGGGTGGATAAAAATAGACATTAACTCAGGAGATGGTGAAAGGAAGATCTCAGAAGCGCTGCGTTGTCTGGCCCTCTTTTCCTCAAGCGTTTGCCATTACCGGCATTACGCTTCCCATCTCTTCCCCGCACAGGAGATGAAACCCACTCATTTCTACACCGGCCGCCAAAGAAAAACAAATCCATCGGCTTAAGCTGTCAGAGACGCCCCCCCCCCCCCCCCCCCACTCCGTCAAGAGGCCATTACAAGAGCACCTTCCTGTCCATGGAACAGCTCCAAAGGCATTCTAAACAGAGAGGAACGCTCGAGCTGGGGAAGTAAGATGAGTTCAAAAGATGCATCAGTCACTGATCAACAGAAGCAAGAGTGTAAATTACGGGGGGTTATTACCCCCCCCCCCCCACCCCCAGTAATCAAAACGGGCCAATATAACCTCCCCAACTAATCATACTGTCATGGTGAGTAGGTGGGGGCCTCAACCACCCCAATATTCAGTCCAAAGTGACGGCCTTAAGCAGAAGGAAGAAAAAATGTGGAGTAACTTCAGAGCTAATGCTGGAAGCCTTGAGTAACGCAGAGCAAACATCAAGTGCTATCTCCCATACTTATCTCTCATACTAATCTCCCATACGGTGGTTAAATGCTGTCTAGCATTGGATATTAATGCAGGATCCCAAACGAACATGCAAAATTGAGAAAGGGAGAAATATGATGCATCCCTACCTGATGACAGATTTCGTGGACCACCACCATAGTCAGCTCCATCAGGTAGGAGAACGAGGACACCTCGGGGTCCAGAAGGATCTTCTGCTCCACAAAGACACTGAGTCCCCAGTTTTCCATAGCGGCGTAGGGGTGCTTAGGAACAGCTAGGAGGTCTGCAGTAACAAAGAGGGCAATAAAGTATGAGCCAAAGGTTACAGTTAAACGGGGACTGTACAAACATACATGATAATGATGTTAGGGATTTTTTTCAAGATTAAGTATTAAGTTGACAGTCAACCTAATAACAAACAACCTCTACAGTTCCCTGCTCCCAAAACTTCTGTTCCTTTTAATGCAGGAATGACACTTTGAAAGCCACTCTGTTAGAGAAATAGGGGCATTTCTGTGAAGGATCGCATATACCCAGTAGGGCAAGTTAACAATAGACAGGAGGCATATATATGTTCGACCTTCTTTATAGACAAAGAGCGCAAGGCGGAAAAAAACAGCAGCAGAAGGACACAAGAGTGTCGTCCGATACTAATTTATCTCATTACGTGCCATTTGTTCGAGTTAGACATCTCCGGAGTCACGACATGGCAGCCCTCAGTACTGCTAATGGCTTGTTTTGAGTTTGACTTTGTGAGGTTATTACCGTGCCTTCCCAAAAGTGCTATGTGCCAAACGGTCCGCCGGAGAAGGACAACACAGTGCCACCCTAATGACCGGCTGAGTCTGACAGAAGAAAACTTCCATCAAACGTGCATCCAGCTGCCTGGGAGACCGTGCTTGGCTAGGAATCATTTAACGGGCGACCAAATATCCAGAGGGGCAAATGGCTGAGTCTGTATTTAAAAAATACAGGAATATTATTACATCTTATTATTTAATGGCCAAGTTTTTAAGGAATGCAGTCTAAAAATGTACCCCTTCCGGAAGCTCTCTGTGCAGAGTTTGAGTTTTTGTCCTGTGTTTAAGTGGGTTTCCTCCAGGTGTTCCAGTCGTACTAATTCCGGAACATGCTGTTTGAATGAATTAGAGACTCCTGACTTCATTTGGGCTGTGCCTCTGTGGGTGCCTGTCTGTCTGCCTGTCTGTCTGCCTGCCTGCCTGCCTGTCTGTCTGTCTGCCTGCCTGCCTGCCTGCCTGTCTGCCTGCCTGCCTGCCTGTCTGTCTGTCTGTCTGTCTGTCTGTGAACGACTGAGATAGACCTAAAGGCTGCTGGATGTACCACACTTTACACCCCTGACCCTCCAGAATCGACCCAAAGCTATGGCCAGCAAAAGATCAACGAGCATCTCAGAGCCTGGAAGGAGGGATGAGGGCTACCTGAGGAGGAGTTAGCATTTAACAGATGAAGGCATTTTGCATTTTATTTATTCTAGCAGGTGCATTTATCTGAAACAGTGTAAATGTTTTCATGAAAGCAGGGTCAGATGGTCCCTGAAGCAATTACATGCCTTGTTCAGGAGCCCAAAAGGGGACTCAGTCTGCTATCCCTGGGATTCAAACCAACAACTTTCTGACTGCAGACACAGCTTACAACCCTGCTGAGCCGCACACCACATCCCAGTTACGTAAAGGCTTTTGAGTAGCTAAAGCTGGTGCTGCGATTGGCTGCCTGGGTCATATCCCCCCCCCACACACACATCAAACACCCAGCATTTCTCTTACATTTTCTTAAGCCCTCTCAAACACTCAAATCTCTCTCTCTCTCTCTCTCTCTCTCTCTCTCTAACCTTACCCATGTCACCAAACAAAACGCAAAACTTTCGGCATTTTTACTTTTTTGATTGCATTCACAGATTTTTATAAAATTAAGGTTATCAAATGGGGACCTGAAGAAGTGTCCCCAAAAGTAAGGAAGTTTCAGATTGTACCACACTTTTGAGAGATTTGGTCCCAAATGTGATCTATGCAAACCCCCCCCCCCACACACACAGAGGTAGTTATATCTTTGTGGGGACTCACCATTCATTTCTATGGGGAAAACTCTAATCCTAGTCATGATACCCTTAACCCCTACCCGGTCGTAACGTTAACCAATAAGTAGCCAAATGAAATATAAGACTTTTGGAATTTTAATTTTTTGATTGAGGGGAGGAAAAGGGTCCCCACAAGGTCAAAATGATGATTTATATCATATTGTGGGGACATTTGTTATATACAGAACCTACAAACACACACAGACATACACACCGGTCTGGTGTCACTCTGAGACCCTTTAAGATGATTTGATTTGCTTTCTCAAAGTGAGCCCTCGTCAGGCCGAATCTCGGGGGGCCCAAAAATAAATGAGTTATCAGCGCGATGAAGTCCACCGAGCCTTAACGGAGCACGAGAGTCATGAAGAGGGCCTGCAGCGTAGTCATGGGCTTCATCAATCGCCATGAGCAGCCTCTTTAATTACCTGCCTATTACTCCCACAGATAATCACATCACACCCACTCTCTCCCCCAGGTCTTTGCATCACAAAAACTCCGACTGAGGAGCACATGGCGTGCCCAATCAAAGTAAAACACATTGGCGGGGGCATGTTGTCTACTAAGGAACCCCCCCCCCCCCCACTACCCCCTCCTGTAGAGGGGCTCAGCACCTCAGACAGCGACCCACCACGCACAGGACTCTACGGACGGCCCTGGACAGCTGCTCCAAACGTCCTCGTCACCCCCACTGGTGTCCTTAAGAACTGGCATGAAGATTGTGCAGCCACGTTCTGCAGGGTTTCATTTGCTCAGCTGGCAGCGGGGGAGGGATAGAGCAAAGGGGGTGCATATTTATAGGGTCAATTCCCCCTCTGCGGTTCCCCATCTGTGACCGTGCATGTTTCTTAGAACATGTGTGTGCGTGTGTGTGTGTGTGTGTGTGTGTGTGTGTGTGTGTGTGTGTGTGTGTGTCTGCATGTGTGTGGGTTTGCATAGATCACATTTGAGGACCAAATTGTCCCCAAAGTGTGGTAAAACCTGAAACTTCCTTACTTTTGGGGACACCTTTTGAAGTCCCCATTTGGATAACTCTGTGAATGCAATAAAAAAAGTAAAAATTTGGGTTGGTTATTTATGGTTAAGGTTAGAGCTGGGTAGGGGTTTAAGGGTGTCATGATTGGGATTAGAGTTTTTCCCATAGAAATGAATGGACAGTCCCCATTTAAATAGGAAGACCAACTTGTGTGTGTGTGTGTGTGTGTGTAACCATGTGAGTGTGGGTGCGTGTGTGTGTGACCGTGTGAGTGTGGGTGCGTGTGTGTGTGACCGTGTGTGTGTGGGTGCGTGAGTGTGTGTGTGGGTGCGTGAGTGTGTGAGTGTGTGTGTGGGTGCGTGAGTGTGTGAGTGTGTGTGTGGGTGCGTGAGTGTGTGAGTGTGTGTGTGGGTGCGTGAGTGTGTGAGTGTGTGTGTGGGTGCGTGTGTGTGTGTGTGGGTGCGTGTGTGTGTGAGTGTGTGTGTGGGTGCGTGAGTGTGTGAGTGTGTGTGTGTGGGTGCGTGAGTGTGTGTGTGGGTGCGTGAGTGCATGAGTGTGTGTGTGGGTGCGTGTGTGTCTGTAAAAAGGCTCGTCTGGGGGGGGTCTCTCAATTTTCATTTGTCATTTGCAGCATAGGAAAGAGCAAAACAAACAGATGGAGGACCTACACCGCCTGAAATAAAAGCACCCCCCAACGATGGCCTCCAAGCAGTGATTTTCCCCCCACCCTCAAAAATGAAATGCGCTTCGGTGAAAGACAGAAATAGCCCACGGGGGGAGGGGGGGGTGCTGAATGTCACATTGCCAATTGATTTTCTGTAGAGCACGCCGCTGCTCTCCTGTGACAAAATGGAATCGTCCCCATGAAGATGACCCATCTGGTCACACATAAGCAGACAGACTTTACGCTCGTCACATCTCTGCCCCCCCCCCCACACACACACACACTCACACACATCACAACGGGCCACGGACTGAGTAATATTTGCAAATTACGGGCACTAATTATGAACAACATCAAAGCTTCAGTTTCTTTAGTGCCTAGTTCTTAAATGCCTTAAGGCATCGTTTCATCTGGTTTCTGGCTGGGGGTGATACAAACTCATACAGTATCATACTGAGAGCTATATCTCACTGCGTGTGTATTGAATAAACAGTTTTGATGACCCTCTACCTTGAGCGGAAACACCTGTCTCTCTTTCTGTGAGCCATCTTAAAGCTGTCATTACCATAGGGAATAGGGAACAAAAGTACATTTAATGTACCGTTTTGCTGAAGAACATTGAACACAAGCAATGAGCAGCAATATATCCTCTGTGGCCTTTGTGTTTTTCTGTGGGTGACTAGACCATCCAGCATGTGTTTTGTGAATAAATGCAACTCAACTCATAGCCACAGATGGGAAAATGGAATATTGAAGACAGAGCATCATTTCTAAGGAGATGATCTATGCTGCTGTACTTGCTGATGACATGCCCACCAGAGTCCGTGATGATGACATACCCATCAGAGTCCGTGATGATGACATGCCCATCAGAGTCCGTGATGATGACATACCCATCAGAGTCCGTGATGATGACATGCCCATCAGAGTCCGTGATGATGACATACCCATCAGAGTCCGTGATGATGACATACCCATCAGAGTCCGTGATGATGACATACCCATCAGAGTCTGTTATGATGACATACCCATCTTAGTCTGTTATGATGACATACCCATCAGAGTCTATGATGATTGCATTTCCACCAGAGTCCGTGATGATGACATACCCACCAGAGTCCGTTATGATGACATACCCATCAGAGTCCGTGATGATGACATACCTATCAGAGTCCGTTATGATGACATACCCATCAGAGTCCGTGATGATGACATACCCATCAGAGTCCGTGATGATGACATACCCATCAGAGCCTGTGATGATGGCATTTCCACCAGAGTCCGTGATGATGACATACCCACCAGAGTCCGTTATGATGACATACCCATCAGAGTCCGTGATGATGACATGCCCACCAGAGTCTGTGATGATGACATACCCACCAGAGTCCGTGATGATGACATACCTATCAGAGTCCGTTATGATGACATACCCATCTTAGTCCGTGATGATGACATACCCATCAGAGCCTGTGATGATGACATGCCCACCAGAGTCTATGATGATGACATTTCCATCAGAGTCCGTGATGATGACATGCCCACCAGAGTCTATGATGATGACATTTCCATCAGAGTCCGTGATGATGACATACCCATCAGAGTCCGTGATGATGACATACCCATCAGAGTCCGTGATGATGACATGCCCACCAGAGTCTGTGATGATGACATTTCCATCAGAGTCCGTGATGATGACATACCCATCAGAGTCCGTGATAATGACATACCCATCAGAGCCTGTGATGATGGCATTTCCATCAGAGTCCGTGATGATGACATGCCCACCAGAGTCTATGATGATGACATTTCCATCAGAGTCCGTGATGATGACATGCCCACCAGAGTCTGTGATGATGACATGCCCACCAGAGTCCGTGATAATGACATACCCATCAGAGTCTATGATGATGACATTTCCATCAGAGTCCGTGATGATGACATACCCACCAGAGTCTGTGAAAATGGCATACTCGTGAGAGTCAGAGATGATGACATCCTCATCTGAGTCTATGATAATAACAAACCCAGTGGAGTCAGAGTTAGTCTTGTTGACTCCTCTTGCTATGCCTATGTTGGCTGAATGTGCCACGAGTCTGTGACTGTGCAGCAGTACCTTATTCACAGGACCACATTGCCAAATCATTGATATGCATTTGCAGCCTCGGCATGCTAATGAGTGCTGCAATGAGGTCAGCGGACAGAAGAGGGTAGCTAAGACATGCAAACTTTCAGTTAATCAGTCACATTTTGCATGTGCCTTTTGTACAAATTACTTTACATGGAAGTTCTGAACAGGTTCTTCACCAGAGGGAAACAACATGTGAAAATGCAAGTGTTTTTTTTTTTTTTTACTTCGTGCCAGTGAAATAAAGCAGGATTGTAAGTGCTTGAGTGAAACTGGCTGACTGCATTTCGCCCTTTAGAGCCACGGGAAGCTTGCATCACACAGGGAGTTTTATTACAAACAGGCTGCACACATACATAGCTACGGGCCATTCAATTTCCTTACGTAATTAACAATCTCCTTTTAATCAGTAGCTAAAGGAAAAGAATTCTTCAGCTACAAGCTCCTCTTCTTCCCTCCAGTTAAAATCGCGTATGTGTAAGTCCGGAAGAAGCTTCACACATGCAGTTTTGGAACTAACAGTGCACCCTGGCATCCCATCCAGCAGGCTAAAACCCCACACAGCACAGTGAAAACACAGCACAGTGCAGCATTAAAATGACAGGCACG
Source organism: Brienomyrus brachyistius (assembly GCF_023856365.1). Lineage (NCBI taxonomy): Eukaryota > Metazoa > Chordata > Actinopteri > Osteoglossiformes > Mormyridae > Brienomyrus > Brienomyrus brachyistius. Next base: position 14,409,415 of record NC_064533.1, read on the forward strand.
CCTCACATGCATATCTGCACACTTAGACTGGCTGCAGGGCCCCCCGATGGACAAACAGTCACAGATATTCACGTGATTTTGTTTGCAATTTCATTCCTTTGGGGTTCGAGATGTATTATTTCATTAAAATCAGGGTCATTGGTGAAGGACTTTACCGGTATGGCTACAGGGACATGTTGGTGGGGTGGGGGATACCTATAGGCAGCGCAGTGGCCTGTTTTCTGTTCTCTGGTCTTCACCTGGGCCTTGGGCCATGCTCACCCCAGCTGGACCATCCTTTCCAAGTCACTGGATTTCCCCATCTGTCCACAATCCCCCATATGCGTGAGCTCATCCACCTGCAGCCTTCCCGGTCAGGCCACCACATCCGCTTCTCCCACGTAGGGCATGACTTCCCAAGAGAAAGGCCAAAGGTCAAAACTATGACTTCCATTGTACTGTCTGTGTGGGACTGATATGAGGCCTAAGCATAAATTTACAGCTGAATACCATTACTTTCGTCCACAGAAGGGGGCTGTGTCAGACCACCTGCTATAAAAGCTTTGTTAATAAGAAACCCCAAAGACCACTTGCGGGAGATCCCCAAGAAAAATGTATTGAATATCTTATCGATCTAGATATAAAGGTGAACCTAGACTGTTGTCTACTGTGATATTTATCATTTATTCTTTATTATTACTATTTGCTGTTCTGATAGTCTTATATTTAGTGACGGTAATATAAAGGATGCACATGTCAGAATGTTTTGAACTATGTACTCATAATAATCAAATTTGGAAACTGGAACGTAATAATTGCTAACAAAACAGTCTCTATACAGGGACTGTATTTTGGGAATGGATTGATTTGAATGTGCCGCTCATCACCCTGGTCACATGACTCATCATCTTAGAGTACGACCTCATTTCAAATGATGCCCGTGAGGCAACAAACGCCAGTGTGACATGAATCTACTTCACCTTGGCAGAATGTTCTGTGCCATCCCAGCTGCTTTTCTCTCTTCATTTATTTGTTTGTTGGTTTCATGAGGTAACATCGCCAGCAGAATCGCTTCTACTTTGGGTTTTCTCACCCGTACCTGACAAACATCATTCTTTTCAAGATGTTTTATATAACTTTGTAAAGTTGCCTTTTCCCTGCTTTCCTCACATTCACATAATACGACACGTAAAATGAATCACAGAAGTTTCCTATATGGGTTGTTATCTGCTAACTTTGTAGGGTATGGTATTTTGGCCGTCCACTAGAGGGCGCCATACTTTACCCTCTGTCTCACTCACCCTACTGGCATGGAGACGCTCAAGGAAATAATTGCACCACATGCCGATCCCTGTCTCTGCGTTCGCCCGCATACGTTTCCTGAGATGACATGCCCAAGGACAAACCACTTGACCAGCTGACCCAACCGATTCACCCTACAAGGATGACAGCTCTGGTCTTCTCCAGCAAGGCTGCTCCGGCATAAAAGCTCAGAAAAGGTGAGCAAAAGGAAAAATCTAACATCTGAAGTAGCTGGAAAACTTCACCGAGTCATCTGACAAGCGGTGAGGAGCAGAAGAGAATGAGAGTTTTGGTTCAGATGCATGTGGGCATGTGTCAGTCCTTATCTTCTCAGGCTGTTTTTATTTGTCAGAGCCAATCCTGAACAAGGGGCTTTGCGTGGGTCTCACATCTCCCTGAAAAAAAAAGACGTCTGCGCAGATATGGAGCAAAACCATCGTGTCAAATCCAGCCTCAGGAGCACATCCTGTTTCATTCCAAAAGCACTGAAAATCACAAATGATTTCTGAGATACAGATTTAAATTCAGCACAAGAAGACTTATGAATGCTGTCTACAAAGGTTCAGTGGCCATTGTATTTATTTTATAAACTCCCAAACTACCAAACAAAACCCAGATCCAGATAAGTCATGGAAATTTAATTCCGCTGCCTCCAGTAATTACCGTGCACATACTTTATTTAACTACTGTGAAGGCATGCCCTGGTTAATCAGGTAAAATGCACACATCCAAAGTGGTTGCTAGGTGCCAGCATGACAGAACGTGAATTAAAACAATGGCAGGGCAACACAATAGATTTGCACAGCGAAAGCTACAGTAATATGTATGTCCAGCAGGGATCTCCATCAGCAAAACATACATCATGCCCGTCTTTTATTCATAGACCAGCTTCATCTTTGAGAATGATCATGAGGAGCAGGAATGTGAAGTGATGGAAGAAAAAGCGCATCCATTTTAACACCAAAGTCATTAAAATAAAGGTCACACCTTACTACGAGTACTGAGCCAAGCACGCTTCGATTTGCGGTTTCTCTCTAATGGGCATCAAGGATTCGGCTCCACTGCCAGCAGCAAACAGATTCCCCGGGTTCCCTCTTCCAAGCTGAAAGGGACTTTTTCAGCAGAGGCGTGCCACATCTCCAGAGGCACAGCTTCGGGGGGGTTGGGGTGGGGGGGGTGGGAAGGTGGTTTGGCAGCCATAGGAGCTTACGGATCCAGGAATACGAGACACGCCCACCACAGGATGAGAATGGCGAACATCTCTGTTTGTTCATTTTATGAAAGAACAAACAGAAGACAACGTGACTCAGAAGACTGAAGATCACAGAAAGAGCCGTTTGGCAAAAAAAAAAAATAAAATGCTCAAATCCTCAATTTCTAGACTGTGCGCTATGGAAGTAAATTAATGACAATATTTAAGCAATGAAATTGCAATCGAAATGTTTTCAGTTGAAATGTTCAATGTTTAAATGTATGCACATATTAAATCACAGTCCCCAAAAATTCAAAGCATCAATAATGCAATGCTTTTTTATTTGATAAGAGTAATTCAACGTGTTTTTTTTCATCAACGACTTTTGTCATAATTTACTTCCATAGTGCGCTCTCATATATTTTCATCCATCCATGGATTTTCCGTAGCCACTCCATTGTTGTGGTGAACCAGGATGTACGAGACATCAAGGATGGGATGCCAGTTCATCACAGAGCACACAAGCTGAGGGCAATTTAAAGACATCAGTCAGCAAACCACTTGTCGTTGTGCCTTGCACTAACATGGGGTGAACATGCAGACTCCACGCACAGAGCGGAGGCAGAACCTGAACCTACAATCCTAGATGCGTGAGGCTGTAGTGTTACCTTACACGCTTTCCGGAACAGCTTTCAAACTCACCCATCCAATCCAGATACACCAGAGGTTCTGCTGTACACAATCTCTGTTCCCTCCCCCTGCAACTCTTCTCTACTTCTAATGCAGAAACAAGTCAATTAACGAGTCGCGGAGCACGCATCCTATATGACAGGAGGCGCCATGGTAACGGGTATCACCGGGCAACTCGCTGCAACCAAACACACATACATCACCCTGACAGCGTGTGACGCGTGGCAGAAATGCACACGGCGGACCACCCCTGCATCCCGACTGCGATAATCTGCCCCTGCAGTGCATTCGCTGCATGGAGGATGGATGGATGGAAAGCTGCTCAAGTCTCATGCTGGGACGACAGCAGTTTGAAACCACGAGACCCGTTTGTGGTATTTCAGGTACGTTCAGCAGCTATCCTGAAACTCAAATGCCCTGAGTGAATACCTCACAACAAAATCGATTCTGTACTTTAACAGCATATTAAAAACATTCAACACCTGCTGTGAGATCTGGACAGGAAAATGAAGAGTAAGTATCTTTAAGTATAAAAGTATCACTAGTCCCTAGTAAAAAGCTGACCCGTTTTGTCACCAAAGTCATTAAAATAAAGGTCACGCCGTTACTGAGAGTACTGAGCCAAACACTGTTCGATCTGTTCCTCTCTAGTGGGCATTGAGGATAGTTGCCCCATTGTTATTTTATTCATTATTACAATGAGCTGGCATACTTTAGTCATGTTATTAGTCTGGAGGAGTGTTTTTGAGCCTGGTCTGGATCCTGTGATCATGATAGAGCACTGGAGAACAGGTGTAAAGATAGAGGTTATATAACTACAATCCAAAAAAGACCCCCAAGACCCGCAGAGTCCAGGGACCAAAACGAACCAGGACCAGAGGTGGTGTTCGCTGGCCCAGCCCGAAACAGATATGTGGACCATCCTGTGGGCTCACTACACCTTCGAGATGAAAGGTGGTGGTCACGTGCAGTGCCATTTAGACAACAGGAATGATCAGGATGGACCCAGGTAGATGTGACCTTGCCAGTTGACAGTGACTTCGCTCAGGAAGGAGCTCCATCTAGTAAATAATCAACTAGATGGACACCCCCACTCAAAAAGCATGAGGTCTGGAACCAGACCTCTGGATAGGAGGTAGAACCTCTCCAACTCCTTCGCACAGCTACGAGTGGGTTTGTGGGAAGATTCAAAAACAGTGAACATTTGCGCCTTGGAGAAGGTGAATGACCACATTTCCTGGTAAGAGTTGTCTCTGCCTCCTTGGCACAAAATCAACGCCGATTAGAGTGAGTCTCAGCTTCCATCAAGGGTGTGTCTTGTCTCCACTCCTGTTAGTGATTTCTATGTACAGGGTATCAAAAAACAGCAGATGATGTCATGATTCTGGCCTCATTAGACCAGCTCATCCAGCACGCACTGCAACAGTCAGGTGTCTAGTGCGAAACTGCAGGGATGATTTAGAACTTCCAGATCCAGGGCCATGGTATTCCCTGCAAACGTGTGGATTGTCCCTTTCAGATGAGGGGGAAGAGTCTCCTCTTAGTGAAGGAGATGAAATACCTCAGGGCTTAAGGTGTAAGACGAAGCTCATGGCTTACCATTCAGTGTACATCCCCATCCTCACCTGTGGTCATCAGCTGTGGGTAATGAACAAGGTCACAAGTACAAGTAGCCAAAATGAAGTGTCTCCTTCATGCTGGAGTCACTCCCCTTGATAGGGTGAGAAGTTTGTGGTTCTGAAGGGAAACAGAGCAGTTGCTCCTTCAGATCAGAGACAGCTGAGGTAGTTTGGGCATCTTCTAATGATGGCACATGGTCGAATCTCAATGGAGCTGTTTCAGGCACATCCTACTGGGTGCAGGCCCCAGGGCGGACTCAGGAGGGATTAAATCTCCCAGCTGGCTTGGGAACCTCTAGGCATCCATAAAAACCAACTAGAATCTGCGACCATGGAAGGAGACCGGATCGGGTCTGGCCTGCTGAGATTTAACTGTTACTTTACTTCTAGTGCAGTAATTATGGAAAGTTTGGGGGTTTTGGATACATCAAATTCCACAATTACTTTGCAAAATGTAAAACCATAGAAAATTGTAGATTTTTTACAGGGTCTGAATTTTATACCTAAGAATCTCAATGAAACCCAAACCAGATCTTAAAACCTGTCACACGAACATGTCACGACATGTAGGACGAATGACTCGAGGGTTAGCATTTCATGAAGCGAAAGAAGTTTTATTGGACTTAAACAAACAAGGACTGGACATTAACAGGATTGTGAAAGATGAAAACGAGAAGGCTGGAACCGGGATGGACACCAGCCGACAGGCGGAGCGTCATTAATGACCAGACTGAGGAACAGAAGACTGGGAAGCACACATACGGTATACAAGACCAACAGGAAAGCTAACAAATGGCAGGTGGTAGTGATTAGGAATTAGGATTGGGGAGTGGGACAGTGGGGCAGCATGGTGGTGATTAGCGCTGCTGCCTCACAGTAAGAAGGTCCTGGGTTTGGGTGTAGGTCCTTTCTGCATGCTCTCCCCATGTTCCTGTAGTTTCCTCCCATGGTCCAAAAGCATGCAGGGCAGGTTGGCGTGTGCGTGTGTACACACACATACACACACACCATGCTCCCCCCCACAAGGCCAGTTGGGAATAAGTGGTTAGAGCGATGGAGTGGGAGTGTTAGGAATGAGAGGTAAGACAGGGTCACACCAGGGAGGAGACAGGAGGGTGAGGTGAACATGGCAGGCAGGATGTGACACAATCCTACATATTCTAGTACTCAAAATAAAATTACAGGCATACAATCAAAGCCAGTGAATTATTTATGATAACAAGTAGTTAAGTTTAATTTGCAGCCTGTGTCACTCTGACATACTACTTCGTCATGTGAAAAAATTGTGCTTATTTCTTCAATAGTGTGTTTCCCTTTACAAAACTCGCTCATTATTCAAATTCCACTGAGAACCTGACATGAACAACACAGCATAATTTAACTCAGCCAGAAACCTTTAGGCCACTTATCAAAACTGCAGTTCCTCCCACTTGCAGGCTTGGGGCTTTGAATCTTGCCTCCATTCTGTGTGTGTGGAGTCTGCATGTCATTCCCCTGTCCAGTGGGTCCCCTCTAGGTTTCCTGGCTTCCTTTCACAGTCTGAAGATATACAGCTCGCCTAACTGAGGTCTCTAAAACGGCATACAGTTTGTGTGTCCTGCAGTTCACTACCCTCACATACCACCCAGCAAAGTACCCGGTGCTTCCTGAGATAGCCCAAAACCCCACCCTCACTCGCCCCACCCCCCACTCTGATCCAGACAAACTCTTGAGAGATAAGCTGGACGGAAGCTTCTTTAAGACCCTTTCTGCAACCCAGAAGACCATCAATTCTTGTAAGAGTTGAAGAACATTTTCAGCTGATTCATTTCTGTTTTCACAGCTGTTTTGTTTCAATTTGTCACAGTCGAAAATGCACATGTGGCTAAGCTGCGTGTTTCTGTAAGTGTCCAGATGGCACTTGTTTTAATCTTAACGAAGAACCGCTTCTGTATGTCTGTGCACGTGTCTGTTTTTCTTCCTCATCTAATGGCGCGACCTCATGGACGTCAGCACTACACCGGCGCCCGTGAGAAAGCCGCTAATTCAGCACCCCAAATGTAGACAGCGCCTCCTCATCCCAAACAAACAACAGGGCCGCATGTTGGCCGTCAACCGGCATTCAGTCACGTCAGGGCCACAGGATCAATAGTCCAGTCCAACTGAGCAAACACCTCCCCCTCCACTAAGATCATAGCTGTGCGACTCTCCAGGCTTTCTGACGACTTGCTTTGATCATAACAGAATTTTCCGGAAGCGTTAACGTGGGACGGAAATCGCATGCCACTCCCACCCAGACAGACCTGGCAAGTCAGACTGTTCCTTCACAAAATTCGCACTGCGCTCACTGACAAACTAGCGAGTCGTTTTCCAGATTAAAAAAGTAAAGATGTCTGATGTACCCTGTCTGACTCTCGCGGGATGGTCCATCAAATCAGTTTCACGGTAACGGTAAGTGAAATGTGCTTCCTACAGCACTTACACCCTCAGGGACATCAGCAGAATAACCAGCAGGAGGGCAGTTAGGTAATGGCAGAGAAGATGATGAGATGACAGGATGGACAAATAAACCAGAGAAGCATGATGACACATTTGTGTACAGTGACATTTCTCTAAAAAAGCTGTGGGAAATTCATGGTTTAGGAGGTCTTTCACTAACCAGTGTGTCTGTAAAAAGAGTTAAAACAGTGCAGTTAATAACTGAAATGCAACATCTTTATCTGATGCTTAAGCAGAACCAGAACAGCAATGCAGTTTATTCCAGAACAATCCATAGATGGTAACCTCATACTACAAAAAGGCTCATTATTCAAGGCTCCAGCGATTAAGGCCATCTGCAAATATGAAAACAACCTAGCCTGACACCTCTGAACTTATCTGTAGATTTCCCTTCCTTCTTATTCATTGTCAGGAAAAAATGAGCATTGTTTCTTTTTTTTCCTAGGATCAGATTTATCTCGATCAGCGATTGCAGCACTGTCTGTGGGCCCTCTGAAGGCCTGTGGGAGAGAGACGCTCCACAGAATCAAATTGGCTTGTTTTGGTGAGAGAACCAGACTAGAAGTCCATGCACACAGAGTCCTGTCTGTGCGAGAATTTTCTGCTGAATGGTTCGTAAGTTGCACCCTTGATGCTGCGCGTTTCATCCAAAATGCGATGAACATTTACGACATTGATATTTGTCAGACTGAAACCTGACTGTCCAGAGAACTAACCAGAAGCTTCCAGCGCACCTGGGATGCTGCAGCAAGCATTTGGCTTCCGGACAACACACAAGCAATAGTAAATATAACAGGAGCAGAAGTTTAATATTTAGACATGTAAACAAATATTTACACATTATACACATGCTATGGTTTGAATGCATCCCCCCCCCCCCCCCCCCCCCCCACCCTGCTCAAGATAAGTATTTGGTAGATAAATAAAATGCACTTTTTATGCAATTCATTTACAGCTAGAAAACTACTTTACGCAATTATTGTATAATGTCTGTGTAAAAAAAATATGATAAATATACAAAGCATGTGTCTCAATCCCATCCTAGGTCATACCTACCCTAACTCCCTCATTAGGGCCACTCCAAGATATGATTAATCAATGTTTAGGTCATGGATGTTACTCCTGTAACACGTCAACATGTGAAGAGGTCTCTACACCCAGCATCACAGGCATTTCTCCTGTGAACATCACATCCTGCCAATGTAACTATACTGCGCTACACGCTAGCAGCTTTGGCTTTCATGTGCTCTGTGAGTGAGAGTATGTTTCTCTGGGATATCACCATGTAGGTGTATTTGCACGGCTACCCGTTGTTTTCATTCTCCCAGCTCACAACAGCAGCCACACAAAGACCACACATAGCAGGGCAGCTGAAGACCCCTGCCATCATTAAACCTTTCTGCATCCTCCACATTGTGTCCCGAGCTGAATCACAGTTTCTGAGGCCATGATGAAGACTCCAGAACTCCAAAACTAACTTTACTGTTGCAAGACGAGACCAGACCCAGACACAAAGTACCCCGAACCAGACATATGCTGTCAGGTTCTCCACCCGACAGACTTTACGCCACAGGTAACAGGTAACCGGCGGGACCCAGGAGGTGCTGACTGAACAGAAGGTTCCAGAATAAGGTGTGATGCAGGAGAATTCAAGCGCGAATGGTTGGTGAAACCGAGGGGAAATAAAAACCAGGACAGAGAGATTACGAAAGACCAAAGCTAAAGACATTGACATGAGGCTGACCAGACAGGAGCGTGGAGTCCTGGCTCTGTGAGGAGAGCCGCACAGTGCATTTGGGTCTGGGACTCCAGATTTTAATTAAGCCCCAGGTGACACACGGGTAACAGGTACATTCACATCAGCTCCACTCACAAATCCTCCAAATATCAGCATTCTGTCCTTGCTGCCAAGACGCCGTCTCGGATATTTAATCAGAACCTCGTAAGGGCAAGAGACACTGTCTCGTTGGACTGGAAACGGTCCCAAGGGCGGAAACTTGGAAAGTTGGACTTCACAAGTGACAAAACTGTTTTGTCAGGCCACAGCGACAGCATTTAATTATGAGGTAATGAGCCCCCCAAACAAACCGCAGCCAGAAGAAAGGAAGAAGTTATATGTGAAATGCACCGCAGCAAACGCCGACATTAATCAGCGATTGTGCACTCCCATTGACATGACAGCAAATCCATTGGCTTGCGACATGTCCAATTAAAATCCTCTGTCGCCTCGCTTCACATCACTTTACATCAGCAGCCCATCATCCAGACTTGGCGCAGAATCAGTTCGGAGATCAGAGTTCAAAGGTGAGGACTCTGCCTGAGGAACCTAATTAAAACAGTGTCACTCTGATGACAGGCAGCGGCTTGACTGTTATATCGACACCGCGATTCCTACAAGTAATCTGCAGCTGCAATCTGATCTCCCATCACACAAGCACTGCTCATGTCTTTCCCATTTGCCTTTGTTTATCTTTTCTGGGGTTTCATATTCATGTTTTCAGTTATTCATTTGGCATCATCATTCTGGCGTTGATTCTGTCAGTAATAGATATCGGCCTGTGCTTTACATAACAGTATGAGGCTTTGGAATCACTCCTTCAGATGTTGTTAAGTCCCCTTAATCATACTGGCGATAAATGGGCATTCGATTCGTTTGGTCTAACAGAGATTATTGCACACAGATATTGATCATGGTCAAGTTCAGTTTAATAACAACACTATATGGAGGCTGTATGTCCCAAGGCAGGGTGAGGTCTAGTAGATTCATTCTAGTACATTCATTCAATATTATCAATTCTATAAGACTGAGATCTGCCTCTGCCATGGCTCCATGTGTATGGAGTTTGCATGTTCTCCTTGTGTCATCATGGAGGTTTCTCCGGTTTCTCCCCACAGTCCAAAAGCATGCTAAGGTAAATTGGAGTTACCAGATGCATCCTGGGTAATTCCCTGCATTGTGCTTGTAGTTTCCAGGGTAGGCTCCAGACCTCCATTACCCTACACAGGACAAGCAGGTATTGAACTCCTCGACTCCTTTATCAAAAACAAAGGCCCTATTCCTACTTACCCTCCCCATGTCACATGATTCCATCTGAAATCAGCAATGAAGGTCAGGGATTCATAGGGGCCTGGAGTCTATCCCAGGGGGCACTTATATACGCCCTGGGCGGGATGCCACCAAGCTGCATATCTAAATTGGCGAAAATCGTGAAAATGTGTCAACAGGAGGAGAATGTGTTGGACAGCTTAGGTGGAAAGTTCAGGTTCAGAAAGTTCAGGTCCAGAAAGCAGAAATCCAGACCAAGGTTTTCTTCCAACCAATCAGTTGAGTATAAAGAGTCACAGTCTCAGTGTGACTCAGCTGCTTGGTTGAAACAAAACCTTGGTCTGGATTTGTACTTTCTGGACCTGAACTTTCCACCTCCTTTGGACAGCTATAAAGGACAAGACGTGATCAGATTGTGCTTGTTTGTGCCAGACGACTCCATGAGGACTAGCCAGAAGCTGGATCACGTGGCGTGAGGAGGTGTCCCCTGATCCTCCTGCACTACTCGACTCTCCCCACTGCGATAGAGGTAAAGAAGGCCGCTTTTCTGCTCACAGGATCCATCCCACAGTCCGTGGCTCTCCACGCAGATTGGAAAATGACATCCATTGCTCTCGATTCAATCCCCATATCCAGTGCCTGACTGTGGGCGTTCAAAGCACGATGACAGTGTGCAGGGGGGAATCTCGGCCTCTGGGCTGGCAGAAAGCGTCTGCTGCAGCCCGCCTGGCTCCCGACAGATGGGCGATGCTGGCAGTGCCAACCCAAGCTCGCCAGTCTGCCATCTTTTTTTAGCACCATTCTGTGAATTTCCTGTTACACTCGGCACCTCAGAGAGCCACTTCACCTCCCAGCGTGATGCTGCTTGTTTTCTTACCAGAGACTTAAAATACATGCTCCTCAGCCCCTCCCCAACTCTGCTACACCGCCCAGAACCTGCTCAAGGTTATCCCATCATGTGACCACTTTGGGGAAGTCCAGCTCCCAGTGGCCTGTCCTCCCATCATTCAATGGAGAGTTACAGATGTGGCAGCACTATAGCCTCCTGTCCTGTCTTCACACGGCCAGTGGGATATGAACCCCCAATGTTTAATTTGGCTTCATCCCCCACCCCCCATAAAAAAATCTTTGCCATCTAAATGATTAAGTTGTTTCCCTCCCAGTATCAAACTATGTCCTTGACCAACAGGTATTTTCTTCAGTACCAGAGAGTGTAGTGTGGTTTCATCAAGGTGGAATCATTTTCTAATCTCAGCTTCTAATCAAGGATTTTACTCAACAAAAATTCCATGGGGGGCACCCAAAAATATCGATAATTATCAGTAAAGACCAACAATAAATCAATCAAAGGAAGAGTGCAGGTGCAGTAATGAGATTGGAACGTTAAAGTTTACTTTATAATTGCTTAAGTTTCCTCAAACTCACTGATTACTTTGTGGCCTGTTTATTTAAATCAACCATCCATCTTTATTCATACATCTTATGTGGTTACAGGGTCACTGTCTTCCTGGAGCCGATCCCAGGAAGAAAAGGGTAGGAGGCAGGGAACACCTTGGACAGGACACTAATCAGGCTCAAGGCACACGCATACACACACACACACACACACAAAGTAATTCTCCTAACTGTGAGTTGGATTGTGGGAGGAAACTGACTTCTGGGAGTCTGACTTAGGGAGTAAAAGCTATAAAGGAAGATAAATGCAAAACTGTGTTTATGTAAAATTAGGCAGGCAGCATGTGCTAGACTGCATTGTTGGGATTTGAGGTTCATCCGTTTTATTGGAAGCCCTGGCTTACTTCCAAGTAAACATCAATTACGGAGTTCACACTGCACTCATTCAGTACAGAGTGGCTCGAAAGACACAGCGAGGCTATCCGGGGCAGAGAGGAGCTCAGGTGGGACCCGACTTTCCGAAGGCTGTGACGCCGCCTCGCTTCCTGGCACCGCCTCTGAACGTCAGCAGCTCCAGAGAGACATCGTAATGTGACAGGGAAGTGATGGCAGGCCTCGCTTTCCCCTCTCAGAGTATCGATTTACGACAGGAAATGGCAGGATTTTCGGCGTGCTAAAAGCCCGCTCGGTGTGATAGTGTCATCAACACCCGGGGGGCAGTGGGAACTAGGCGAGGGTGGACAAGGTCGATTCTAGGATTTGACAAATGACAGTGTTTGTGGATATTTATAAATATCCAAATGGGGTATTTCTAGGTTGTTTTATACACATTAATGAAAAAAACTGAATATAGATGTATTACATTACAACCAATAAAATGTGACAGATCCACGTAGTTACAATCTCACCAAAAGCGGCCCGATTCCCTCTGTGTACTTCAGAGCAAAGACTCTGGAAAGTGCTGCGTTTGCTGTAGCAAACAGAGCGGAGCAGAGTTCACTGACTGTTTACTGCTGCAATGCTGCTCGCAGAAATCTGGGGGGGGGGCAGTATCGCATCTAGCAGGTCATAGAATGCCCCCCCCCCACAAGGTACAGTATCTCAGCAGCAGGTTCAGGTGGGGACCCCATGTGGAGTTTACACACCACACCGGTCCTCCTCTCCTGCCTTCTCCCTATTTTCTCGTCATGATCAGTCCAATTACAGGATTACATTGCGGATCAATGGCTCTTTCTCCCGAGTCCCCTTTGTTCACAACTAATCCCTTCTACAGCCTTCCCAGGATTTGCCAGCTGCCTGCAGCCGGTGTCGTGGTGCTTCCCACCGATGCCGTTATCGAGCCCCTGCTTCCACTCCCTGGGGTCACATTTCAGGGTTGACTTCCCATCCACCTTGTTGGCCAAACGCCACAGCTGTGCAACGTATGAGGAGCCTGCGAGGATCAATCTTGTGAAACCGGGACCGGGGCGAATTGTCTTTTCGACAAACAAAAAGAGAGAAAATAGTACAAAAAACATGGCTGAAAAAGTAATTCAGTGCTATGTAAGGGGAAAGAAAGATGGCTGTGGGGTCTACAAATGGAGCAACAGGTTCTGCACCTGTGGACGAGACTGAAAGACATCAACAAGTGTGCTAAACTATAAAAGACACCCCACTTGATATAGACCTGCCCTGGAAGGTCCACACCAGCCTTTAAATATCTTACAGACATTATGGACATCCCCTGTTATTGTGGCCTGCCTACCAGCGCAGGGTACAGACCATTCACTCTTCCCATGAGGAATATGACCCTCAGAGAGCTGTGATACAGTGAGAGAGGCAGCAGCTTCGGATACGGCACAGGGAGGCAGACAGGCAGCGCAGGGTGATGTGAACGATACCCCCTGTACAGCATGTTTCTTGACGCCGTGACGTGCCATCACCTACCCCCCCCCCCACACCAGCAAGGCCGACATGCTACTCCACAGAAGCATCAGATCGTCCCGTCACGGTGGGAAACGTACCAGGTTTCACGGCGCATCTGATTAGCCCACGCTCCCCGGCTCACTGCCACGTTCATTCACAGCTGACGTCGGTGATGGGCCCATCACTAATTTCGGTCTCTCCCTGACAGCTCCGTTCCCTGTGGTGTAGGTGTGAAAGCAGTGGGCACTCTCACCTGGCGCGGGCTCTACGAGCCCCTGCGTGTGCCAATCATTGGCAAGCGGCATCCGGGACCCACGCTGATCCACCTCGACCTGCCTCACTCGCTGTCTCTCTATTAGGCCAGTTACAGGGTGACGCTCATGCTAGACCGCCACTCTGAAGGAGCTGCTCTTTGCTTATTTCAATGGGGGGAGGCCTTTAGCCAGTCACATCTCTGTATTTCACACTTCATACGACCTGCCTTCATACACCGGTAACAGACGCCCCTTTCAGTGACCCACAGCCGTCGACACCTACAGTCAGCACGGCAAACTTGCTTTTCAGGTCAGGGTGGCACTTTGCTAGGCAAGGTCACTCAGAATGTCACTGTAAGTTCTTTTCTGGCAAGCTGGATCCTTCAAAGAAAGCTGAAGATATACCACCAATTTTTCTGGGGGAAGTGACTCAGGAAAAACTGTAACTGTAAACAGTGGGCTAAACGTGATCTTAGGAATGGTTCAGGATTAGTGCCCTGATAGGTAGCTAGCTGACTGCTCAGTGGCACACCTCCAAAGAGAGCTTTCACAGGGAAAACCTCCAGTGAGGACTTTCATGGGGGATCCCTCAAGTGAGGGCTTTCACAGGCAAACCCTCCAGACAGCTTTCATAGGCAAACTCTCCAAAGATTGCTTTCACAGGCAAACCCTATAATGAGGGATTTCACAGGCCAACCCTCCAAAGATTGCTTTCACAGGCAAACCCTCCAAAAATTGCTTTCACAGGCAAACCCTCCAAAGACGACTTCACAGGCAAACCCTATAATGAGGGCTTTCACAGGCCAACCCTCCAAAGATTGCTTTCACAGGCAAACCCTCCAAAGACGACTTCACAGGCAAACCCTATAATGAGGGATTTCACAGGCCAACCCTCCAAAGATTGCTTTCACAGGCAAACCCTCCAAAAATTGCTTTCACAGGCAAACCCTCCAAAGACGACTTCACAGGCAAACCCTATAATGAGGGCTTTCACAGGCCAACCCTCCAAAGATTGCTTTCACAGGCAAACCCTCCAAAGACGACTTCACAGGCAAACCCCCTAATGAAGGATTCCACAGGCAAACCCTCCAACGAGAGCACAGACACACCCTACAATAAGGACTTTTACTAGCAATGCCAATGCATTGAAATTTGCTACTTTTTGCTCTATACTATTTTCTCCTTTATGTAAAACTTGTCTTTCTGGCATAAAAACACATCTAAAAAGTACTTGCATGCCTTGTGACCTGAATTAATATTAATAACTCTAAGTTATATAATAGCTAGATTTTCATTGTGTCTGTGGTATTCTATCCTGATAATCTTTTCATTGTTCTGGTCTCTAGAATTTTAGTACTGCCCAGAGATCAACTTCAACTAAGACTTAGTGTGAAGTAAGTTTTCTACAATGATAATGACTCATAATGCCTTAGATATGGAGGGGATCATTAGGCTCTTCGGAAGCTGTTTTGAAGTCTTGACCATCGTGCTGCATGCATATTAATAAAAGAGTGCATAGTGTGTTAGAAAATAAAACTAAATAAAGAGGTCATAGATGTTTTGTTTTAGTGAAAGACTAGAAGAAATGAGAAAACTATACTTTCCTATAACTTACTTGGATAACCACCTAAACAACAAGACATTATAGTCATAAGTAGGGCTGGGGGATATATTGAATATATTTCATGTATCGCGGCTTATTCTATGCAAGATATAGTAAATCACTGTATCGTGCAGATCGAATATGGTACAAATTGTTGATTTTTTTTTAAGCCAGGAGAGTCATTTCAGTTCTCTCCTTCAAAGATACAAAATGAATCCACATATATAGTGTAACGGAGTTGGACTGTAGGGGGCGGCGGCACCCATAATGCATTGCTCCCACCGAGGGGGAGAATCTGTTTACCTGTGATTCCTGTTGTTGTTGTTTGTGTTGTTTGGGGGGGGAAGTTGTTAGTATTTGTTAATGTAATTGGGTTCTGGCATGTTTGGAAATGTGTTTGGGTGGTTTTTGTGTAAACGCACACAGGCTACCGTGGACGGGATCCTCGGTAGTACTGTGTATCTGGGCAGGGTTTTTGTGTGTCAAAGGGAGTGCGAGCAAGTAAGCTTATGGTAGAGTTTGCCCTTTGCTTGCCTTGGCTGTGCTTTTGTTCTGTTCTTTGCTGATGGAATAAAGCTCGGAGACTTCTCTCCTGTTGAGCAAAGTCCTCGACTGTCTCCATTACTCCCTGGTGGCGAAAACCCAGAAAACGCTACATTGGTGTCAGAAGTGGGATCATGGAGATTTCGACGCTCGAGGAAATCGAAGAGCTCATCCGGCGACTAGAAGGAGCCAGACCAAAGAAGAAGACTCCAAGGGGCACAGAGCATCAAAGGACAGCTGAGGGTCCTCCGGTGGGGTCTAGCGCATCTGGCCCAGCCTTCCGGCAGCTGAGCGTGCGCCGAGGGCCGGCAGAAGATGACGCCACTGAGCGGCCCCGACAGCCCAGCGGCTCGACGGTGAAACTTCCGCCGTACAAGGGTGACGAGCCGCCGGACTCCTTCCTGACCCAAGTGCGGCTGGCGTCGGAGTTCAATGGCTGGACTTCGGCAGAGACGGCGGTCCGGGTCGCGTTAACCCTGGAGGGGAAGGCGCTGCGGGTCCTGGACGATCTCCTGCCGCACGAACAGAGCTCGTGGCCCGCCATCAAGAGTGCCCTACAGCGCCGGTTTGGCCAGCGGGTTTGCCTGGAGGACGCCCGTGCCCAGCTAGTTGCCAAGCAACGCCGCGACGGTGAGACACTAGGCGCCTTCTCCTCTGACCTTCGACAGCTGGCACAGCGGGGCCATCCAGACTTCCCGGTGGCCATCCAGGAAGAGCTAGCGTTACAGGCCTTCCTACGTGGTCTTCGGCCGGAGCGGCTGCGGGAACATGTGCGGCTCTCCGCACCCTGCACCCTAGAGCAGGCCGTGGACGTGGCTGAGCGGGCCGAGCGCATCCTGGCGGACAAGCGCACAGCATCCACCACGGCGGAACGGGTCCGGCAGGTGTCCTACGAGGCGAGCGGCGACAATGCAAGGGTCTGCAGAGCGACGGAGCCGCCCAAGCGGACTGGAGTTCCGAACGTCACGCCGGGGTCAGGACGTCGGTGTTTCCGCTGCGGAGAGCTGGGGCACATCGCTCGCTATTGCCCTGCTCCTACGCCTTTGGACCATGTGCCCCAGCAGCAGTTAAACTAAGACGGGGTGGCGTCGAGGGGGAGCCGCCACCCGCCTCAGCTCCCTTTTCCCCGCTCTGTGGATTTAGTGCGCGTACTGGTCAGGACGGATTCTATGTGGACTGTAAACTGAACGGCGTGCCATGTCGTGCCTTGGTGGACACCGGTTCCACCGTGTCGCTGATCCGTACCGGACTTTTAGCGGATACTGACTCTGTTGCGGACGAGGGGACAGATGGGTGGGGAATCACTACGGTTACGGGACAGAGAGTGACTATGCCAGTCAGGAGGACAGTGCAGGTCATGGTGGGCCCACTCACTCTTGGACACTCGTTCCTTATCGGGGGAATTCAGGACCAGTGCATTTTGGGGTTGGACTTGTTGCGACGGATGGGCGCGGTGGTGGACACTGCTCGGGGGGTTGTACGGCTCGGGAAACGGACTGGGGGAATACCCTTACGCAAGCCAGGGTGGAATACTTCCGGGGCTCCTCTGCCGGTGCGGACTTGCGAACGGCCCTCGGAGTCGGCCGAGGGTGCCACGCGTACAGGACTGTCGCCAGATCGGCAAGCAGTGGATCAGCTGTTTAAACGCAGTTGCGAGGGACTGAATCCAGCCCAGAAGCTCGAGCTGCGCCGGCTGTTGGACAGTTTCATGGACATTTTCGCAGTTGACGAGAAGGACTGCACCCACACCAATCTAGTCCAGCACCACATCGACACTGGTGACGCGCAGCCAATCCGCCTTCGGCCGCGCCGACTACCGCTGGCCAAGCGTGGCCCTGCCGAGCAAAAGGTGCAGGAGATGTTGGAGGCGGGGGTGATCGAGCCGTCTTCCAGTCCCTGGTCAGCACCGGTGGTAATGGTGAGGAAAAAGGACGGTTCGTGGCGATTTTGTGTGGATTACCGGAGACTAAACGCGGTGACACACAAAGACTCATATCCACTCCCCCGCATTGACGAGGCCCTAGACTGGATTGCCGGCTCTACCTGGTTCAGTTCACTGGATCTGCGGAACGGTTACTGGCAGGTGGAACTAGCTCCGGAGGCGCGGGCAAAGACGGCGTTCACCACTGGGCACGGACTAATGCAGTTTAGAGTGATGCCGTTCGGGTTATGCAACGCTCCGGCCACATTCGAGCGACTCATGGACAGGGTTTTAAGGGGCATTCCACGTTCGTGCTGTGTGGTTTATCTGGACGATCTTTTAGTGCACGCTAAGGACTTCGAAACGGCACTGGGGAACCTACGGGGGGTGTTCACCGCCATACGGCACGCCAACCTGCGCCTGCACCCACGCAAGTGTCATTTGTTCCGCCGAGAAACTGCGTTCTTGGGGCATGTGATCAGTGAAAAGGGGGTGGCTACAGACCCGGCCAAAATTACCGCTGTCAAGGACTGGCCTGTGCCGGCTAACATCCGCCAGCTCCGGAGCTTCCTGGGGTTGGCCTCCTACTACAGGCGGTTCGTGCGGGACTTTGCCACGATTGCAAGCCCCTTACATCGTCTCACACAAAAGGGGCAAGCTTTCATGTGGGACAGTGATTGTGAGCGTGCTTTCTTGACTTTGAGAGCAGCACTGATTTCCGCCCCTGTGCTGGATTACCCGGATCCCAAAGGGACATTTGTGCTGGACACCGATGCCAGTGATGTGGGGCTGGGGGCCGTGTTGTCTCAGGAGGGGGGGCACGTTGTTGGATACTTTAGCCGTGCGCTTTCTCGGGCAGAGCGGAATTACTGTGTCACGCGACGGGAGCTGTTGGCTGTGGTGGCGGCCCTCAAGCACTTCCGCCCGTACCTGTATGGGCAGAGGTTCCAGCTCCGGACGGATCATGCGTCACTCACCTGGCTACTGAGTTTCAAGGAACCAGAGGGTCAGCTGGCGCGTTGGTTGGAGGTCTTACAGACCTTCGATTTCGAGATTCAGCACCGAGCGGGCCGCCTGCACGGCAACGCTGATGCCCTGTCCCGGCGGCCGTGCTCAGAGGGGGAGTGCCGTTTCTGCGAGCGGACGGAGGTGAAGGACAGCGCGGGGGAGCAGCTGGCCGCGGTGTGCACGGCGCGCCCTCAGGTCCTCGAGGAGGTGGACGAGCAGCGGTTGCGGGTGGAGCAGAGCCGTGACAGCACCTTGGGCCGGGTCGCAGAGTGGCTACGGACCGGTCATCATCCGCAGTGGGCTGAGGTCTCGGACAGGGACCTGGAACTTAAGGCGTTCGTGTCGCAGTGGGGCAGCTTGGTCGAGAGGGACGGCTTGATCTACCGCCGCTGGACACAGGCAGATGGCGCGAGGGCAGTGCTCCAGCTCATCGTCCCCAGGTCCCTGCGGTCTGTGGTCCTTCCCCTAGTCCATGGAACGGTGGGAGCGGGCCATTACGGGACGGCCAAAACTTTAAACCGTCTGCGCGCGCGGTTTTACTGGCCGGGCTGTCACGTGGACGTGGCCCTGTATGTCCACAAGTGTGACACTTGTACCGCCCAGAAGGGGCCGTCACAGCGCTCCCGGGCCCCCTTGCAGGATTATCGGGTGGGGGCTCCTATGGAACGGGTCGCCGTGGACGTGCTGGGCCCGTTCCCTGTGACAGACCGGGGGAACCGCTACGTGCTCGTGGCCATGGACTATTTCACAAAGTGGCCGGAGGCCTATGCGGTCCCCGACCAGAGCGCGGCGACTACAGCGGCCGTCCTTGTGGACGAGATGTTCTCCCGTTTCGGGGTGCCGGAGGAGCTCCACAGCGACCAGGGCCGCAACTTTGAGGCTGAGGTTTTCAGCGAGGTTTGTTCGCGGTTGGGGGTGAGGAAAACCCGCACCACTCCCCTCCACCCACAGAGCGATGGTCTGGTTGAGCGGTTCAACCGGACCCTAGCCACACAGCTCGCCATCCTCACGAGCGAGCACCAGAGAGACTGGGACGTGCACCTGCCGCTGGTCCTGTGGTCGTACCGCACCGCGGTGCAGGAGTCTACGCAGTCTACCCCCGCGGCGCTACTGTTTGGTAGGGAGCTTAGGACGCCGGTGGATTTGGTGTTCGGCCCTCCGCCCGAACCGGAACTTCCAGGTAGGCCAGGGCTGGACTATTTTTATGAGTTAAGGGAGCGATTGAGGGTGGTCCATGGGTTGACCCGACAGGCCTTGGCAGACGCTGGCTCCAAGCAACGGCGGGCGTACGATGTGCGCTCCCGCGGGCCGCGACTTCGTGGCCGGGGAAAGAGTTTGGGTATATAGCCCGATGAGGAAGAGGGGGCTGTCACCCAAGCTCATGTCCCATTGGGAGGGCCCGTGCGTTGTGTTGGAGAGGCTGTCTGACGTAACCTATCGGGTCCGTTTGAAGAGAAGGCCGCGGGTGGTTGTCCTCCACCGGGACCGTCTCGCTCCCTACCAACCATCGGTTCCACCGGTAGAGACTCAAGGGGTGGGGCAGGTTGAGGACGAGCCCCCGTCCCCTGTCTCTCCAACTCCTTTTGAGCGTGGTGCTGGGGACCGGCCGCGGAGGCGTCGCCGCCGGCCACGGCGCCTTGCAGACTTTGTTACGGACTTTGCGTATGGGGACATCCGCAGCTGAGGTGGGGGCAGTGTAACGGAGTTGGACTGTAGGGGGCGGCGGCACCCATAATGCATTGCTCCCACCGAGGGGGAGAATCTGTTTACCTGTGATTCCTGTTGTTGTTGTTTGTGTTGTTTGGGGGGGGAAGTTGTTAGTATTTGTTAATGTAATTGGGTTCTGGCATGTTTGGAAATGTGTTTGGGTGGTTTTTGTGTAAACGCACACAGGCTACCGTGGACGGGATCCTCGGTAGTACTGTGTATCTGGGCAGGGTTTTTGTGTGTCAAAGGGAGTGCGAGCAAGTAAGCTTATGGTAGAGTTTGCCCTTTGCTTGCCTTGGCTGTGCTTTTGTTCTGTTCTTTGCTGATGGAATAAAGCTCGGAGACTTCTCTCCTGTTGAGCAAAGTCCTCGACTGTCTCCATTACTCCCTGGTGGCGAAAACCCAGAAAACGCTACAATATACATCACACACCCTTGCCTGGCCATTATTTTCATAATAAATATTTCTGTTAAATACCTATCTGTGCAACTACATAACCTTAAATAAATACTGTTTTTAGGAGCAAATATTATGAATCAAATAGCTAAATCAAGCATTTATGAATTGAGGAAATTTCGAAATATTGAGATACATTTCGTGTATCGAGATATAGCCTAAAAATATTGAGGTATTCTTAAGAGGCCATATCGCCCAACCCTAGCCATAAGGATTATGTCATTTAAAGAAAGTGTTTTTTTCTGCTAATTGAAAAAAGTCAAAGAGAGCCTTCATTTTTACCCCCATTTTGCTATTTCACCCCCCTGTGCTCCTCGGAGACCCACAGTTGCTCCATGCTTTTACTCCCTCCAAGCAATAACTTTATGAAGGGATTGTTTTGCTGCCACACAGCCTGTGTATCCAGCAGAGAGCTGGCAAGGAGCAGAAACGTGGACTGTCTGTGGGCCCCAGAGGGATGGATTGGGACAATGCCATACAGGGTTGGAGTGAGCCTGCAGCCTATACGAGGCAGCACAGGGCATTACACAGAGGACATCCAGGCCAAGATGCCAGTCCATCCCCGGAAAGTCGGGCCTTTAACAATGCCAATTAGCCCAGTAAAGAGGGCAAACTCCACACAGGACTGGGCCACAGTTCATTCCAGCCTAATTCAACGCTAATAACGTGGCCGGCGTCTCAGCCTTCCATTGACCACCTGCTGTTTATCCAACCAATCAATAATTTCATGAAGGGATTGTTCAGCTGCCACACAGGTCGCTCGTCCGGGCTGCTTTCTAATCACTCGACCAACCTTGAAACGGCCCGGCTGAACCTCTCTCGTGGCACACCCAAGGCGGAGTCAGCGAGATGGTATGCGAACCCCCGGAAGCAGAGGGAGATTACGATCGCTGGTGGGTGATGGTAGGCCGGGTGGCAGCGACATGCAAGGCATCGGGGGGCGAAACAGTATAACCCAAATGATGGCCAAAAGCGGAGACGCCGTCTGTAGCGGGTCCCCTTCGGGAGGCTGGGCTGGCGCAGATCCACAGAAGGGAGCCCCTCATGGCAAAGGACTGGGATAAGAGGATGGACGCCAACAGGGACCTATGAAACAGGAGAGGCCTCACCTCCCAGTCAGCATGATGTCAGTCATACTAGCTTAGTGTGAACTCACAGCGGGGGGGGGGGAGGGGGGGGGTCGCTGGCATTCTTCCCCAAAGCACCGCACATTCACAACTGAAATTCAACACGTGTCCTGTAGGGGCACGAAATCAGCTCTCGATCGCTGACGGCTCGCGCTGTTAAATTTTAACAACAGATTTTTCTGCAACTCCAAAGCTTGAATCAAATTGTTTTCAGCAATGCTCGACATTAGAGGACGTGCTGCAAACTACCGGCGAAACATTATCTAGTGGATAATGGCATTTTAAAGATAAAATGAAATGATGAGTCTCGCCATATGCCTGCTTTTCTATCATGTACAGCCCCAGGTCAATTGTAATTATGCACATTTTTAAGCCATGACATCATTCTTTCTATATTTCTGCACTTACTGTTACACAATAACACCTTACTGCATAAACACCACTCAGGTGAGGTACCGCACGCCCTGAACAAAAGCAAAAAACAGCAATTTCTGAGTGCATATTGAATTTTTATATCAGGTTCTAGGCATAAACTGTGGTGTAAATGTTTTTTGCCTAGAAATTACCAGTAACTGCTCCTTGGACCTCCCATCTCACTGAGTCAAATTTTATATCAATCCATATATGTTGCTTATAACGATCCATAACATTAAATTCAGAGTCACCCGATTAGCCAAATTGTAGCTGTGTTCTTACAAATTTTCCAGTCCGAACACTGTATCTGACAGCAACACTGTATCTGCGGATGAAATCAATGAAGTGGACCATGAGAAAACTACACCTTGTCTTTTCTTGGAGAAGAGCTTTACATTGACACGCAAGCACACTGTCTGCTTACTGCACCCGCTGTCGGAACGCGGGGGGGATGTGGGACTACCTTCCCACACCATCTGAGCTCTTTCATGCCGATATTTATTTATTTAGCAGATGAAGATGAGAAAGCAGGCTTAGCCAAACCCTGGCGCTATTGGGGTTAAGGGTCTTGCTCGGGGGCTCAGTGGTGGAATCACTCAGCTGACCGCGGGATGACATGGCCACGGGGTCCTACACTGCAGAGCCGCAGGACGGCCCACTCCTGGCCCGTGCCAAGATACACCTTTGCTCTAATGAAACCCATCTGGCCTTCATTAGCTAATGTATAGTAAATAAGGCCAGCTTGGTGGATTCAGGAGGCTGCTGTGGAGCGGTAGGCTCGCCTCCCAGCCAAAGGGGGTCGTGCATGAGTGTTCGGAAGCCCTGAGCTGACATGTGACATCGAGAGTGAGCTTTAAAGGGGCCCAGACTCTGTTTTGTGTGTGGGATTTATTAGAAAGCTGTTTCCAGTCGAATCCTAATGTCCTGCTCTTTGATCCCACTGGCGGATCGGCCAATCCGCCATGATATTTTCTTCCAAATGGCCGCAATGTCATTTTACGTCCCTTATCCAGCTCTCTTTGCCAATCTGCCATGTACGATGTCACTGCACAGCAGATTCAGGAGTCACGAGTGGCATGCCCCCCTCCCCACCCCCCATATGGGACCTGCCAGCTTTCTGATGCCATGTGTTTGTAGAAATCAGAGGCAGGGTCCTTCACTGAGGTCTCCTCCACTTCCCTTTAACCCCCATGACCTCAACAATTTCTGCTGTATTTGTTCCTATCAGTATAGAATATAACGGATAGTATAGAGCAGCATTTCCCAACTCAGTTCTTTGGTACCCTGCCAGACAGTCCACATTTTTTCTCATTCCTACTGGGAGCTGGGAGGGAGCCAAATGGGACTGACTGTGGATCCCCAAGGACTGGGATGAGTTACACTGGTGTAGTAAATTTCTGCACATGGCCCCTCTTAGCCTGTTCGTATTCCCAACATGTCTGCCGTCACTGAGACCACCTTCTCAGCTTTTATTCCCTTAATGCCCCCCGACCTCACTAAACCCCCTCCCTCCATTTCTCCCCAATTACCTCATCCTACCTTTGTTGCTTGATCCATGGGTCTACAAGCTCCACCAAGCTAATACGCAGCTAATGCTGCTTCAGCCTGCATTGCACATCAACCAGTGCTAAAGGATTTGTGGCTTTGACCCCCACTTTTGGAATTCGGGGCGTCTCCCTGGGGCTCCAGCTAGGCAACCGCGGCGCCACTCCCCGCCACGGCGCCCGTCCCACTAGGACGGTGCTCCTCGCTCCGCGCTGCAGTCGATAGCTCATGTTTTGAGTCTGCGGCTGCAATGATGAACAGAGCCAAACCCACAGCCCCAAAGATGCAGATCCAATACCAACAAGAGAGCTTCAGCCAGTCTACAGAAAAGTGGAGTTTCTTCAGGTCTGGTTTCTGTTTCCTGACTGTCTAACAGATACCTCAACGCTGACATCTGAGCCACTGCTGATCCCTGGAGTTGAATTAATTCTGACCTTTGGTGTAAATTTGTTGTTCCAGCAACCTGCAGATGCTTGGCTAGTTAAACACCTGTGATCTAATCATTAAGGAGCTAAATTTATGACCCGGTAAATATCACACATTAAAAAGAAAAATCTAAGATGAAAGGTGATGATGAAAGGTGAAAGTGTCATCACATCATACCAATGTCACCAGAAGATAGTCTAATCTGGAGCAATTATACTTCCCGAGCAACCAGCTTTCTAGCAACACATTTTTCATTTTTTTTGCAGTGGGCCCAGCTTTCTGGCACTG
Source organism: Brienomyrus brachyistius (assembly GCF_023856365.1). Taxonomy (NCBI): domain Eukaryota; kingdom Metazoa; phylum Chordata; class Actinopteri; order Osteoglossiformes; family Mormyridae; genus Brienomyrus; species Brienomyrus brachyistius. The sequence continues at coordinate 14,434,313 of NC_064533.1, forward strand.
AACACCCTCAGCCATGTCCATCTCCTTCATCTGCGTCTTTCCTGCAGTACTTTAATCCAACACCTCCTACTTTCCCCTCTAAGAGCTGCAGTCAGTGGCAGGTCAGGTCTCTGCGACTGTCCATCTATCTCTCTCTAAGCATTTAGCACGAATCAATAGACAAGATATAATATTTCCTCGCAGATACATTACATCTGTCAAAGTGATTCATATTCTTTCGCCCACATGAAATGGGTTTTAATACCTGAATGACTTCCATTACTGGTAGTCCAGGAGAACCCAGCTTGAATGCAATTACAAACAACACCTTAATGCGGGGCGTTGTGGATTAAAACAGTAGATCGGTGAGCTCTCTCTCTCTCTCTCTCTCTCTCTCTCTCTCTCTCTCTCTCTCTCTCTCTCTCTCTCTCTGTGCCTCCCATTCTTCATCGGCATAGCGAACCGGGGGATGAATCGGACGTGGGAGACAAGCCTTTGCACGCAGCGTGGTCGCCGGAAAGATTTTTTTTCCAGGGGGTGGGGTTCCGGGTAGTAGGATCTTGACATGTTGAAGTTTGGGGGGGGCTCAGAGGAGGCATGCGAGAGGCGGGGGGGTGGGGGGGGGTGCACATCAGAAGCAACAGCAATCACCTGGGGGTCTAACGGGACAGCCACTGCAATCTAATTCAGTCTTTTCCCGCTGCCCACCCCCCATCTCTTTCTCTCGCTCTCTCTTCATTGATGTTATTTTTGCGGTCTCTGCCACCATCTCGCAAGCGACAAATGTGCATCCTTGACAAAATAAAGTGACAGGCGTGGGGAGCTTCATGCACCCCAGACCGGGTGATTCAGGAGAAACAAACATAGTCGTGCAGTTTTTGGAAAGACATTCCTCAGGGGGGTTAATTGGGGGGGGGGGGGGGGGGGGGGGGCAGAGGGAGGCATTCCATTGCTCCTGACAAGGGAGTCTATAATCAGGAATGGTGATGAAAAATGCGATATCATTAAAGGCATCTACGCAGACGGAGCACCAATGAATGATGGCTCAGTGGCCTGCATGGTGGCACTGCCCCACTAAGGCTGCAGGTTTCATTCCGGATCCGTTGCATGTGGATGATTTTATGTATTTTACTGTATATTTGCTTGGGAAGCCTCCACTCACTGCAGCTTGGTCCTGCGGTCCAAAGTCATTTGGTTTGGTTTTTGTAGTAAGTACTTTTGTGTGAGTCCTACAACAGACTGGCATCCCATCCAGAGTTTCAGTATCCAGTACCCAGTGCTTCCTGGAAGAGGTTCCAGACAAACCACGGCCCGGTATTTAAGGAAAATGCATACATAATGATAATTACAATGAAAACCTTAAGCTCTGCATGTCAATGTTTCCCAATCCAGTTCTCGGGGACCCACAAGTGCTCCACATTTTTGCTTCCTGTCACACAGTCCACATTTGGGAGCAAAAACATGGCCCGTCTACGGGTCCCCGAGGACCATATTGGGAAACACTGCTGTATATAATTTTGAAGACACGACATTGTATTGCCATCCACACGTGTATTTGCATCTCAGTCTTTCCTGAGGCATTGATTCAGCGGAAAACCACTTCAGAGAACAAGAGAAGGGAATGTGCTGACTAACAAGCACAGCGGCATGTTCCGCATCGTTTCAAATTGGGGAAAACTTGCTCATGTCACTGCAAGAGGACCAAAAAAAAGACAACACAGATCCTTCCTTGGGACTAACTTCCCGCTCCCAGTAGAAAGTTAGGAGAAACTCGGTAACAAACTGAATAAAGTCGGTGAAGATGCTCCAGGTAACAGCAGCTAAAAGTAGAAATTACGAAGGACAGTCAGCTATGAAGGTGGCAGCGAGAAGGTCCAAACAGAGTGCCATAAGTGCCCTCCTTTACAGCGTAATGGCATGAAATAAGACGGTAACACCTTTTAGCAGAGGTGCTCTGATGGACACTGGAAGATAAAGAGGCATGAACCAGCCGACACCATTTTTGAGGAGGAAGGAGAGGAACAGCAAATGAAACAGGCCTGCTCCCCTCAAGGACGCAGTCGGCAGACTATGTATCCATTAGGTGTTGCTGCTGGAACACGCTGCCATATTTACATGAAATCTTCCGCAATCAGGATGGCAGGGCAAGGGGTCACTGTAACGAGCCCTTGGGCCAAGTGACCGTTGCCTCTGCCCTCTGTGCAGATGGTGCCTCACGTGGTTCTGCCACCCACCATGTGGTTGCCTCGCCTTGTCGGGAGATTCCAAATGACTCCAAATGATCATAGACCCCCTGTGACATAGCTGGACGAGGCTCGGCCTTTTTTTAAAGTTAAGAGCACCTATGCAGAGTGGGCTCCCAGACGTGGCCGTTTTTCATTCATTCAAAGAATGATCTTTTTTTTACTCACTTGAACTTTCCCATCTCAGGATCTCACCTCCTCATCATTTCTCTTCCCTCCTTTTCCTCATTGGCTTCACAGTTCTCTGTGATCTCGGCTAGGTTCACCCAAACATCACTGAGTTTACTACGGTCCAATTTATATCGATCAACCAGACTTATTGACTTCATCGAGCACACTGAGGCTAGCTCTGGAGAGGCTGTAGACAACAGAAGCTAGTGCATGCGACTTAGTGTTGACTCGCTAGCATGAGGTTCCTTGCTGCTGTGGGTTTTTTACCCCTTAGAGGGGCATTAAGTGGATATGACATGCCAAAGGTTCACATACACGCAGTGCGCTTGGTCGGATAGAAAAACGGAAGGCGAAGAGAGGAGCCAGAACTGCATGGTTTGAAGTACAGGTTCAGTTAAATCAAACGTGCTTGTCGAGGGATTAGCCACAGCACCAGGCCAGCTCAAGTTAATCCAACAAAATCCCGGCCCTGGGTTAACCTCCCTCTGTTCCCCAGCTCTCTGCCTTCACTGATGCCGAGGTACAATACAGCAAACCATCGCTGTGCTCCTGGGACTCCCACAGTAGTCAAAAACTGCAGGCCAGCAGAGCTCTGTCGGTCCGCAAACAAGGTCTGCCACAAGGCAGAGGAAGCTCCTACTGACAGACTGTGTTTTGTCTTCTCAGAGTGAGCAAGTCTTGACCCGAGAATGACGCCTACTGTTAGTACCAAGAGATTCCCTGACTGGTACATCCCTCATCTGATGGCATGAATAAAGTATGAGTAATTGGGGGGGAGGGTGGTGTCGGGGTGGGGGGGGGGGGGGGCTCATGGCTTCATGCATTAATGGACCAAGAGAGGCATGAACTAGGAATTGGCCACAAGCCATTTTAAAAACAATGGGGAACAATCCCGGAGCATGCAAAACCTCCCCATCTCTATGGTGGACTTTTGACAAGACAGAGTTACAGGTGATTCCAAGGCTCATGAAACACTCAACCTGAAAGACCAGAAGCAGTGTAGGTCATCTCAGCAGGCAATGGAACTAAGTAACTCCTGGAAGCTAACCACCCTTAGAGTAGACAATTCCAGTCCTCAAATCCCCCCAGCCACCAGGAACCTTCAAGCACCTCTGTACAGCAGTGTTTCCCAACCTTTTTTGAATTGTGTACCCCCTGAGAGATTTTCTCATACCACAAGTACCCCCTTTGTCAAATGTGTTGATGATTCAATAGTTTATGTCTTTTTTTGCTCTTTTCATTGATAAAAGCTGGGTTTGTTATTCATTAAGCAACACATCCCAGATAGATTTTCTTTCTATACCAGGGCACAGCTAATGGAATGGCTGATAATATTTACCCATCATCAGGGAAATTAAATATAAAAATTTTTTCCACGTACCCCCTGTAATGTGCTCGCGTACCACTAGGGGTACGCGTACCCCCGGTTGGGAATCACTGCTGTACAGTACATGAAGGTAGGGTACTGATAACTCTTACCTAATTTGGGGAGTGAGTATTTTACTTTGAAGTATTCTTCGTAAAACTGCAGAAGCCTCTTGGTGATCTGAAGTGCGTAGTCTCCTGATCCTCTCTGGATGGCATTGGGTCTGCCATAGAGTCGTATCTTCAAAGACAAAATGGGGAAAGAAAGAGACCGCAATACACGTTACTGTTTACTTTGTACCTTGAAGTACCGCTGTTTGCCGCATTCATTTCCTATATCCATTAAAATGTACATAACTTTATATAACTAGAATGCAGTGAGTGGTCAGTGAGACATATTGCCACAATGGCTGATCTGAACCCCCTTAAGGCAGCCCTATTCCCAAGTTCAAAGTAGATGCATGGTGGCCTCAAATGCACGCATGTGCATGTCAACACACAAGCCACGCGCATTAAGTCACGAGTTACCATTTTCCCTCCATTTGCTGCCTTGGCACAAAAAATAAGTGCTAAATTAAAAGATAGAATTGTTTTACTAAGGGGAGTAAATTAACAGTTTGCCCACGTTAATGCATGTTAATCAGTCAAAGAGAAACACGTTCTATGATATGGATATCAACAACATTTAAGAGCTATTGAGAGTGAAAGGGGATATTTTAAGTACTCGTGGTATCTTAACAAAGCCTGACTGGAATTTTAAACTCTGCTAATCTAATTTGAATGGGTTCCCCGGAAAATATCAGACACTTAATGACAGTATATGCAAAGCACCAACATGAAAAAGACTCCTTATCCGTAACGGAACAACGTGGGGATTTTCACTTACTCAAGGTCACTGAAATGTTTCGAAAACCAGTGATAAGATTAAGCACTTCAAAAAAATCCTGAAATGCACTGACAACACTCTGAAGTCAAAGTACCTGGGTGATATGAAATCATACTGCGAATATGATGCCGTGTCGACTCGTTAGATTCTTAATGACGTCTGATAGACTTGAGGTGTTTGTAGAAACTGTGTACACACTTCAAAGTGTTTGTCATTCCAAGTTTCACGCAAGATTCAAACACGACTCAGTTGGAGTCTGAAGTGCTGAAAAATGCACAATTTGGATGAGACACTTGTACAGTAATAATACACTGTGGCATCACTGAGCTTTAAGCCTCTGCTTTTCCCCTTATTTTGCCAGTTCTGTTGTACTAATTATGCTGGTGGTTGAAACTATTACACGTTTTCAGCCACGAAAAGGTCACAGGGTAGAATATTTACCTCAGGTAACAATACAGAAGTAACACTGTCATCTTGTTTGAGTGCAACGTAACCTGGGAGGTCAACACATTATTATCCAAACTTCATCATTTTACAAGCACAGTACAACAGAGTGTATGGCGGTGATCAGCGAATGACATTTTCTGTCTCTTGGTTTTTAGAAATTTAATTGGGTGTCTGTACTGACAGACATGCTCATTAGTGATGTCCAGAGGAGGCAATGTCTTGTGTGTTCTCCACTGACGTGAGGTTTCCTGCACTCGTGCCACTGAATATCCGTAGACAAACACGTGTGTGACTGATGCAGAAGCAGTAACCTAAGGTAAGTATCCATGACGTTGAAGCTTTTTAGTGGACACACACTCACACAACAAGAAGAAACAAATGGAACATCATATATGTAGCGGCACATCAAGTCCAAAATCCAGTTACTTATCACAAGCGTGGTCATTCTCCATGGCCACACCCACCTCCAGATGACTCTTATGTATGATCATCCACAAATGAGTGTGTTTAAACTGAGTCTGGGCAAATGTATCCTTTATCAGTCTCCAGGCTTCCTTTTCCCTACTCACTATTACAGGCTGTTCTTTTGTTCTGGCTTGCATTAAGACGAACTCTCAGGTGGCCCCGTAACTGGCCACGTCCTCCCAGGAGCATAGAATTAATGAAATATGTTGAATGTCCCCCTGTCACTGTGATGATCTGGGAGGTAATAACTGTCCAGCTCCACTACTTACGATTTGGTGGAGCACCTCCAGCTCCACCTAGCCGACATACATATGAGGTGGTTGAGGTGTGGATCATAATCATCCTGAAATTCAGACACAGCGCCCATATCGTCCGTGATTCACTCATAATATCGGCGTGTCAAGGTTGAATTGCGTAACTTGCTTTTCATGAGAAGAATCAGCTTATCTTGTCCCAAGATCTCTTGTTCTGGGATCCTTATTCTGTTCAAGGATATTTGTCCAATTACTTTTGACAAGCATGTTTTTTTTCCTCTCTTTCTGATCGCTTATATAACTTGTCTTTCACAAATGATTTCTAAGTATCCTTGTATTATGTGTTTTGGGATGCTTACCCTATTCAAGGACGCTTACCATGTTTCCCCGGGTTTGGAGGGGCTTTGCTGAAGACTGTTTCATATGCCACTGGTCAGTGTGTGGGACACCTGCCTTACAGTATCTTCATGGGGAGGGAAAGCACTGCTCAAGGATCCTTGTTTAATTACGTTTGATTGAAACCATATCTAGCAGTTGGTGTGGGATACTGATCTTATCTAGAGAAAAGGGGAAGGTGTTTTTGTATTTTTAATTTTAACCGCAAGCCGCATTACCTGGTGAAGATTGGAAATTTGAGAATGCCTTGTATGAGGGGAGGGGTGAGCCTGGCCAGCTCGTCCCCTGCCCACACATAATGCCCAAAAGTTAGTATAAAGGAAAGGGGAGATCTGTGTTGGTTGGAGCTCAACCGTGGGATAGAGCGCGCATCACCCGGCACTTTCTCGGGACTTACATGTTGGTCTCCTGCCAGGACTGAAATGGTCTCCCCAGTCTAAGAGTGAAGGTGAGTGATGATCCACGTCCGAGTGTGAACAGCTTTGCAATGTCTGTGTACTGATTTAATCATCTTTGGGATTGAGTATCATTTTATAAGAATCACAATAATAGTAATATTAATTGGTACTTCCTATGTATGGATGTTTTATTGTTACTTTTTATATATACATATAATTAGTTGTATTGGCAGTTTGATTATTGTTTATGATTTATAATACCATTGGATATCACTTGTGATATGGAATTATTTTGCATTACCTTTGATCCAGTATTTTGGTATTGATTTTAATGTGAGGTCATTTTGTGTTACTTGTAATAAAGCGTTTTTAGAAGAGGACCTAAGTTTGCCTGTTGTTCCTTCGAAAGAACTATATCCCCCTCCCATCATCTTAAAACAAGGCTTTTCCAGTTTTTGAATCTGTTTTTGATTGAATATCTGGTTTGGTTTGATTCTATATCATTTGGGTTTCTTTGATCGGTTCTAACGTTTGGTTCATTCTCTGGTTCCTGGCTTTGCTCTGGGTCATGGCTCCTTGTTGCTGCTCACCAGACCTTTCAGTTCCACAGTTTCATCTTTGTTGATACTCTTATCAACCAGACACAAATCCTGCTTAGCTACCTCAGATGCATCCCCAGGCCTGTCAGCCCAGTGCTGTACTGAGCTCTGAGTATTCACCTGCCAAGGAAGAAAGGATTGACAGGCAGATAAGCCAGCCATGGGGCATGACCTCGTTATTAAAGTTAGATATTCTCTAACTCAGCACTGGTGTCATGACGTGTGGCTCTGAAAACACAGCGGCAACAGGGCAGGAAAGGATGACAACTAATGAATTTAAAAGCGGCTGACCACTGGAGCTCACTGTCTGAAATGCATCAGCACAAGATGAGCACCAACCACTAGAGGCAAAAGATTGACTGACCAATCAATAAAGAGATATTAAACTGCATGAGAACAGCACCAGAGCTGCAATTCCTCTTCAGATCCACACGAATGGATCCACTTGGGCTATCAGATGATTGCGTTTCATTCCCCACATGCACGTTCGGCTCTAGGTGAGTTTGTGAGTCTGCCGCTTCTGTGCCACTGGGACGCTAGTGGTGTCAGGTAAATGTTTTAGCAACTTTGCCGGGCAATTTACATAACAGAACACTGCCAAGGGTTGCCCCAAGCTTTCAGGAGGAGAGATAGCGGGAGTAGGTGCTACTTCAAAGGGCCAGGTAATTGTTCAGGGGAAGAAGACAGTTTTTTGTGTGTTCATGAGACTGTGGGATGGATCCCGACTCACAGGGTTTAAGGCAGATTCCTTGCTGCTCCTGCAGTGTTAGACAACTTTTTTATCTCCATCTGCGGTTTTTAAAATAGCTGCAGATTGCCTATTGAGGACGATCATTTGAATAAGCAAGGCAGGCTATCAAATGCCACTATAAACCCACCCCAGATGCTGTGCCAGCTCAGCTCTGTAGCTCTAATTCTGCCTATTATGTGCTGATCTGAGACCTTTCAGCCAGCATTTAATGGAACTGAAAAACAACACCCAGCCACCGTCTTTCCAGCCCAGGCTCAGGGACCAAATTAGATGTTTTACGAAGGTGTTACTTTCCTCGCTTCTTGATACACACTGCTCTGTTTCAAAACAAAAGGAAATGCGGTGCAAGAAGGGAAACACCTAATTTAGCGCTGGATCAGGTTTGCTACCGGTACCCAAGGTAGACGTATTAGAATTCATGTGTCATTTCATGTATACAGATGGGGGTTATCACCTAATCCATGTCAGGAGGGACTCCATGAGCTTTTACAAACTAATTTAAAAGTGAAAGGCTCCCATGCTCAGATAAATTGTTTAGTTCGTCCTGTACTTTTACTGGTTTGTTTCCTTGATTGAAAGACTCATCCAGCTGTTTCGCATTAACATTAGTGACACATGTGCATGGTTATAGGAGACTGACCAATCAGCACGCAGCAAGAATTTAATTGAAATCCGGGCCCTTTAAATTGAAACGGCTGAAATGATAGTTTGTAAATCCTGTTGCAGCTCATACAGTAGTGTCCCACCTGACATGGATTAGGTGGCAATCCTATATACAGATTAATCAAACTGAATTTCGGAGTGCAAAGAAGCAATTCAGGCTGAAAAGCACAAACCAGCGGCATAATTAATCACTACATGCAGGTTACAAATATCCACGAAGCTGAAACACATGTTTGGTTTTCTTGTTCCTTCTCCAGAAGCTATGCCCTGGTAGGGTCCCATGGGCTGCCACTAATGCCAGTGGATACTGTGGTCTTACCACGGTGATCAATGAGGTTTGCTGAAACTTGCAGGGATTATGGGAGGAGAAGCTCTATGCGTATAATTACCTCAGACTGACACCATATCTGGTAATGACAGAACTATTGGGGTCCCTAACCCTACCATAGGGCCCTGGGTTGTGACCTCATTTGTCCCTCTTTGAGAGAGGAGGCGGGAAATGCTGTTGGATGCACTTAACAGGAAGGGTTTTGGGTCAACGTGATATGTGGTGCGATTAAATCATTCATGCAGTGTGAAATAACCGCCATTAAAATTAACATCCTGTATGATCGTGCAACACTTCCCAAATAGCCGGAAGTAACTATAGCAAGATGGCAGACTGTAATAAAATAAATGAAGACAGTAAGTAAACAGAGGCCCACGGATGAATAAAATGACAGGTAAAATATACCTTTAAAAAATGCAGCTGAGTCTCAGCTTAAGACTTTTCAACACTCTTGCTGAGAAGGTTCTCAATCAAGGCTCTCCACAGTACAACAAAACATTCATATTTTTAGAATTTTTATTAGTTTATGAGATTCTTTTTAGTATTTGTTTTTAGTATATGAGACGCTCAACAAAGAGGGATATCAGTGAGAAGTTTGAGATCACCTACCACCACACCGCTCTCGGTGACGGTCTCCTTGTACGTGAAGTTACACACTGCCCAGGCCAGATAGTACGTGGACATGCGTGGAGTTCGGGCAAAGTGGTTGGTCACCCATCCGTCTTCGTCCGTTAAGGACGTTTCCACCGGCATGTTGGATAGTGACAGATAGGTGCTGTCGTGCTTCAGGCTGATCTTAAACGTGGCTTTGTAGATGGGCTCATCGAAGCATGGGAAGGCCTTCCTGGCGTGTGTGGGGGAGAACTGCGTTACAGCGAGGAACCTGCCAGTGGGGAGAGAAGGCACGGGGTCACTTTGTGCTACAGAAAGAAGCACTTAGAGGGTCTCGGCTACATACTGTAGCTAGCTTTGACTGCTGAAGTGTAAGGATAGGTGAAACAAATCACTTCAATTCTTCAGCCATTTTAGTAATATTCTACATTTTAAATATACCGCTTTCTTCTTGAATGTCTGGATTCATTAACCAGCATTAATCACCTACTTAATGATATGTATAAAATTCAAACCAATTAAGAGATTGTTTTTCGAAGTTACATTTCAATTCCTATTTTTGGATATACTTCAATATAATTTTAATTGAATCACCGCTGATTTATGATATGCACACTAGCAATATTGGTTTTCAGATAATAAACACGTAAATTATTTCACGTATCTAGGCCAATAAAATGATTTTGCTGTAAATCGATATCCGCCATCCAGCTGATATCATGCCAGTTTCTCTCCAAAAACATGAGTAATCGACGTAACCATGTCGTCAGCCAGAAATGTAATAGGCTACATTTGTCCCAGTGGTGTAAAAGAAAGTTTGATATTGGGTGGAGGGCAGCTTGATGATATAAGGGCAAATGTCTATCTGTAGATGTTACAAATGAAGTTAAATTATAATTTAGGGGGTACATGTCCCCCTCCCGTCACCCTCCGTTCCTACGCCCCTGATTCGTCCTTACTACACTTCTTTAAAGATGTTTTTATCCTCAAATTACCATTCTCAGCAACATCCCTAAAGGCTGTTATTGTACCGCGATTTTTGTTAATATAAATACAAACTGTTTATGTTAAAATTAAAATGCTCACGGGTTTTTCTTTTCCCAAAGCTGGGAGCTGGGGACACTTTCTGGAAAACAAAATCCAACAAGAACGGCGCTAATAACGGATCTCTTTAGAAAAAAACATAATCTCGCGAACAGCAGTATCACTTCATCCGCCTGCAGCTAGACAAACAGCCATAAAAGTGACTTTCGGTCGCTGGGAAGAAAGAGACCCCGCATACACACTTTGGAGTGACCCGCCGCGGCGGCACCGGAGCTCCGGCGTTTGATACCAGCGCGGCGCTGATTTATTCCGCACAGAGGAGCCTCTTTACCGCTTCACGCTTCATGAGCTCAGTCCCCGTAGCCCGACACTCCTGCTTAGTGCGAGCATACGGCTTTATGAATCTCTGCTTGTGAAAGAAGATATTAAAAGTTAAAAAGTATTTTTGAAATGTTTATGAAAAACGTCAGCTTTTAAGGACCACACATTCTGCAACAGTGAGGGAACCGCATACTTAAGTAGACCTTTCTTATTTTTATGGCGCATGTTTTAAATTTATAATCAGGCATATTTTAATAACCGTGATATTAATAAAAGTTCCTCGCAATGTTGTGCTTATAGTGGCTCAGTGGGTAGTAGTGGGGTACTGCGTCTCATCACGGCCGTTCTGGGTTCAGTTCCCGCCCACCACTCTTTGTATATAATTTGCATATTCCCCCCGTGTTTATGTGAATTCCCTTGAGCTACTGCAATTTCCAAATCCCGGCCAAAAACGAGATTTGAAGAACAATTTTTTTCTAAACTGCCTAAAATGGTTGTGTGTTCCCTCCTATGGACTGACATCCCATCCAGCGTGACCACTGCTTTGTATGGTGCAGTTCCCAGTATAGGCTACAGGCTTACCACATCCCTATAATATGCAAGCGTGCAATTGTGGGAGATGGGTGAATTACTTAGGTTATATCGTCAAAATGTACGCAAATGTTGCGCAGAACACATTTTATGACAATTAAGCACCTTATAACGTAATGATCTCTCAAATCTGACGGTTCTAGCCTTCTCCCTAAAACCCGACCGTTTTCTCAATGCATTACGGGTAAAACGTTGGCGCAGGGTGACCCGACAGTAGACGTCACATCACATGGAAAAGAGTGATTTAGATACGGAGCTTGGAAATTTAGCAGCGCTGAACTCTGCCAGCAACAGTGAGCACGGGGAGAAAAAGCACAGCTGGAATCGGGCTCGTCTACTGGACGGAGAAGATGAAGGGCGCCCCTGACAGGAGAGAAAGAAACTCATTCATGAGTGTGAATGAAAGCTGAAAGACCAGCCACCAGCGGGAGTGTCACCGTTAGTCTGGGCATGACGTCACAAACCGCCCTTAATGCTGGACATCAGATCCAGAATTTGATCAACAATAGGGATCCGACGCAGCCGAAACCTCTAAATATCAGTGTAATGTGGTAATTGCACACAAACGTAAAAAGCTTAAATGTAACCAATAGCGTTAGTTTTTCTCGCCTTCAGTTATGCTTGCGACTCTACATGTGTCAACTTTGCTTTGTTTTTGGCTTCGTTCCCTAGTCCAACTTTGGTAGTTTTCATATTTTATATAGTCAAAGTTAAATTAAACAAGGCCAATGCATCTTCCCAGTCTGGCTGCGGCAGTGGAAATCGATGCACCCGAACGCACTGCTCCCAAATCGCTACTGATAAATTTGCTGCGCAAAGTTAAAAAAAAATAAAATAAAAAACTCAGCAAGCCGTCGCGGACCCAGTGATTTCTGTTATTAGCTGCCTGATAAATAATGCAGCTCTTCCAAAATTGTATACTTAAATTACAAATCAATCCACTTATTTTTATAATGCTAACTGAACGAACTAAAACGCAACAGGTTTGTTTAAATAAAGAACCTGCAGTGTCAGCAGTATCCGCCAATAATTGCTGACGTCAGCTCAAGACAAAATCAGAATCTTAAATATGTCAGCATTTGGATCAGAAGCTGAAAATCTGTGATGGCTGACTCTCCTTTCGGCCTGTGCCATGGCATAGTGACAAACACGTTGGCCCAGCGAGTGGCGCTACAGTCACCTGGAGACACTGAGCAGTGCATGCTGGGACAGTGGCGCATCATGTGGCATGACAGCATGATCCTAGAGACATAGACATATTTCATGTGCAGAAACTTTGAAACAGCTTAGACCCGTAACAGCTAACCACTCTACAGGAAGAAATAGAAAGGCCAAGAAAGGAAATAAAAACCTAAAGCCAAGGATATTATTTACAAAAAAACCGTTAATGTAACTGATCTAATACATCAGGTTATGTTCTACTCTAGGTGACTTTAAGCAGATTCATAAGAAGCCAATAAATGACCAGTTATGACATAACATGGAAGTACATCATTTACGATATACATATGTCCTCATTTTACAAGAGACGATTTAATACCTTGAGTACTTCTGAAACCTACAGCTGCAAAGTCAACTTTACAGTGCAAGTGATTTATTTGTATAAGGCACGGGTGCAGTTGGTAAGAACCGAAAAAAAATACTTTCTCAATGTAAATGATTAATGGCAAATGCGATCGATGGCAATGGCGAGGAGTAAACAAAGCCACGTGTTTAGGGTACTCATCTTGCTTAAAATACGACTTAACCCCAGCTTGCGCGACAATGATAAAATGGAAAAGTTTTACGATTTAATTCGGAGGATACCAAAGTTCGATTAAATTATAGGTAGTCAATGTGGTTATAGAATACATAGTCTACATTTTTGATACAGTTTTACACAGATAAACGCAGGTGGTATATGGATTTACCTTTTTTCTCCGTTCAAAACGTAGGAGCTGCGAAAAAATCCCAGAAGTTCGTTTTCAATTTGTGCTTCAAACGTGATATTTATTTTGTATGTCCGTTGGGGCTTTAGCTCCCTGTGCAAAGCAATGACATAAACCTGGTTGGCCGGATAACTGAAGCGGCGATTGATTCGCATTACGCCGGGTTTCTTGCTGTCTGAGTAGACCACCGCCTTTTCCAGCTCCAACCGATCGGCATGTAGGACGATGAACCTGGTGGAGGTGATGCACTCCACCTCGATGTTCACCTCCCCGGAGAAGGTGAAGTTATCCATGTAGACTGACAGCTTCAGCTCGTAGTGGCGCGGTCGCAGAGATGCTGGCAGCCGCACGTGCCTCCATGGTTGAGCGTCCTCCTCCCTGTGGTTGGACTGGGAATCCCGGGACTGGTTGGACTTTGTGGAGGAGCCGTTGGTAGCCCGGTGGATGCTCTCGGCGGAACACTCATCAAAGCGCACCCCGAGCAGCACGGCGACCGCCGTCACCGCTATCAGCGTCAGGATGGAGACGGCAAACCCCAGCACAAGCCTCTTGTGCACCGTGATGTGTCGCTCGGTTGTCCTGGGTCGCACCACAACGGTGTCGGCCCATTGATCCGGGAGGCCTCTCCCGTTGCTCATAGAGTTGTCTTCGATGCCCATCTGCGTGAAAGATAAGCCTTTGCCACGCTTGTCTTCCAATGCCATACTCCACTGAATATGACCTTAAGTTTCAGCACGGCGTCGAGAAAGTGAATCGGTTACCGGAGTCCAAGCTCCGGTGTCAGCAGCCGACAGCAGTCATGCATGCAGTCCTGTAAACACTTAAAAAGTGGCTCGATGCAATGGACGCCCCGAAAAAGGAACAATCGAAGTGTTGCTTTAACTTCAACGACAGGATATATCCGTGTCAGTGGCAGCGCGAAGAAACGACGGCGTGCATATTATTCGGTATCATATCTTCCGCAGTCTGTATCACAGTCCCGGTCCTTGGAGGGTAAGGGGGCTCCTGGAAGTGCATCCATCTATCCTGGGCTCCGGTGCTGATGCAGCTGGGCTCCCAGCGTCTCCGCGCGCTTCCCGCATATTGAACGAACTTCGCCCCGGCCAACAGCTGCGCTCCCAGATACGGGGGTTCGCAAAATCCCAGCCCGATCCGATGTGAGCAAAGTATCAATCACTGGAGCAACAAATATTAGCCCTCTTCTTCCACTCCTATATCCTTTAATGTTTTGTAACACGAGAAACAACGGAAGGAGAACTTTGCAGCTGCGTGATCGGATGATGAGTCTGGGGTTTTCTCTAGCTGCGGACCACAAAGAAACATTTATATCCTCAAATCCTCACGAAGCACTGCTTACGGTGAATGTGTCTGGGTTTCCCCTGCCTAAATACACTTTAGGCAGCATACTGACGGGCTGTGTGGGCTTACAACCAATGATCTCAGATTGATAGGAGCACCTGCACATACCGATGTCACGCCCCCTCTTATACGGCTAAAGGCACATAGAGGGATAGGCATTGCACGAAAAGACAGGCGCCTTCAATTTGATCCTTAACTAACAACAGCGTAATGTTCGCTGATTTAAACGTTGTTTTAGAATGAAGGATACGTACATTTTGCCACACAGATTTATTATTATAAATAAATAATGTGCAACCTATTAAAATAATTCTCTTGAGAATTATATCCAGTGAATGTGAGTATTAATATTTCAAAAGAGAATAGCTGTCCCAAACGACTTATCACTTATGTGTTCAATTAGGGCAGTGGAAATGTAGATATTGTTCTACTGCTATTTGATCGTGTTAGTCTGAACTACGCCACCCCGCGGAAATATTTACGTACTGCTGGTGAAAAATTGGCAAAATCTAAAGCATATAAAAGGACGCGAATTCAGAATTCCATTACACAGTCCCTCCTGATTAAAAAGAATATGATGTTAATACCATGAACAACGCAATTTGCAGCTGGCATTTAATTTTCCATATAATTGTTTGCTGTCAGTGATGAGATTGTAGTCTATCGAATGCGATGGTAAGTTATTTCCAGCAACCCGGGTCATCGCGCTTATTTTATTGATTTCAAATAAACGTGCGATGTAGTGTATGTTAACCCGCGTTACATATAGGTGTGGTAATTTGGGGGGCTTGTACGACGGATCAGGGACTATGATTAAACCGTCCGTAGTGTGTAATTATGAATATTTTTAATAAATTGTTCTGAACCCCGGTACTCCACGTGCAGGGAGACATGTGGGTCACCTGTTCTGCTGGTGGAGACGGTATATTTCTGGCCGGTTTATGCGTTTTGCGATAATCAAACAAGCGATTGTTTTTTTTTCGGAATTAATTTTTAAACATGTAGCCTACTTGCAAAAAGTATGTCAGTAATTGTATTTTATATATTGTACGGCGCAAACGGAAATAATAATCTCTATAAATACGTATAATTCTTTCAGTGTTTATTAAAAGCAATACAAATAAATCATATACGAATGTGAGAGAATGGAACCTAAGCGTCAATGACACTGACCCGGCCCCTTTTTCTAAGGTGAAAGTTTGACTGACGTTTTGACAAATGTACAGTATGGCGGATTAAGTACCTAAAGGAAAACTGTCCAGATCTGTCACCATAGCTGGTAAAATCATACATTCATCACCTCATGCCCACTGAATTTTCTCCCTGTCCACGACAGTTACTTATCAGTTTTTCGGTTGATTTCGTGCAGCTGTCAAGAGACTTAAGAGATTTTTAAAAATTCAAAAAAACGATTTCACGTCAAATTAATTACTTAATTATGCCTACATTAAAACAGCGGAACCGTGCTGGGGCCTGCTTTAGCCATAGGCAAACATGCAGTTGCCTAGATCCCAGAATTACCCGGGTTTCAGTGGATGTAGCACGATCGTGATTTATCTCGGCAGGGTAGTACATCCAATAAAGCTTTACCTTGGGCCCTGAAAAGGTAGAGCCGTGCAGTCAATATAACCAGCTATCGCTGGCAATGACTTCTCTCTGTACTTTTCATTGCATTTTTGTTTGCCGAATCAGTACCACTTTCTTTACCACTTTTGCAGTTAAATTTAGCTATTTTGTGTATCTTTTTTATTACCTATTATGACAATGTCTTTTATTACAAGGTAATGCAACGTCAATATCCTGTAGGGGAGACCGGGGCATGTTGTCACACTTTTAATGTTGTCTAAGTTTTTACAAAATTAGTAGAAAAATTAGCCCTGTCGAATAGTCACAATCATACCAAAAGAAAGTCGAAGGTTTAATGCACAGTTTAATATGTATTGTATACTCCTTCCTAATTTCATATTGATTTAATTACACAATAATTGCACATTAGTATTTATGTGTGTATGCCATTATGACTTATATGAATTTGATGAGTTATTTACATATTAAAGCCATTTTCTCTGCTATAAATATAAACCAGTTTTACAATTAACCAAACAGAAGGGTTTTTAAAACATAAAAACGAACAGTTTCTTCATATATTTCGTCAAAATGTGAAAATAAGCAGCTACCTCAGACCGGTGTGAAAACCAGTTGCTTGAATTTTCCAAAAAAGGTGTGATGTGATTTACTGTAATAGCATTTTTCACCAGTAATGAACACACATACATTTCTGTGTGACAACTTGCCCCTGAAACTTTTAGCCCCACACTCCTCACTTTCAAGCAAGGATAATTAAAATGCAAACCAGAATGTAGGCTGCCTTTAATTACCATTAAAGACAATAGCTGTAAATGCCTGATTCCAGCAAACACAAGCCGGATTTTCAATAAGAAAAGAGCTAATATAATGATATTTCAATGGACTTTCTTTTTTACATTTTTGGACGGTCTAATCTGACATTAGCAGGCGTTTCGTGAAAATTATCACCCAGTCGATGAACCCTCTGAACAGGCAAGCTTGTTGAATGTACTAATGATTTAATTAACGTAAAGGTTATTGAAAATCTACAAAATTAACCAAGTAATTAGCAAGGCTGTTGGTTCTACAGGTGACAAATAGTTGAACAGTTATCATACCACAAGAAAACTATTAGAAGTAGAAAATATGCATTAAAGGAAAGATAATATAGAAAATATGCACAAGCAAATAAATCTAGACATCTTATATTTACAGTGAACTTTAAATGCATTGATAGTGATATTTGCAAAACAGTCGTTAATTTGCTTAACTGGAGTTTTTAAATTGTAACACTACATACCATTAATAAGCATTTTATTTAAGGTAGGCTGTTGCATTAAGTGCTATAACTGCAAGTAAAACATATGTAATAATTCAATGCGCCTGTTGCGGGCTTTGCGGCCCGTCATTCATTTTTATTTGCTCAAGAGAGGGATCCTGTTGGGTATCGCACTTCCCATGCATTTGATCAGTTGTGTGTTTTTGACCACAGGAAACCACTGCAAAGAGCAGTGAATGAAGGGCACAGAGTATCATAAACAGGCTGCAGAGAGGACCAGTGGGTAGCACTGCAACCTCATACCGTCCAGTGTTGTGGGTTAAGTGTGGATTTCGTATGTTTTTGTTTCCTTCTAAGGTCCAAGATCGTGATTTAGTTGATTGATGTCACTAAATTACCTCTATTGCAGAATATGTGAGTGTGTGCCCTGTGGTGGACTGGCATCCCATCCAGAATCTTCTGCCCTGTGTCTCCTGGGATAGGAGACTCTCTACAGCCCGATACTAGATAAGAGGTATAGATGGATATATCATAAACACACAGACAAAACAAAAGGCCAATGCTGATGGTATTTTTGCAGGCAGGTGGAGACTGTTCAAGCGACAGGTCTTTTAAAAAAAATCGAAAGACAGGATGATGAAGCCTGTTAATCGATGGTTTATTCAACACAGGCATCAGTCCTCTCATTTTGCATGGACGCAAACAGCAAGACTTGTTGCCCAGACATTCCTTAAAAAAATGGAAAGCTTGAGCTCGCCAGGAAAAAGTTGAAGGACGAGCCGCGATGCATCTGCAGTGCAGCTGCCTTCCTCCATCTGCGCGCTAATGAGCTGCTGCTAATTATAGTTGGATACGGCATGCATGTTGGGGGCAGAGGAAGTGGCTCTGTTTTGTTCGTGGGCGTTCCTGCAGTTCACAACTGACTTTAAAGGTCTTCTTTACCCCTGTGAAGTACGTGGGCAGTAGATCTCTGCTAACACAGCTCCAACTTGACATTACTGTAACAGCCTGCACAGCTTATGATCTAAATACACTATTTTGGTTATAGAGTGGGACCAATAAGCATTAGCCTAAATCTCGGGTCTTTCTCGTGGAGTTCCCATGTGGTTTAAAGGGGTCTTTTGCGGGAAATCATTTCATTTCAGTTTTGGGTAAATCGATTGCTGGTCTGTCACGGATTTCAGTGTGTGTCCCACTAAAGGTCACAATTCTTAACAATCCTGAAAGATTCGTATTTCGGCCTCGATAGATATTTATTAGGATATTAGACTGGCATCTCATGAAGACCACCCTCTGCACTCTGTTTCCCCGGAAGCCCTATACTGTACAAACAGTCAAAGCGAATTTGATGGATGGATACTTAAGGAGACTCCAACGAGCTGCCGAGAAAAAGACGTTTATTCAATTGAGCTTTTGACTACAGTGTTGATCAGGCTCTCAGCTTATCGATCCGCTCTATGACTGCAGTTTATTTACTCTCTTTATCCATGACAGCCAGGCAAAGGTGGGATGTTTTCACGAGCAATTGGCCGTGAGAAGTTAGCGTGACGGTACCTCCTCAGCGTGGGATTGGAATGGAAAGCAGCTCATGTGGCAGGCTTCACCGATGGAGTGTCCAGGGGACAGGACCCACCCTAATGCCTCTGCAAGGCCTGAGCTCAGTGGAGTACAATCCTTCTTCTAGGCTTTTGTCAGTGGATGCCACACGGACACATTCAGTGTTCGAATTATGGAAGATATGCACCACCCTCCTTCAAAAACATTTTTTAAGAACCCCCCCCCTCCATTTGACAACTAATACTGTTGTCACCCCCATCCCCAGTTGACAATTTTTAGGTTATGGCCAGACTGCCCACCAGCGGACCTCCCCAAAGACTAAACACATGTACAAACATACAGAAGAATTAGCATTATATTAACATACTGCAATGCTGGTCGTTAGCCAACAGACACAATGCCTCCACTATCCGCCAATCAGCAGGACAGAGATCGATTAGCGCTTCATCGATTGGCTTTGTTATTCTTCTGATGGGGTGACATAGGCTAACTCCGCCAAGCTCCCATTTTGTAGAGCTAAGCGTCTTTTCAAGCACAAGGACAGGCACCTCTTCAAACGTGACAAACATCACTCTGATTAATGGAGTTCAATTTGTTATGTCTAGAGATGCAGCCCCCTCTGACGCACCCCGGTGGTTTTCTGCATTCCGATTTCCGTAAATTCACTCAAATAAATGAAGCAGGTTGCACATGTGCTGGTTCTGTATTTTTACTGTGATGGATAACTTGGGTGAGTGGGGGGGGCAGGAGGGAGTTTGTTACGCAGGGGAAGAGGGAAGGGATGTCATTGGTGGAAGAATCATGGGACAATTCTTACTTCCTGCATGGGTCGTGTCATTGAGAAGGACAGTCGCTTAACAGAGGAAACTCGTCTTTCATGTCACCATCTTTCATGCTGGTTCACAACAAAAATGGCAGCTCAGCTATATTTAGAAGCTTTACTTTGTTCACTTGCTTTCGTTACAAGCATTTGAAGGAACTAAGGGGGCTTTTTTCTGTGCTTTAATTACCGAGCTCATGGCTGAGTTTAAAATCAGCAGGTTCCCTTGCTCTCGACACTCTAAGTGGTGCCTGTTAATTCTAACTGTAGAGGAATCTGTCCTTCGGGGGGCTGGAGTCAGTCTACTGGCAATGAGTCAGCTGTTCAGACCCCTTCTCCTCTTAGAAATCCCAAGAAATCCATTTAGAAAGCTCCTGCCAAGCTGATAATTGGCTGACTGGCTTCGGGATAAGTGAGCTCCCAAAGCTGTTACATTTTCATGTCAGCCAATCAGACCGTTTGACTGATGGGGGAAGCTCGCAGTTTGGAAAAGGAAGAGTTTGCTTTCGCTACTCACAAAAGCAAGGGGAGTGATCGCCTCGGGCTGCGTCAAACGTCCGGGAAGGTCACTGGCGGTGTTCGTCACACCCTTATGGAACACGGTGACAATCCTAGGGATTTACAGTGAAACGTAACGTGCAGCTGATGAGGCGAGATAAAGAGGGAAGGGTGTTAAGACCGCCACAGAAAATTGAGCTTCTGTTGGGATGTGTCTGGAGATGGAATTCGAGGTGGTGGAGATGACAGGCATTCCAAAAGTATGCTGCACCCCCCCCATCAGAGCAAACCATCCAAACCACCTGTAACTTCTAAATGAAGCTCAGGGACACACCAAGTCAAACTCATTACTGCCTGTTCAGTAAAGTGCAAACAAGACCCTGTACCGAGTTCCCATCATCCATTGTCTGCCTGTTCATTTTCTCCCCCAGGAATAAGGCCTCATATACATTTTATTTATCAGAAATTGTCAACCAAAGTGATGTATAGAGAGAGCGGGGTCAGGCAGTGCCTAGGCGCAGTTGAGGGTGTAGGGTCTCTCTGAAAGACCCAGCAGGGAAATCACTCTGCTCTGGCTCGGATTAACCGTATGGGCATTTGGGTCCATGCCCTCGGGGGGCGCCAAGCGGAACAAGCCCTGCATAAGCCACCCCCCACCCGGGCCCATTCATGAATGTCTTATAACAAATTAATGCAATTTAATATCTAAATTATATAATATGATTGTATATTGTTCTTTTAATATGGCAGTCACTGAAAAGCCTTTGTGACGTTTTCTTATGTCAGATGTAGTGGGCAGTGGTGGCTTATTGGTTAGGGAAGCACACTTGGAATTAAAAGATTGCTGCACTGAATCCCCGACCAGCCAGGCACCACTGAGGCACCCTGAGCACGGTATGGCCCCCAAGCCCTGCTCCCCGGGCTCTGAATTAGCTGCCCCCTGCTATGTTAAATGCAGTGGGCACATTTTGTTGTTGTGCTGTGGTGTGTCAACAATGACCACTGATCACCTAATTCTTCTGATTTTCATGAGCCCCCAATCAGCTCTGTGTTCATTCTGACAAGATATCATGTGTGCTGCTGTCCAGGGGCACTTAATTCAGTCGGTCGTCGTTTATCGCGGTTAATCATTTCCAGACTCTACTGCGATAAGTGAATTTCCGCGAAGTAGGATTCTTTATTTATAAATTGAATATTTTCATAGTTAGAGCATAGAAAACCTGTTTACAACCTTCTTAATATGGTTTTTAACATTACTAGAGCCTTCTAGACATGAAATAAAACCCTTTAGTCACCATTACACTCGTTTTACCCAATATATTAGACAAAATAAGAGAAAATAAGACATATTAGACGTTACAAATATAATATTATTATTATTGTACATTTAATTACGCAGACAGAGTTCTTACATACAACCACTAACCTATGAAAATCCATGAAAAGCCCTCGTGGGGCTTACATATAAGTTCTCAGAAATCGCAAACACAAGAGCAAAGATGCTTCCGATGCGTAGCAATGTATCATTTTCACGATCTCGATCAACTTTTGAATGAATATACTGTGGCGATGGGCGGACCGAGGCATCGCGGGAGCAGAGACACACAGAGACTGGCTTGCTGGGGAAACACGCTCTTTATTAGTAGTCCTTACAAGGACTGCATCAGGCACCCAACAAGCAGCGAAACCAACTACACATATGAAACACAAGGTTGCCAGACGCTGACTGTAAGATGCATGCACGGTGGGGGATTTACGGAAGCTAAATACACACGAGGATAGACCGGGTACACACAGGTAAACATACGCACAACAATAAGGAATTAACCATTAACAATAACAGCAACAACACAACAAGGGCTATTTACAACTGCACGCGGGGCATTCTGGGACATGAGCCCCGCCGGTGCTGCAATACCGCGATAAAAATAAAAAACCGTGATAGAGTGAAGCCGCGAAAGTCGAAGCGCGAAGTGGCGAGGGACGACTGTACTCTGAATCCAGCCTGGACTCTGCTGACCACATTCGAACCAGCAACCTTCCGTTCACTCATGCAGCATCCTAACCCTCATCGACAGTTGGTAACAGTTAGTGGGCTGGCTCAAGAATGCTGTCAATTATTGTCATACAATACAAGTGATACAAGAGAACATAAAGCATGCTGGTAGAGTAACTGTCTTTGCACTTGGAAGTATGATCCACGTTGAACCGCAAACAGATTCCAGAGAATCCCTGATGCCATTTTCCTGCTGTAGGTACCTGTGTTTCCCAGGAAACATCACGTGGCAGGTGTTTGTTCAATCCCCCTCCCCTCGGCGGTCCTGCTGAAAGGGCACTGTGTTAACAGGAGTCAAATGTAAGTCCGTCTTAGTCACGAGGGAGAAAGAGGAAGGTGTGAGAGGAATAGTCGACCACATGCGATGTATGAACGCCTAAGGGTGCATTAAAAACGGGATGCAACGTCGACATGGGCTATATCAACAGAGGATATGTGACTGATGTGGAATATACAAGCAATACGAAGAGCGCAGAGTATGTCAGCAACACTGAGTATAAGACCGACGCAGTGTGTATGAACAACTCAGCCTGCAGATTAGGTTTACTGCACTATAAATGAGCGCCAGAGCAAAGGCTCTGAGCACTGATGATAAGTAGCGGGGTTTCCTTTGTCCAGTGAAGGTGGTACCATGACGACAGCAACACTGCCATCACAAGATAGACGTCTGCACTTTCCGGACACTTGCCATTCTGCTCGTTCTATGGCTTTACATGACATCCTTACAGGGTCGTGTGATGTGACACTGACTTTTACTGATTCAAAAAACAGTTCAGTCTATCCATCTTCTCCATACACACTGGGAGAGCATGGAAATCCAGTGCAGTGCTGGGAATTCAAGCCCCCTATCCCTGGGGTTAAGTATCGAGTCGAGTCGAGTGGGCTTCACTATCGAAGCATCCATATACAGGTACACAGTGACACGGAATAACGTCCCACCTCCCCCCAAAAAAACATGGTATGATATACAAAAACAACGAGTGACTGGGGAGGTGTCACTGTACTTACAGTGCAAAAACACAAGAGAGTGCAAAACGGGGGCTGGACACAAGGGTTACTTGCAATGTGTATGTAAACAGTAAGCAATTCATGAATGGGTGGCGTAAATATAGTGAACTGATCACCAAAAAATAGCTACATAATAATAATAAGTTAAAGAATGCAGTGCCACCCACTGAGTCACCCACGGGTTTAATTACTGTTTTATTTCTTTGATTTAAAAGCTGCCCTTGTATTATAGGAGTGATTGATACACACACATAATCCCTGCAAGCCGTGAAGTTCTGGCGCATTTGAAATATATCGTTTCTAACCTCAGACATATCAAGCCTGATGCTTTTCTGTGCAGTCACACCACCCTCTTTCAAACTGTGTAATTTTCAAGGGTCTCGGGTAAATAAACGATAAGCTGAGTCTGTTTCAGATATTCATGAAATATTCAGACGAGCGCGTGTTGTCTCAGTCGTGCGGGACGGCTTTCAAACATGCAGAAACCACCGCTACCCTCAGATATGTGCGCGAGGACCTGGTGAACAGACCCAGCAGCTGCTTCACTACAGTGCAATGCCTGCTTTGTTCCTGGAGATGACAGACTGGCTGCTTCTTTTCACACAGTCATTTACATTTAGATTACGTGGGAAAGGTTTAATCCATCTTGTTGCTCTCACTTAATGGATGGTAATTCCGGGGCAGGATGGCCCGGATACCCTCCCCTGGACCGTATCGTCATCAAGCAAAACACGCCGCTTCAGGACCACGGACAGCTCCAGCCGTGACACACACAGGCTCAAAGGGAAGCGGGAAGGGGCCAAATTCCACAGTGTTGTACCCTTCTATGTTGTCATACTGGTTTTTTAGGAGAAAAGTATAATTGCCGTTGCCATGAAAGCAGGGGGGCCACCAGGGTCTGTGCTTGGGTAACCTTTGGAGCATCATTAACAATGTTGTGATGAAGATCCATCCATGTTCCATACCTGTTTGTCCGATTCAGGGTCACGGAGAACCGGAGCCAATCCTGGAAGCTATGGGCACAAGGCAGGGAATAACGCGGGACGGGGCTCCCATCCGTCATAAGACACACACAGAATTTACCTACATAGACAGTTTGGCAACTCCAATTCACCTCACCTGTTTTTGGTCTCCTGGGCAACAGTACTAACCATTGTGCCACCCCTATAGCAGGGGTGTAATTAGGCTTGTTTTACCTCCCCCACATAAATGTTTGCTAGCTCCCCCAAATAAATATGTATTTATTGGCTTTATTGTCATGAATAGTTTGCCATCAGTCCCCCCAAGTAAATATTCATTTCTAACTACGCCTCTGCCCTACAGTAATGATCAATCACGAAAAAATAATATACATACATATAAATAAAGTATGAATTATGTCCCTAGTTTTTTTGTTTCGTTTTTTTGCACAAAAGGCCAAATCTGAGTTTTTCTAAAGCAAACAGACAAGTGAACATGAGGTCGCACTCCTATCTTCAGATGTGTTCCACAGTCCGCGACCCTCGCGAAACGAGGGCGAGGTCGTCATGGCGATGCAGCCGCGAAATCACAGCCCCCATCTGCTGCCAGAATCAATTACAGGGGAATTCCGACGGAGGAGGACAAGGTAAAAGAGTGGATCTGGTACGTGACAGCAAATTAACGCCCCCCCCCCCCCATATTATTCTCTGGTTCGTATCCCGCTTCTTTCTGCAGCTATTAGTCTGTCAGAAGAAACCGAGGCCTCGTCAGACTGCTTTGAGCACGATGGTCGTCACCATCTGGGCATGAAGAAGCTGGAGTCCTCGTCCTGGTGCAGGTCAGGAGTCAGCGATAACTCAGGTATGCAAGCGCTTGTTCTGTCAGATCAGGGCCATGCGATCTACCTCCTGAAAGGAAACGCCTGTCCCCGGATGTAGCGCACTGCTGCTAAAGACCAGCCGGGACGCCGGATTGGACTCAGCCAGCTGTTTCGGCACCATTTCCAATTTAAACAGGATCTTAGCACAGCTATATCGCTAAATCCCCCATGCACACTCAGATATATGGTGGGGTATATGAAATATATTTTTCTAACGATGCTGCCTTAAATAAAATAAATGAAGTTTGGACATACCCGGACAGTTTAACATATGACACAATCCACTGTAAGGTCCTTATAAATGCAATCTTTGGTTATTCTGAGAAAGCAGTAGCAAATACTGACCTCTGCTCTGTGGCAAATGTGTTACAAGGATGATAATACACCCTTAAGATGGTAGCATGGCAGCGTTTTCCTGACACGTAACACACCCTGCTTCTAACCGCGCTGACCTTGTCGACGTTGAAGGTGATGCTGCACGCATTTCTCCTGCTGTCGAGTGGCACAGAGATTTCCGCATCGCGGTAATGAGAAGCCGTGCAAGGACAAGTGAAATGCGCTTTCAATGTCACATGGTGGCTGATTCCCACCAAGGCCTGGCAGAGGGGAGCGTTAGCCGGGCGTGCCAGCGTGTGCCAGCGTGTGCCGGCGAGCCCGTCTGATTGGCACCGGACTCTCATTCCACACGCTCGTGTAATTAGAAGTGGCACCTCCAACCAGCCTGTCTCTTGCAGACCTGCTCGCTGCATGCCGGCTGAGGAGGCAGCTGGTAGACGTGGCGGGGTGGGCACAGGACGACCTGGCATGACGACGGACCCCCACCACGCCCCATCACTAGCCCCCGCCCGTCGTGTTGCTTCCCGTTAGCTGGTGTTCCGACCGCCTCGCCTCGGATGTCTGCTCCCTCATTCCTCATTTCCTGCGCCATTTCTGACGCTGGGCGATTCCCGCAGCCTTTGCTGCTGGCGGAGCCAGACGTGGCCGCGTGCCATTTGTTGTTCACTCCCTCTGTGATGTTATTCTTGTTGTCATTGATGGAATCCAGGTTGGTATGTGATGTCCAGGTTAGTATCCATTACTTAGGTGAATAATATGATCATTTATAACCATGCTGCCATAACCGATGGCACTTTTCCAGAGTTGTCTTCCATATGGACTAAAGCTCACCAACCGCGATGGTTGTCATCACCGTCTGGATGTCAAATGACAAAACCCCACATAGGCTGCCAGCTTCCCACAGGCCAGGTTAAACACTTTGACGAACCCCTAGACACCCCCTTGCTTTGATCATGTGACAACCGACTCAGCCCCCCCAACACACACAAACAATTTACCCATAATTCCTTGTGCCTTGCTGCTGCTCTCTCTCGTAGACCTTCTCCCATGCAAACTGAGCAGTAGTCAAGCGGCAGATGCATCTGCCTCAGGTCATTAATGCGTCGGCTTCTCCTGCCAGCTCTCTCACAGACATCAGATCACACTTTTTTTTTCCCTGCCTCCAACTTCTTTGATTAGCATATAAATAATTTCTCCTTGGAGTTATATAACCAATTGTTGACTCACAACACACATTCCTCCTGCGCCACCCCTAGTCAGTCACCCAAGTCGGACATTTACATTTCATTTTAATTATGTCGGTGAGGAAAAATCTAATAAATTGAAACTGATTGTTTAGGGCTTCAAGAGCTTGTACTTTATCAAATATAATTATTGGAACATCGTCAGTTATTGCTAACATTGTAGCTCTTAGATACTAATGACCATGACACGGGTTAAGGGGTCGTTAACGACTGATGTCCATGCGGTGAAGCTTACAGTTTTTTTCATGAAGGAAAGAAAATCGGTTCCTCCGCTTTTGCCCTTATTCTCCGAAAGTGCCCGGCCCTTGCTTTCATAAAGCCTGCTTCCGGCCACTTCAGCTTTCCTGTGCAAAGTGCACTTCGGGGAAATATACAGACTATCTGTATCCTTGCCTTTCACTGGAAAGACCACTCTGTTGTCCTTTTAGAAATGAAACTATATATAACATAACAAGAAATATGTCATAAAGGAAGACTTCGGAAGCCCCTAAAGTTTAAGGAATACACTAATTAATATCTATAACCCTATGGACAAATTAAGTTAATATCTCACCAAGCACACTGCCCTTTTTATATGGTGGCCTGTGTGAATTTGCTTGATCTACACAGTACAGTATAACATGCATGCTTTGTTAAATGCAACATATTAAATTGGTATTTTGAAGTAGTTCAACTGAAAAAGTGAACCTATATGTCTCTTTTCAGCATGTCTGCATGTGGCAGTGCCCTGAATCTGGACTGGCACCCCCTGTAGGATGTGCCCCTTATTACACCCTTTGCTCGCTCTGATGAACTTGACTGGGATTTTTCTAAGTACTTGTGAAAAGCAGATGGTCTGTTTCTTTGGTTTCTGTCGTTGCTCCTCTGTGGTAAATGTACTGTGTTTATCCATTATGTTAGTGTCCCTGTAACAAAAGGGCGAGCTTATTCTGAAGCTCTAGTGCTGATTTAAATGGACACAGGAGTCTATTGTACCGCACGCCCCACCCCAGTGCCATGGCAGGCGCGTTTACAGAGTGCTAGACTATTGACACTTTTGCATGTGCTCTGTTACTGTTTTTTTCCCCTGATTTCTTTTGAAAGCAGCACGACGCCTCTGCAGTGACGAGCTGTATTGTTTGACTGCCTGGTTTTGAAATATAAAAAAAAAAATGACAAGTTGTTCCCAGCGAATCCAATTCTTTTCCCTGCAGTCTGATACAGTGTCTTATTAGACAGTAAGTTCATTTGACTCTCCATTCTGCATTTGTCATAATCCTTTCAGTTCCGCAGCATAAAATACGAGATATGTGGAAAAAGTTCACATTGAAATGTTTCTGAATTGGCATCCTTCCCATACTGGCATCACAAAAGGAATGCCAGATGGCCCGTTACGATTTGGGAATCCAGCATGTCAGAACAATGTTTTTCCAATGACTGAGCAGAGTACACCTTCGGCTGGGCAGAACACATCCCCAGTAACACAGACTGAGCTCTGAGCCTTACTGGGGGTTCTCCTGTTGCCACTGGACTGGTTTCTGCTCCAGAATGCAGCAAAAATATTCTAAAAGTTGGTAACTGACTCATTTAAACCGAAATGCTGCAGGACACTCTGGGTGTCAAAGCAATGCCTACTAGCAGTCTAGCACTACCTAGGAAAAACTTGCAACTGAGATATCTGCAGGGTTTTGTTCAATCTATGGGAACAGTTAACATGACAGGCACCTGCAGGCTCCTGATTAGTCTGTGGAAAGGACTAGCACTATAGCCAGCTAAGATACTTGCAGGAGTCTGATTGGTCTATGGGAACGGTTAACACTATAGCCAGCTAAGATACCTGCAGGCTTCTGACTGGTCTATGGGAATACCTGCAAAGTCCTGATTAGTCTGTGGGAATGGCTAACACTTTAGCCAGCTAAGATACCTGCAGGCTTCTGATTGGTCTATGGGAATACCTGCAAAGTCCTGATTAGTCTGTTGGAATGGCTAGCACTTTAGCCAGCTAAGATACATGCAGGCTTCTGACTGGACTATGGGAATACCTGCAAACTCTTCATTAGTCTGTGGGAATGGCTAAGACTACAGCCAACTAAGATAGTTGAAGGCTCCTGATTAGTATATGATAATGGCTATCACTACAGCCAACTAAGATAACTGAAGGCTCCTGATTGGTCTACAGGAATAGCTAACACTGTAGTCAGCTGAAAATCCCGCATGGTCTTAATCGATGAATAACATATTGTCCACATGAAACAATCTAGCAAATGAAAATTCCCTCCTGCCCCTTGAGGAGAAGCAACGACAACTGTACTGGAGATCATAGTGCCACTGCTTGGAAGAGAGGAAAATCTGTAGTGAAATCTCAGGGTTTTCTGTTCCTCTGCCCAAATGTCTCCAACTCACTCATCTCACTTTTCCTAATGAGAAATCAGACTGGGAAGTGCAGGCACAGGAAAATATAATATACCACTGCAGGGACTTGGAGGAGTTGCAGTTTATCTTTACTGCACTCCATGATGTCTTGTCATGAGTTTACTGGAAGATCCCACTTGCTTCCTCTCCTGCTTACCATTCATTGCATGTCTCCGTCTGAAATCTGACTTCTTCCTCTCGTGACTCTGATATCTCCTTCTTTAAATCTCCTTTCATGCTGTGCTCTGCAACAGCAACTCTCGGGGAAATATTTCAGACGACAACATTCCTTGCTAAGTGAAAAATGAGATATCCGGCCTTTCTCTCGGGAAATGGAAAGACAGCTCTGAGCTGTAAAATTTTCCCGCAGGATAGCCTCAAAGCACAGCTCCCTGAATTACAGAATTTGGGAGGAGAGCAGGCAAGCACTTTTGAATTTAAATGGACTTTCCTTATGGGCTAAAACTCAAGAATTCTTTCCAGTGAGTCAGCACCTTGGAACAGTACAGTGGTGAGATTCTTCCTAAAATGAATGTATGCATGTATACATGTACATGTGTCTAAGAAGTCATATAGGGTCAGTACACTGTAAATATAATGTTGATGCCATGTGAAACTGCACCTCAAGCTCCAAATTAATCAAATTCATTTTGAGTTACAAGGAACAACACAGCATGATAGGTTATGTTTATTACATTGCTTTAGCGTAAACAGCCGATGAAATAGGACAACAGGGTAAGAGATGCAGGCTGTCTGCCGGAGAGCAGGGTTTCAATGATGTTCACCATGAGGTCTCAGTGGTGACAAGTGCTGTTCTTCATAAACACTCATAAATACCTTTCAGGTTTTAAATGATTTTTTTTTGTTATGCTGCGATGGAAGGTGCATCTCACTCTGCAGCTCCAGGGATATCAGGTTTGGCTGCCCAGGAATCCGGCAACCTGAAGGACCCAGAGTGGATGTCGTGTTTCATGGATCATGGAAGGTGACCGTCACGCTCCCCCTAACAGAATGCAGCCACTGCGAGGGTAGGAGAAGCAAACGCAAACGAAGCATGCGAGCAAGTAAGAGGTGCGTTGGGCGGCACTCTGCCACACAAACAGGAAGTAGTGAGGGCAAGCCGCAATGTCACTTCCTGGTAGCCAGGCCGCATGGACACCGGTTCGCATGAAAGGGAACTTTCTGGAAATCTTCTTCGTGGTATAGTACTAATTCAACACCCGCATGGAATAACATTATAGTTACGTATAAAACTTTGGTTATATATTATCGCTGAACAATGAAAACTGCATATGTCCCACGTTTTGACGATTGTGACTTTTTACTATAGATGGAATATGCCCATTGGCATCTGTCTACTGATAATGTTTGGCATTTATTTAACCAATAAAAAGATGTTGTATGAAGCCATCTATCTGTCTCATTAGAAGAGCTTTGTGTGATGGTTAATATGCAGTACGATAAGGCACTGATTATGTCGAAACATTTAGACTGGCTGTCGATAAGCTGCTGAGTTCTTGGAATATAGAGAACAGGAGACAAGGCTCAAACTTACTATGCGTCATTGGAACGCATGATGGGAAAAGTACATACGTCTACGTTCGCTAACAACAAAAACCCAAGCATAAATCCATTTAAAACATTTAACTAGCGATGAGGCTCTATTTGTGGTCTTGAGTCTCATTATGTTGTTTTATGTTTATTTTTACAAAGTGGTTTCTGCGAAAGTGTGTTTCACACTCCAGAAATAACGCATTTTTGGAGATACGTGCTTCTTATTGGACAGTGATGATATTTTGCCTCAGGAAAAACGCATGAATCTGAGCCCAAAATGAAAAGTTAAAACAGCATTCGAAAGGAAAAGATCAAAGCAATTCCAATCTATTACAGACCCGTGTAGCAAATCCATGTAACACTTTAATACATATCAAGTGATATATACTGTATGTTGAATTAGCATTACATACATGATCATACCGAACATCATGGGACTGATTTCCCAGAAAACACGGGTGAAGAAGCATATATTTAAGCCAACAGCAAACCCAGATCCTATCCTGACAGGACAACTCTGGGATCGACTGGAAACGCAGAACACAAGTGATGACAAGACAGTCATCAGGAGCAGTAGAGCTCGCTAAATGCTAAACAGGGGCTAGCGTGCCATTCGTGCATCTTGACAGCTCCACACGTTCTGTGACATTTGCGATGACGGTGTAGCGCGTTGACGTTTCGGCTCTGCTTTAAGGTTCCCGCAGCGAGCCGGGTCCTAAATCCCCAGGTATCTGTTCATTTTACCCAGGGCATCGCACACTGTGTTCAGGTCACTCCGCAGGTCGTTCACCACGTTCTCTATGCTCCTGGTATCCTTAAGCAAGTCCACGCTCTGAGTGTATGGGTTGTAGTAAACCGAGAAGGGTCGCTGAATCGTTTTGGCAAATTCTCTGTAGAAGGGAGAGCAAAGCCATTAGCCTGAATATCCACTCCGCTTTGAATGTTATTTCCATGACCAAATCATTTGCTTAACAAGGAGAAAACAACCCCCCCCCCCACCCCCTCCCGGGATCAATAAAGTTGTATCATCCTATCATTATAAACAGTGAAAGATATTTCGTACCCTACACTTATTTCCATAACAATACAGAGAAAATATGGAGGGAAAAAAACTCATTGTTCTTGCTGTTGTGTTTGCACTGCTAATATATACAGTGTCCTCACACTGCATAACTAATGTCCTAAGTTTCCAATTATAATGTCACTTAAAAAGCTCCCAGAAGTCAATCTGTTTCATTTAGCATGGTGGTTGCTAAGGTAACAGTTCAGGAGAAACATTTACTTATACATAGCAATAACTTCATGAATGCATGCATGACTAGATAATGATTCCATTGTACTCAATACATAAATACATTAATGTGATTCTGAAGCACTACAGGCATTTCACTTACATAATTAAAGCAAAGGAAACTCACTCACTGGTCATTGTTCATGTCAGTGCTATATTATGTATATTATCCGAGGTACCTCATCTTTTCTTTGGCTTCTTCAAAGCTTTCAGAGACAAAGTAGACATCCTGGAAGGTGGTAATGAGGCACTCTTGAAAGCATGTGGTCCTGGGCTCAAATGGCTTTACCGCGGCCTTGTCTGAAAGCGCATGCTGTGGAGACAGAGTAGAATCAACAGGGAGACAGGGCCCCTCCCCCAAGCCACATGCCGGGCCAATGAGAAGATGGGGGAGTGGCACAGATCAGTGAGCAGGGCGGTACCTTCAGTTCTCCAATGGAAGACAGAAGTCCCGCCCCATAGGCTCTCAGCTGTCCGTCCTGCTTACACAGGCCAAACTCGATGGTAAAGAAATAACACTGTGTGGAAAGATCAAATGGAGAAGGAAGACGGTTCAAAGAGAATTTAAAAAAATTAAGAGCTCATATTCGTCCTCCTTTAAGGCATCTTCCTTTGTGCAATTGTACTTAAAACAAATCCCTTGACTAGCATAATTCTGTGTATATGCCTTTAAGACAGCAAGCTTAGGTAGACCTCATAACTGACATTATCCTTACTGTTTCTGTAGACCTCATAACTGACATTATCCTTACTGTTTCTGTAGACCTCATAACTGACATTATGCTTACTGTTTCTGTAGACCTCATAACTGACATTATCCTTACTGTTTCTGCAGACCTCATAACTGACATTATCCTTACTGTTACTGTAGACCTCATAACTGACATTATCCTTACTGTTTCTGCAGACCTCATAATTGACATTATCCTTACTGTTTCTGTAGACCACATGCCTTTACATGTATTATCTTACTTTTGTTCATTGCTCATCAAAATGGAACATCACTGAAAAATCCCACAAAGGAACTAGTGAGTCCATCTTACATATTGTTGTGACTCCTCCCCCTGTGTCTTGTAGCCTTCATTTGCCATTGACCGCTTTCCCTCGGTCATGTGATGCGTGGGCATGCCTGTCTATGCACATGCAGAAGATCATACGTGGGAAAAATCATCCAACTCGGGAAGCTTATCCCCTCACCTCCGTAGCTCAGGCTCTCCCTCGCAGCTGAACTGCGATGCCACCCAGGTACCTTTGCTGCCAATAGAAAAGTATAATTCCAAGGAACGAGCTCGTTATCAGGCAGGAGGCAAAGAGAACAATTAGCCCCAGCCTCAGTTTAGCTTCCCCGTCACGCTATCGGCTCCCGCAGGAGAAGCTGCGATTCCTGTAACGTCTCAGTTACTTTCATTCAGGAAGAAAGGTGTTCCCTGCAGACATTTCCAAACAAAAGCCCCATCCGCCGTGAGAAAGCAAGTCCATCCTGCTAATACCCTTTATCCATAACACCCAGAGGCCGACATTTCCCTGTGGGAGGGAGATAGGTGAGACCCACCCCTTTGTGAACGTGCCATCAGCAGTCTGGGGTCTCTCCCTCAAACCCTCACAACCAGATCTGCCCGGCCACCTTGATGGCGGAGAAAGATAGAAGAAGGTTACGTGAATCAGCACTCAAGCGCCCTGCTTTGAGTCACCTTCACCTTCTGGCCAAGTACACAAGTACAACAGGAAACTGCTGATATTGTATCTTCTTCCCTGTTTCTCCTTTAGTTTAAACTGAACACAGAGTCATAAGAGTGGAGCTCCAATGCAATGACACAAAAAAGTAACAATTACTTATCACTGGGGCTGCAGCCTCAAGTGCCAAGTACCCTAGCTGTAGTTAAATGTAACTTTTAAGGTACAGAAATGTACCCTGAGGGTTTCTGGGGAAACTTTATTGTTGTTTGTACCTTGGGGAACAAAGCTGTACCAGGATTGTATGCTTTTTCTGAGTGTAAGACCTAAGGTTTATTGTTTAGTTTTATATAATATTACATTCCACTGTTTCGCTTTATCGTTGTATTATTTCATGTGTTTTATTATTACAGTGTCTGTTGACTTTAATTATATATTCAGCTACACTAATTAAAATATAAATAGTGTGAACAGAATGTGTTGCAGACTGCCTGTTAGCGCTGACTTCATTATTGTGACAGGAGGGTGTTTTGAGATTCTCTGAAGGTAAAGCGATGCTTCTGTTCCGGGCAGAGGCTTGCAGGCATGTGACAGTACATTTGGAAGCACTTTCCCAAGCCACTGCCGCCCTAAAGTATCCCACCAGAGGGATTTGAAAGCAGCACGCTCTTGCATCAGCAATTCCATTGTCATGCAGCTAAAATGCCTGGGCTGGCACACGCAACGCCTTTCAAAAAACAAAATATGTTGTTGAAATGCGTTTGGGCGCTGCTCTATAGGAGCGGTGTCGCAAACATCTGATCACAGAATAAAACACAAGAAAAGCACCTCATCCTTATTAACCTCCTCGACACATATTTCAGTTATAATTGGTGTTAGTTGCATAAGCAGATCACTCACCACTCGGGTACCTTCAGTCTCTGGAACTGCATGTATTTGGTGATTTAAACACTCAGTTTTCCCTTTTTGACACCCTGATCCCCAGTTTCCCCTTCTTTCCCCGTCTCTCTCCCCAGAATAAATGACGTGAGTCTACAGCAGAGTGGACAGAGTAGAGGTAAAGAGGAAGTGATCCAAACCGCACAGTTCGAGCTTCATGGCGCCCCGTGAGGTCGGCTTCCTTAACGTTTCCTCAAGCTCTGTTAATCCCCGCTTTCATTTCTTAGCTGGGAACCCTGTGGTCCGCCGCTCCGTGTCTCCATAACACGGAGCATCTTTTTTTGTGCAATTCTGGCCTCATTTAAAATTTTTCATTTCCAGACGGTTAAAGATTTAATTCAAACCATATAGCTAAAATGTGACTTGACTCTCGCATCCTATATCTCACATGACAAGGGCAGGCAGCTTTCCGAGAGGCAATACGGCTTCATTAAACAAGGCCTCAGGCCTTCTCGTCTCGAACGCTTCCCCGAACTTAACAGGAGGCATAAAGTATTTTGCTTTACGGCCACTTCCCGGCCGTATTTCAGCGTTCCTTAAACGTACCCCAGTCTGACAGGCCGGCATTAGTCACCGAGAGCGCAGCCTGAGTTACGGCTCAGCCCACATCCTTGCCCCGGTCACCCAGGGCGTTGTCCCCAAGGTACTTGCCGAGCGAGTTTGGGATTTTACTTTAACGGTGTTACGTGCCAGTCGTGAAAGGTAGGGGCAACCTACTAAACCCCCCCCCATCTGCTTCACCCTGCTATGCCATCATATCAGGCATATAGTCATGTAATAAAAAAAGAGTTTAAACAGCCCCTTACTCACCCCCAAAACTTGTTTGCTCCCGATTAGCCGGGTAGTAAAATCACGGTTTTGGCCGCTGTTCAGCTAGACGTACCAAAGAGGATATATTAGTTGGGTCCCCCCCCCCCCATTTAGGGGGCATTTATCATGTGATGTTTTCATGCTGTCGTTCCATAATATACAGATTCATGGAACTCGCTAAAGGTACAACCCTATTACAGCATCTTTGACACATTCCGAATCAGTCCCTCTCTCATTATACTACACACTGGGTGATAATAATTTGCAAAGTAAAAGGAAGAATTAGGAAAATAATTCATTTCCATAATTTTGTAGCAGTCTAACACCATTTGACAAAGGCTGTTGATAACACAATGTCACATTATCTATTCAGTTAACACACTGATTTGGCACAAAATAACTGGGACTAACATAGTTGGAACTAGAGTTATGTATGAAATGCTTACAAACTGTCATGAATGCTAAAATCGTATAGATGATAAAGGGCAGGAAGAAAAAGTACCAGAAACTAGTTTCCTTTCGATTGCCAGACCGGTGTAAACGGTGTAAAATTCAGGCCCAGGCAGGCTGTAATGGAAAATCATAACCCTGCCCATCAAAACCGTACCATGAAACAGCTCCGTTATGACTTGGGTCTACTGTATCTCGAGCACTGACTGGTTACTCTGCATTAGGATAAGCTGTGCAGGTCTGATTAGCACTGACAGGTAATTAAGAAATTCGACACAAATATGCAAGATGAATAGCTAGCGATGCCCTAAGTATTCATACTTATGTGTTGTGGAATATGCCATATTTCCCTGGTGTCCATGCCGACTGAGGGCCTGAAGAGCTGCCAGTTTGGGGATGCTGTGTGCAGGGGTCACATGACTGCTGCTCCTTAAAAGCATCGCACCTCACAGCAACCTTATCTGGCTCCTACAGCTGTGCCCGTAGAAAGTGGAATAATTGGCACTTGGCTATTGAACCCAGGAGTACCCCTCCCTCATACACAAAGCTATCCTTGAGGGGGGTGGGGGTCGTATTTAGACGCGGAAAACACAACAGTCACTCGCGGGAATGCCGTCAAAAATGACAGGGAAGAAAGAGGCAGGGAAGGCAGGAGTGCGGCCAGCTCCCGGCGACGTTCTCGTGTGGAAACTCGGAAGCGTGAGTGCCGCGGGAGAGCAGAGCCCCCATCTCCTGTCAGGCTTAAATTAATTTCCCCCAGTTATGAAGCAACCCCCTCTCCACCTGCCCCTCTGCTGCCCCCTGGTGGGGGCCCTCTCATTGCTGTGGGGCACTTCATTCTGCTGCGGTTTCAGACATGCTAATGTGCTGCACCACGCTTCTCCGATTCATTTTCCTCAGTTACATTTGTGTCTATGCGATGGCTGAGGTTTATGGATACCTGCCTTGCATGGATAATGAACTGGTGATAGATAAAAACAGCTTCATTATGCTTTCTTCATTATTTACTTCTTTTAAATTAAAAACTTCAATTTATTTATTTATTATCAGTATAAAGTATAATTGTTTAATCCAGTGTTTCACAGCCCAGTCCTCAGGGACCCCAAGACAGTCCACATTTTTGCTCCTTCTCAACTGCTAATACACCTGTACCAGGTATTCAGTGCTCTTCATTGGCTGGGAGCTGGGAGGGAGCAAAAATGTGTACTGTCTCGGGGTCGCCAAGGACAGCGCTGAGAAACATTGGTTTCGAATTCCGCAGCTTCGAATTGTACTGGAAGCCGCTCAAAGGTTCAAACAGCCTGCCGTGTCAAAAAGAGGACGTGACGAGCTTCACTTGGGGTCAGTGCTATTACCCCACCTTCCACACAATTCTGCTTCACTGTTATCCGTGGCTAATTCGGTGCAGTGGCGGCGGAAAAATCCTGCCTATCGCAACATAAAATTTGACCCTCGAATTTTCACAGTCAGCAAAAGCAGAGGAAGGTTCTAGTGCATAGATGCGTTTTTAGTACTCTGTCGCTCTAAAAAGCCCCCTCCATGCAGCACGCCATCACTGTAGACAGTGAAATCTATTTATCCACGCCAACACTGCGTCCCACACCCAGCCAGCCTGTTCTTGAGCACTGCATAGCTCCTCTGCACTCTAATACGAGTTAAGCAAAGCATTTTCTCATGCAGCCTTTGGAGCTGCCCTCTCTCAGGTGTGATCCTGCCTCAGGACCCCCAATCCATAACGTCTCGCTCACCAGTAGATTGTCCAATCTTTTCCGCTCGCTCTCTGGAGTCAGAGAGACCTTTACCGCTGCTTCGCCTCACGTGGTCAGCTGTGTCACTCAATCCATGACACTCGCCGCTGAGACACTGTCAGCTTAATTTTCATTAATGTGGGGGTGGGGGGGGGCAGAGGGTTTAAATGCAAACTAGAGGATGAAAGTGTTGTTCAGAGACAGAGGATTAAGTCTGAATTGTAATGAAATTATCACGGTGCATAACCAAATCCACACAGCTGAACCGGATTTGGACATGGGGGGGGGGCTCCATGAGAACAATCTGTGCCTGTCGACCTTCCTGTTGTGTGAGGCCCCTCAGAACATCTGTGAAATGCACAGCGGTGCCGCGTGTTCAACCCGGAAACAGGTGGACATACAGGAGGCAAATATTAATCCTGCAGCATACGATCGATACGCCAAAGGACAACGACAAGGCAGACTAAACATCCACCGCGCTGCGTCCGCATCACTGCGAGCTCCGTTAATGCTTGCGGATTTATTCGGGAATCTTTCAAACAGCCGGGAACATGGGAGAAGATGCAATTATTCTGTTCTGTGCCGGAAAGATCTTGAGGGCAGGAGGCTGAGCGGAAGCACGCTGCCCCCCTCCCCGTCCCCCAATACACCTGAAGGCAGCCGCACCTGCGCACCAGTGACCGCGGCAGTCATTAAGGAAAATGAGGAGTCCTACTTCAGGCTACTAGACGTCCCTGCGCAGTGCTAATCGCTCTGTCGGCTGACCCAGACGGTGTCTTACGGATCCTCTACTCTGCCGTCGCTGGAAGCGACACGGCGCCTCATGTTGCACGGGCCGATCTCACGCCCGGCTCGTCCCCCCCCTACGAAATCCTCCCGGGAAACAAACACATTTAGAGGAAACTGATTTACTGAAGCGCTGTTAATTAAACCCCCAGATGAAATTGTGCCTGAACCCGACCGCTGGCCTGTTAATAGTAATTACTGTGAGAGAAGTTAACGTGCACTAATTATGGCTGACTCGCAGTGAAATCGCCACGGCGACCACCAATGCAGATAATACACAATGACTGGGCACTATCTCCAGCCAGACTATATGTTTATGATGTCATTATATATAGAGAGTATGTGGGAGATCAGCTTTGGAGATTGAATGGCTTTTAAGACATGACTGTGGGTAAGATATTGTGAATTTATTTTTTACTACGCTGACTACTAACATCTTATTGTATTACTATGGCTATGATTACTCTAATACTTAAGTCTTATATTTCTTTGACGTTTTTATATTTTATTTTCCAAACTTTTTTTCACACTGAACTGTATAATCATGTATAAAATTTACCCCTGATCTTCTGATGATATCATGGCTACCAATACGTAAATATCAGATATCACTTATTATCTTAGGTATTTGAAGTAAGGAATTAGATGTTTATGGAAGATTAAGTACCTAGTTCAAAGGTACAACAGCAGGATACATACATGCCGAATTGACAGCAATGTAGTTAGCATTCAGTGCCCTTAAGTGCCATGCCCCCTGCTGGCAGCAGACGGTGTGAAGGTGTGTGTGGGGGGGGGGGGGGTCTCACCGTGGCCAGCTTCTGCACGTCCTCATCCGACGCCCCCAGCGAGGCCAGGCCGATCTCCTGGGAAAACTGGGCGAACTTGGGATCCGCCAGCAGAGGGACATGTCCCAGTAGCTCATGGCACGTGTCCCTGGAGGAAGACAGAGCCAGCAGGGCGTGTCACATGATGGGCCGTAAGACGGCGCGGGATGGGGATGCACATCACACACAATGGGCAGTGCCTGGTGAGCTGGAAATGCATGAAGCCTTAAATGAAGTAACCTGGAATTGTCCACTTGCCTTCCCGCCCTCATAAAACAGCACCTCTATGTTTCGACAGAACAGGGACTTTATCTCCACACAGAGCCTACAGCCAGCTGGTGATTTTGCTTCTTTACAGGATTCTGGAACCATTCAAAACACTCCATTGACATTCAAGCCTGCAGAGATGTCTGCTCTCTTAAAACGATCCCATTGCCTGGTGAAAAGTCGTCGTGTGTAGTACGTCCATTTACTGAACATGCACGCTGCCCCCCCCCCCCCCCCCCCGCACCCTCCGCCCGCACCCCCACTCCCCAGCTCCAAGGCTTAGAATTTAATCAGAGCATAGATATTTATCTCAATTAATGATGCCGTCCTTGGGATTTCCAAATGGAGAGAACAGAGACGTAATAAAGGAAGCCATTCTGGGGATGAACGTGCCATAAAGGACCAAACAGATTAGCCCAACAGGTGCCATCCTGCTTTCTGGCCACAGGCTGCATTAATTAGAGAAAAATCCATTACTTGTACATACCATTTTATGTGATTTTATTTACATAATAAAGAACAAGCATGCTGATGGTTTTTGCTGGTGCACAGAACATGCACAGGATGACAGATGTAAGGAAAATGATCACATTTTAACCTGAGGGCTGATTCTAACTGATTTAACCTCAGTAAATGGGTTTTTTAAATGTAAGTAGGCAGTGGAAGCAACAACAGCAATGAGAGGGGAGCCGTAAGAGCGGCAGAGCTGGAGATGAGCTGTCCACGGATGGCTGCCGGACCAGCAGGGCCTCATCTCGCCTCCGCCGCCATTCCTGTCTACGGCCAGCGACGAAATGACTGCTTAAAAATCAATAACCTGAATTGTCAGAGCTTAATGGGAACGTAATTGTAAAAGCTGGGGCATGGCAAGATTAATTTCTCATTAATCAGCATTAAACGGGTGCAATCTGAAACAAGTGGGATGTCCGAGCGCTCGGCTGGGCGAGCTCCTTTTGACCCCAGTGATCGGGTGTGTCTCACTTCCTCCACCATCACCGCACTTTACCCCGCTGTGAGGTAATGCTTTTCTAGCCCATCTAACACTTCCTTTTAAATTTCATTTTGAAACCTCTCATCTGAGCAACAAACTTAAAATTAAATTGTCTTCTCCTCTGAATCTCTTGTTAATCGAATAAATTATGTATGAAATGTCAACAGCGTAAGAGCTAGTTCACTTCATCTGGATTCTCCAAACCTACGCAGCAAAACACACAAATTCAGGATCGACAAACATTATTTGGAACGATTATTCCTGACACTGCTCTGCCTCCTACATAAATAAACATTTTCATTTTCCCAGAGAGGCGATATTTTACATGTAGCTGTAGCTTTGAAGATTTAATTGAGAACATGTAGCACTGCATCACTGTATCACATGTAGCACTGCATCACTGTATCACATGTAGCACTGCATCACTGTTTTCCGTGTCCCGCACTGATGATGCGTAAAGCAGCTTCTGACAGCTAACTCTATGTATAAAGTTAACTACTGGTCCAGATTCCATAAATGCTCATCCAGTACAGGGTCTCAATGAGCCTGGAGCCTATCCATGGAGCTACAGAGCAGAAGGCAGGGGACATACACCCACACAAGATGGGCGAATTATAGATGCCAAATCTCCTGAACATATGTTTTTGGACCAGAGTACTGAGTACCAAAGAACACACACACACAATTCCATGCACAAAGAGTGCAGAAGGGATTTGACCCCATAACCCTGATGAGCCTGGTGAGTCATGGTGAACCCATAAATTGAATTCATTTAAATTTATTTTTATATAGCGCCTTTCACCACAGGGTCAACCCAAGGCGCTTGACCTGGCTGTACAGTAATACACATATAGAATGTATATAATTTCTTAGTCTCCATGGTTATTCGGTTTTCCAGATGTATTTCCCATCTCTGATGAAAAATGTGCTTCTCCATGGAAACCAAACGCTTCTGTTTTCAGTCATTCCCCATTCCCCGTTGCTTTATATATATCAGACACCACAGCTAATGTGAAATCTCAGAGCGCGCAGAGCAGCCCGGATTCATATACCACTGTCTGACCTGGTTCCATGCAAAATATTACCTCCGTGTATCTCTGCAGATGCAGGTCGGTGTTTTTCAGTTCCTGCCCTTCAGAGCTGGGTGGTGTGACCTTGGCTTGATTATGTCTGTATGAACTCAAAGTATTTTTATCGTATCTTCAGCTGTATGATCCACGGGTCACACACTGAGATGAAATTTCAATCTCGTTGGTCATTGTGTAAGAAACAGTGATAAATAGAATATGAATATGACAGACATTTAAATAGAGATAATATAACAATGTGAACAATGTACTGAGGAAGGGACAAGAAAAAAGTTTTAAAAAAAGTTTAAAAATATATATACACATGCACACACACACACACACACACACACACAGCTGTGTAAAGGGGCAATGAGCTGTATGGGCAATGTACAATAGTACATGTTGGTTACCGTATCCAGGGTGTGCAATTACATAATATTTGCCACAGCATTATGATTCCAGTGCAAAGACAGGGAGAGT
The DNA here is from genome assembly GCF_023856365.1 of Brienomyrus brachyistius. Lineage (NCBI taxonomy): Eukaryota > Metazoa > Chordata > Actinopteri > Osteoglossiformes > Mormyridae > Brienomyrus > Brienomyrus brachyistius. The sequence continues at coordinate 14,476,592 of NC_064533.1, forward strand.
TTGTCCTTTAGGACAGTGTTGCCCAACACGGTCCCTTGGCGGGTCCACATTTTTGCTCCCACCCAGCTCCCTGACAGATTGCTACTCCCAGTAGCAAAAATGTGGATTGTCTGCAGGGTCTCAAGAATTAGTTTCAGGAACCAGGCTTTGGGATCCTCTGGAGTTTTTCCAGTGTAACATGATGAAAATAAGCCAGGAATCCACCCAGGTGTCCATCCTGGCATGTGTTAACATAACATAGGCCTCGCATACAAGGGCCTACCTTGCACTGCTGCTCAAACAATGCCTCCCGCTGTACTGGCCGCTTAACTTCTCCTCCATACCACACTCCCTCCTCAGATGTTTCCATAACCTCATGTAACCTTATAAAATTACCTTGCCTCTGTGTTCACTTCCTATTTATCTGTTTGTTTGCAGAAAAATAAATGCCACGTTTATATACAACTGTATGTATTTACACCACCAACATGGAAAATTCATCGGACATTCAGATATTCACTTTGGCAAATAAAAATGTCCAGATAAGAGATAGTTCTGATAACGCTGGGCACCTGGAAACCACTATTAAACCCAAGATTTAAACTAAAACATAAGTATCTGAGGCAGAAACACAGTCCTCCCGCTATGGAAGTCGGCTGGTTGGGCTTAGTTACAGCGGCGGTAAGTTGAAATGCATCCCATCTCTCCGCAGTCAGCACTCACGGTTCAGGTGTGTACAGAGGGTCTTTGCTGTGCCGCACATACTGGGTGCAGTTGAAGACGCGGTACGCCAGGCCAGCCAAGAAGTCCCGGGGCGACAGGTACCCCGCAACAGGCCGCACGGTGAAACCGGAACGTTCTGCAATAGAAACAAGCACCCCTAATGTTGCAGCCTACAACTTCGAACATGCAGCCTGTCCACTTCAAGCTTGCAATGGTACCACACTGCTAGTGTGTTCAGGAGAGAGCACAAACAGATTTTGGAAATTGACCTGCAGCTTTAGTGCTTTCTTTCAAACAGCCGGGAAATTATGCTTGGCTTTAGAAGTGAGGGTCAGCCCTTGGGCTTCAGCCAATGGGAACCCAGCATGCCTCATATATGGGCCAATCATTTCTCTTTAGTCATAATACCCAGCCAATTGCATATGGACTTTTACCATAGAAGGGCATGTCTGAGCACAAGAGTCAAACCTTCAGAAACAAGAAGAGCTCAGACTAGGATTGAATTATTTTCATTTGACGCAGCTGAATTCTATATTTATTGCCATTCACATTCTTCTTATTCAATTCACAGATCCACTCAACCAACAAATAGTATACATTTATTTTGATAACCAGATCCAACGATGCTAATTATACTGTAATGCAGAGATTTCAATGCAGTTATATAAATGTGGTTATGTAATTTGTTATGAATGACGGTAATAGGACTTGTGATGACCAGTAAGCAATCCAGATCAAACTGGGTTTTGTATCCATCAGCGTGTTTCCATCACAAATATCTTCCAAAAAAACAAGACATTTGAGTAAAGCAAAGGAGAGTTTCCCGGTGAGTGCCTCAGCAAACACGGCATGGGGGGGGGGGGGGGGGGGGACAGCTGCCAGCTCTGGGGGAAGGTGTGGTGAGTCATGGACGGGGACTGGGGCAGATCACAGATGGGACCTTGTGCCTTAGTGAGGAGCTGCAGACCACATGTATGCTGAATTATACCCAGGGGCAGGGGCAATTCTACAATTTTTTTAAGGTGGGGGGCATAAGATGGGCCATAGTTCATACAAAGGGCCAACCTTATTATTAGCCAATGATATGTTTTGAATCACTGAGTGACAGGGGAGGTGCTTTCCAGGGGGCAATCAGCTTTCAGTTGGGGCTGGCAACCCTGTGACCCTGCCCCTGTATACACCCCTGGTGGTGGGGGGGGGAATGGCTATTGTAGGAAAGACTAAATAGGGGGAGAGGAAGTTGGGCCAAGTTGTCAACTCAGTGGAACAAAAGGAAATCATGTCGTTAAGATAATAGAGGACCAGCAGACTCTGCGCAGCTGCTTCCCGTGTCCTGCGATGATTCACAGGGAGCCGCCAGTGCCTCCAGTGCCAGCAGTCTCATTTAAATGATTCTCTCGGCGCCGCTCAATTCATCAGAGGGAGGGCGGCTGATCAGTCTCTTAAAGAGTCCGTCTCCCGCCTGCCGCTGTGACAATGGCTGAATTCATCTCCTGGAGGAGGACCGGTGCAGAATGTGGCGTGACAGGACTCGCTGCACAGCCTTAATTAGGGAGCCCCTGACCTGTTAAACATGGATCCTTCCAATGAAATATCGTTTTAATATCAGGGAGATCTCACACCCCATTTTACTACAGGTCATGAATGGAAGCACTGTGACCACCCCTCCAATCTCAACCCCCGAATATGCAGAACAGTGACGGAGGAGGATCTCGACATGGGAGGTGGGGTCTGCCAATGGGCGGAGCCGAAATGTTCATGCTCAGTTTGCACATCTGTTCGCAGCTGGGAGTGACGCATCACAGAAGCACAAGGTTCTGTAACATTAAAGCACTGCACACCTCCCCCACACCGGGGAAGGTGCATCCACTGCATAAATGTATGGCCCTGTGAATTCTGGTCGCCATCGGCATTTCTCATGCAGATTTGCCTCCCCGCTTGGCAGAAGTGATCTGGCTCCTCTTGTCTTCCCAATCCCACTGGGTCTGGCAGCCATCTCACTTACTTACTTACATTTGGAGTCGTCCTGACCACAGGCTGCCAGCACCCGGCTCCATTAAGCAAAATTTATCAACTCGCTGCAGAATCATATTTGTTTTGGTTATGCTTTGCACACTCAACGGCGTAGTTTTGGTTGGGACCAAATCGGCCCTGAACCGCTCGCGCAATAAAACACACGCTGTATTTCCAAAATATTGGTAAGGACAAGTTCCTACTATCCATACGCAAATGTACTCCCTTGGACACACCTGTCTCTGGTCTAGGAGAGTCTGGAGAGACCCCAGGAAGAAATGAAAAGGATGCAGGTCCATCACAGAACACTCTCTGGATGAGGGGCAGGTCCATCACAGGACACACTCTGGACGAGGTACAGGTCCATCGCAGGACACACTCTGGACGAGGTACAGGTCCATCGCAGGACACACTCTGGACGGGCTGCAGGTCCATCACAGGACACACTCTGGACGGGCTACAGGTCCATCACAGGACACACTCTGGACGGGCTGCAGGTCCATCACAGGACACACTCTGGACGAGGTACAGGTCCATCGCAGGACACACTCTGGACGGGCTACAGGTCCATCACAGGACACACTCTGAACGTGGTGCAGGTCCATCACAGGACACACTCTGGATGGGGTGCAGGTCCATCACAGGACACACTCTGGACGGGCTGCAGGTCCATCACAGGACACACTCTGGACGAGGTACAGGTCCATCACAGGACACACTCTGGACGGGGTGCAGGTCCATCACAGGACACACTCTGGATGGGCTACAGGTCCATCGCAGGACACACTCTGGATGGGCTACAGGTCCATCGCAGGACACACTCTGGACGGGCTGCAGGTCCATCACAGGACACACTCTGGACGAGGTACAGGTCCATCGCAGGACACACTCTGGACGGGCTACAGGTCCATCACAGGACACACTCTGGACGGGGTGCAGGTCCATCACAGGACACACTCTGGACGGGGTGCAGGTCCATCACAGGACACACTCTGGATGGGGTGCAGGTCCATCACAGGACACACTCTGGACGGGCTGCAGGTCCATCACAGGACACACTCTGGACGAGGTACAGGTCCATCGCAGGACACACTCTGGACGGGTTGCAGGTCCATCACAGGACACACTCTGGACGAGGTACAGGTCCATCGCAGGACACACTCTGGATGGGCTACAGGTCCATCACAGGACACACTCTGGACGGGCTGCAGGTCCATCACAGGACACACTCTGGACAGGGTGCAGGTCCATCACAGGACACACTCTGGACGGGCTGCAGGTCCATCACAGGACACACTCTGGACGAGGTACAGGTCCATCTCAGGACACACTCTGGACAGGGTGCAGGTCCATCACAGGACACACTCTGGACGGGCTGCAGGTCCATCACAGGATACACTCTGGATGGGCTACAGGTCCATCACAGGACACACTCTTAACGGGCTGCAGGTCCATCACAGGACACACTCTGGACGGGCTGCAGGTCCATCACAGGACACACTCTGGGCGAGGTACAGGTCCATCGCAGGACACACTCTGGACGAGGTACAGGTCCATCACAGGACACACTCACTCACTATAGGCGGTTCAGAGAAAATATTTCACCTAACTGCATGTCTTTGGAAAGTGGGAAGAAACCCACGCAACAGGGAGGACATGTGAGCCCCACACACACGGCACAGTGGGCTGCAATCAAACCCGTAACCCAGGGGGAGAGAGGCCACTACACCACCCACTGAACCACCCTGCTGCCCTCGCAGCCAACATACTATATTCTTTGTGAACCGCAAAACAATCATTCTTTGTTATGCGGGGTGTAAACAGCACTTCTGTGTGACCTGACGGTCACCGAAAGCAGTGGCGTGATGCCAAATTGATAAGTGCTGCTGTGGATAGTCTGGAGGCTTCTATGGCCCACCAGTTTAGCTCTGCAAATTTCCCAGAAAGCGACTCTGAAACCATCAGATGTCAATCAACTGCAGTTGTAGTGCTCGTTCTTAAAATGTTGTAAGAACTAAAAAAAGAAGCAGCCACCTTAAACTTAAAAAAAAAATTACGTGTTTTTTTTTTACATTTCTTGACATATTACAGCTTCAAAAACTCAAGTTTATTTTCCACACAAAAGCTCCACAGCATAGCCACAGCCCCATGACAGGAATACAACTTTATCTAAGCGCAACGGCTAAAGCAAGCTTGCCCCGTCTGTTCCTACAGCTCACAGGAACAAACGAGGCTCACCCTCCGCCAGGTGGCCATCGTCAAAGCCGCCTGTACGAGCAGCTCTGGCCCGTTAGGTTAATTATTCCATAATAGATACGATTAACGCCAAGGCAACATGCCATGGATGGAAGGCCGCAGGATGTGTTTTTAGCCGCGGATCCTGGAGCCACATCCAGAGGTCAAAAGAGAGCGATTCATCGAGCATTACTCTGTACTCAGGCACAGCTGTGAACATGCTCACCTCTCTGCTGAAGTAAGTGATTTCTCCAAAGGCTGTTGGCATCACCTGCAATTCTGTTAAACGTTCAGCCATCAGTGGAGGATTCTGGCAAGGTCAAGTGGCATCTTCTAGCCACCATCACCTAGATCAGTGGTTCTCAAAGTCGGTCCTCGGGCCCCACTGCCCTGCTTGTTTTCCTGCTATCCCTGCCCCACACACAAGTCCCAGCTGTCCTTCAGCTTCTGATTGACTGAACACACCTGATCCAGGTAATCAGCAGTGTGTGGGGCAGGGATAGCTGGGAAAACAAGCAGGGCAGTGGGGCCCGAGGACCGACTTTGAGAACCACTGACCTAGACTGACAGTTTTCACCATTACCAACCCCTTAATTCAGGGTGAAACTGGGCGGTGAACTTTTTGGGGGCGCCAGCAGTGAAGCCTAGATTGGCACGTCTGCGGCAATGATGCTTTTAATTGAATAATTTTACTCACACTTCACTGCTACAGAAAAGGTTCTCATAAATATTAAAGGGAAAGTGCACTGGGATCATGAGAAGACATCTGGGTATAGAGAGAAGCAGACCAGGCTGTACACTCGCAGTCTTAGGGGTCAGAACAGGATCGGCTTCCTCGGGATCCTACGCCGTCAGTCACTGACAGGCTTAATCCACTCCTGGTTGGTTGCTTCCCCAGTTTCCCATCAGGGGAATCCAGGCATGTGGTAATTTTCCCAGCTGCTATTTCCAGGCCTTTATCCTACTGCTCTAAATCCAGGCCCAGACTCCATTCGGACAGCCCTGTGTTTTAGGGGCACTGTGCTGCAGAGTGATTATGGATACAGACTCGTAATCCAAAAGCTGCCAGCGAGAACTCAAAGTGAACCGCTGCGTCAGTCAGTAGGAACTGAGAGACCCCGAACTGATTCCGATAAATTTGGCAGCTGAGGTACTAGGCGAATAAGACTTCCCTCGGTCTGTTGGGGATATGGGGACAGAGATGCCTCTACCTTCTAGATGTGTGATTCACAGCCACACATCTGGCCTTGTTTGTAAGGGCACCATTGTCCTCTGTACTACCCTGAGACATGCTGCAGAGAAATAAGAGAATGAATTCTGTAGACAGAAGCGTCTCTCTGCTGACCCAGATGGCTCTGAAGCGGCCTGATTAACCACGGTTAGCAATCCTGTGTAGCCAGATGACACTAGGGTTTCTCTTGAATGAATGGCACCCACATTTGGGGATTTCGCTCTGGTCTGATCTCGAAGGGGGAGGGGTTAGGCTTCATTTTGACAGCTACCCCTGTTTCCTCTTTGAACAGAAAGGAGGATGCTGTTTATTAAAATCTAAGCCACCCTTTGATGACTGTTTCTCCTCTGATAGACTGTGGCAAAAATTTCAGTCGCGCTGGCAGAGTTTTACACGAAATCTACACACAGGATATAATAGCAACAAGGACTCAAGTAATCTTGACACATTTTCCTTGTCAAAACCTTTGGTTAGACACGGAAGATAAGGCAAAGGTAAGAGACCTAAGATCAGTCAAAGAAGGAATGGCATAATGTCATAAATTCAGAAGTTGAGGTTGACGTTGACATGGACGACACAGGTAGCATGTTGGAATTTACCTCTAAGAAAGAGTGACACATCCTCCAACTGGGGGATGTTGTCCTCCCGGTACCCACAATGCTTTGTGAGAAGTGGAAGATTCTTCAGGTACTCCCGGCAGGCGTGGGTGGGGTAGAGCTTGGTCAGTTCACGAAACACAACCCCCCACGTCTTCACCTCGTCGGACGAATATTCGACATGGGGAATCGGCTGTCCGCTGTTGCGTGGGGAGACGAGAGAGACAACAACATAAGGTACACGCACAAGTAGGTGCCCACTGACTCTGCTCTCCCTGGGGGGCCAGCCATCACGTCCTGTGAGCTCGGCTCCCTGCTGGAGTTTACTCTCCACAGACCGGGATGTTTTCCCCTCCTGTGGAGCAAAAGCGTTGGCTGGCTTTATCCCCTGAAGCCACCTCGGTCTGTGATTTTTTTTTTTCTTTTTCTGCCCCTAACATAATCTCATGACTGCGAAGGAAAACAGAAAACAGCAATGAATAAATCGCTCTGCAAAGCAGGCTCTTTGTAATTCCTTCAAGGCATGTTCTCTCTTCCTTTATTTTCCTCTGACATAGTCAGAGCCTAGAAGTAATTTCGTCCAGATGGTGGGAGGCCTGTTACACCTACAACACGGGGCTCGAAAACTCTCCCTGTGATAAACACTCAGGACCACCAGATGAAGTATATTCTCATCACAGGTATTGATTACCCCTTTTGCCTGTCAGTAATAACTAAAAATCTGCTCATTGATGTCTACACACCAACTGGTCTACAAGACCAAAACCACCTGGTCACCATGCAAAATAGAAATATCTAGGCAGACAAATCCTTTTGATTGCAGGGCAACATATTTTTCAATGCAATTTTCATTCATGAGTATTCAGACATTTTGGTGTTTAGATGACAAAATATTTTCCCATTATTTTTTAGATTAACGCTCTTTATCGTGATTTTATCGTTATACTTGCATGTCACCACAAAGCGTTACGAAGATGTCGTGTAGGAAGGCTGACAGCTTGTCACACTATAACCAGCTGAAACACGGTATTTCCTGTTTACAGAGCGTATGGCTCCACATTCCCCTAAATGAGTTTGACGTCTGTTCTGCTCGGTATCGTATGTGCTGCGGGCATCCAGAAATCAGCAGGCGTGCTTCATTCAAGGCGCAATATTTCCCCTTGGCAGGGGAATGGAGTGACAGCGTAGCCACCATCCACCACGCCGTTCTCTCCTCTTTCCGGAGGGATTCTTCATTAAACGTTAATTACAAAGCCAGGAAGCTGCAGCATCTGCAGACTCCCTTCCTAAAGCACGGGGCCATTTCCACGTCTCTGACCTGCTTCCGAATGCAGGCCGCCGTTGTGGTGAATAATGTTTGAATACTTTCAAAGCCTAAGGGCCCTTTGTCAGTGAACACTGTGACAGTACCACACATTAACACTGAGTCAGCTTGCTGTCGTGGTAACGTATCAGTTTCACTCTTTGCTGCTGTGTTTTAAATTACAGCATCCCTACAATGCACAAATCAAAGCAAGCCCAAAATGGAGCTCATTTTCTATGATCTAGGCTGTGTGAAAATGTCCTCTGGAGGCTCTGGGTACTTCTCAGCCCAGAAACCTCCCCCACTTTCAATCTTCTGCAATGATGGGTACGCAGACATATTGGTAGGCTCACATCTTTGCATAAGCTATTTGAGTTTGGTCTTTTTAATCATTGATCTAAGAGGCTTTAATTATGCGCTCTCCAACCAAATGACAATTTAATTATACTTAATTAGATAATTAGAAAATGGACTCTCCAGTTAACTACCTCATTTAACACGTGTATGTAATTTCTGGATTCCTTATATAAAACGTGAAAACATAATTTTCATTGATAACTTTCATAAACACTCAAGGGAAACTGCTAAATCTCTCCAACATTGTACTTATATAAATGTATTTATGAGACACAGTGGTAGAGGGAAAGAGAAGATGAAAAAGAAGCATTTGCTGTGTTAGCAGAGATATTCATGTGTTCATCTATCAAATGTGTGTGCTTTGCTATGGCTAGCTGGCAGGAACACACACACACACACACACACACACGACAACAACAACAACAAGAACAACAACACAGGCAGAAAACTACAGTCTTCCAAGATTCAGATGGACGCATCAGGTCTCTGGGGTTATGCATTTGTTTCATTTTTTTCAAAGGTGGGGTGATGGGAGTGGAGGTGGCTGCCCAATATGAGTTAAAACAGCCTTTTGATCCGTTATCCACCAGTAATTAGCACAATATTATTAGCGGAATTTGGTGCTGAAAGTATGTTAATTGCTTGGTAAATCTGAACAATAGAAACATTCTCTGCAATTTCACAAAATTTATCCCAGGAAAAATGTCTAATTAATATAAATGGAATTACTCAAATGATTTTGAATGAGTATTCTGCATTTTCATATTCTTTGCACGCTATTCAGTTTACCGAGAGATGTCTTTTTTATTAAACTGCACTGAATTTAAGACACTGGATATAAGATTAAAAGCTAAATTTAGGGCAGGTTTATAACTTTCTTATCAACTGTTTAAAACGGTTAAGAGGCACTGAAGCAAAAAATAACCGCATGTTAGCAATGAAGCTAACAAGTTGGGCCTGTGTCCTGCCACACTGCAGTGGGCGTCCATCTTGGCAGCCCAACCCTTAGGCCGAATCCTGGATACTGAACGGGGAGACGTGTGAGACGACACTGCTGATAACCTTATCCATCCAAACAGTCCCACACTGAGTACAACACCTGGGCTGGAGTAAAGCACCGAGCGGGAGATGCTGGCATTCACGAGTTTATTGCATTTTCGACATGACTCTCCTGGCGTTTTGATGAAAGAGTCTCTCTACAGCTGCGCGCTGTCTAACTACGGCAAAATTAGGCATCTTGTGAAGACCTGCAGTGAGTGGCATGTCGTGTCAGGAGAAAGCGGGAACATACGCTTAGCGAAGCAGATGTTCTACTCACAACTTGTAGTTCATGGCCACCTCCACAAAATATTTCCTCCGTTGGCGGTAAACTGTGTCCTTAAAGCCCTGAAACAGAGGAAAGAGGGTCGTCACATGCCACAGCGTGAGCTCCACAGCTCCCGGAGCTCAGAGTCTCATCTGGGCCATAGGAGGTGTGCAGCTTTACTGGAGACAAATTACACACTGAGTGGCAAACCAGTCCCAGGTCAAAGCTGGACATTATTCATTATCCAATGTCCACAACTGATCAATTACAGAAGACAAGGATGTTCAGGACACAAGACACTGTTTATCCTGATCTTTCTGCATCCGTATGTCTGTACACGCTTTGGCGAAAAAATCCTCTGCTTTTCCACGCTCGCGATGCAAACACAATTCAGTTTATGGATCACACAAGTGTGTGAAATCCCGTTCCGCCTTCAGTGATGGTTCGCTTCCACCTGTGTGCCGAGGGGTGATGTGAAGCAGCCCACCGCGAGGCGGATAATCGTCTGCTCTCAGCGAACCTCTTCATGAGAGCCCTGTAAACACAGACTGAAGCTGCATGTCTCCTTTTAGCACCTGGGTGAGGAGTGTACAGCCTCCACACCCCAACCCCCACAAAAAAAAGTGGCCTATTCAACTGATTCTCTTCATTAATCCTCACAATTCCTCCAAAACGTCACGTATACAGCCAAACATTATGTTATATAATAGCAAAACATTGTATATAATATGGATTATATACAAACATATAAAAAAATCCATATTGGGGTAATATGGGAGACAAAGAGAACGCGAGAGATGGTTTATTCTGTACAAAAATTCATCGTTTTGTTTTCTTTTTGGTTTTGCTTTTGGTTTCTGCAAAACTAAAAAAGGATATTTTTCTCCCGTACTCCGATGACTTATTTTACATGTCTCACCACATTTTGTCAGAGTTTAAGTATCTCTCTAGCTACCCGAAAGGTAAACAGCACTTCGTTATTTTCAGCAAATGAGCTCATCGGCGACAGTGGATGAGTGATCGTCAAGTTTCTCATGTTAAAGACAGGAAACAGAGAAAATACCAGGATCATTGTCAGTCAGTCCAAAGACACATTTAAGCTTGTTCAGTTCACCACATTACATGAATGCAATAAGATTTTCCTGGACCACATTGTTCAGTTATTGCTATATACAGGTAAAATCGACTTTTGTCTCGGTTTTGCCCGGAACTGAGAATGTAGGTCAGTCTGGACGTATACTGATCATTATATGGAAGAGGTCATGACATAAGATGCAATATCACATACATTCATCTTAACTTCTGTAGTGGCAGCGCAATCAATTTATTTTGGTTCTTGCCACATGCCGCACGCGGGGTATGATATGTCCACTAATGTCCACTATGTCTGCTTCAAATGTTTCTTGATAAATTTTATGAAGGCTCCTGTGAGACACAGAATCGAACATGACTTGGACGTAAGTTGATGGATGACCGTAAAGACGCTCCTCTACTTACGAACTTTCTACTTACGAACTTTCAGATATACGCACGAAGAGGATTGTAAGTCCAAATTGTGTTTGTTGGGCTCCTGTTTCCTGTCCGCAACATCAATTTTTTTTTTTCTGTACGCCAATCCCGCCTAGTACGACTTCTGGCCGCTACTCCCGCCGCACACCAGCATAGCGTAGCGTACTCCCAGCATCCTACTTCTTTGTACTTGCGTATACCCTTAAAACAATGTCGAATAACAAACATTTCAACTGCTGTTCAGAACGTATCTCATTTGTAAGTAGAGGAGCATCTGTACTTGTTTATAAATAATGGTTCAATTTTTCACACTGCAATCACCATACAGGGTGACACTCTAATTCTCCGTCTTTGATTACCATTATTTTGCATACATGTGTATCAGGAAACATGTCAGACAAAGTTAAAATTCAGCCCCTCCCATTGGAAGGGGAATCAGTTTTGGTAATGTGCAGTCTGATAGCGTATTGAAGGTTCACACTGACTGTGAAGAACGTCAACAAAATGACAAAGAAGATGGTATGCTTACCGACCCCCATGCTACCTTACCGGGTGGTCGGCATCCAATTCCGAGCCGTACATTAGCACCCTGTGGGAGCACTGGTCCAGCTCAGAGATCTTCCTGGGGAACCATGGAACTCCATCCAGTTCTGCTGCCACGAGAGGATAAGACCCAGTCATAGCCCCAACCTCCCTGCTTTGTGGGACACAGTTATATGAAACATTTTACCAGTATATGAAGGCAAAAATGTGGGTTATGTTTATTAGTAGGAACACTGTTTAGCACTGTGCCTATGTTCTGTCCATCCGAATCACTGAATAATACAGAAATATAATGAGATCGTTGGAAAAGCTCTGCTGAGCTGGAGGAGAAAGAAGAGGAAACAGGAAGTGCTGGATTTGTTTGTACGAAGTCGATTAACCTTAAAGGTTCTTCGTTATACCCAAAGGGGTCTGTTTCCACTTTGTATCATGCCAAAAACTGAAAACAAATGCTTAGAAATAAGCCTCCTTGATTTAATGAGCCTCCCAGACACCCCTGTAGCTGAACAAGAGGTGAACAAGAAGGGCCCCCCATCCAGCTCACTGTTCAAAGTTTGCTTTTTTCCCTGCTCACTTTCAGGAATCATATAAAACAGCAAATTAAACCAGACACCACACGACTCCAATGGAGATGATGAGATCACAAGGTGATTCGGACCCCAGGAAGCAGAAAGGAAGACACCAGTGTTATAATGAAACCGGCTAGCAATCCGAGTGCATAAAATAACCTCCTTATGAGAATTATGGCTGGGAAAGTAACATCATGTCAATTATATGAGATATTGAAGTAGCTTTTTAATTTCATAAACGATAATTAAATTAACAGATGAGGATCTCACAGGCCAAACTGATGTGCAATGTAATATGGTCAGCAGACAGACTGTAATGGCGAGGATAGCATGAAGACTATATCTGACATTGAGGACAGTGGGGACAGAATGAAGGCTGTGTGTGACACAGAGGACAGTGAGGACAGAATGAAGGCTGTGTGTGACACAGAGGACAGTGGGTACAGAATGAAGCCTGTGTGTGACACAGAGGACAGTGAGGACAGAATGAAGGCTGTGTGTGACACAGAGGACAGTGGGGACAGAATGAAGGCTGTGTGTGACACAGAGGACAGTGGGGACAGAATGAAGCCTGTGTGTGACACAGAGGACAGTGAGGACAGAATGAAGGCTGTGTGTGACACAGGGGACAGTGGGGACAGAATGCAGGCTGTGTGTGACACAGAGGACAGTGGGGACAGAATGAAGGCTGTGTGTGACACAGAGGACAGTGGGGACAGAATGCAGGCTGTGTGTGAGACAGAGGACAGTGAGGACAACTTGAGGACAGCGTGGCGAAAGTGAGGACAGTGTGAGGTCTGTACATGACAGTAAGGACAGAGTGAGGTCTATACGTGACAGTGAGGACAGAGTGAGGTCTATACGTGACAGTGAGGACAGCGTGTGGTCTGTACATGACAGCTAGAGATGCAGAGAAGATTACGATGGCAGCGAGGTGTCTGCATGGTGGAGGGGGGGGTGCCTCCAAGACCTACCTTCCTCCTCCAGCCAGATCTGCTCTGGGGGGTCCAAAGAAATTATGCTGATGTGCTGCTTCAGGTGCTGCACCAGCTCCCCAAACTCACGCCTGCTGCAGCTGCAGTCAGCATAGATCTCCACCTCGGATGGCCTGCGCTTGGACTTACGCGACTCAATGTGGACCAGGTTCACATGCTTCTCCTGGGGTAAACAAAACATGGCATCTTAGCCAATCCTGTTACAACTAATCCTATGCAAGTTCATTAGTTAAAGCACTCGATGCCGCTGGAGAGACAAATTCTAAATGAAATTTAAGTAATATTATTATTTTTACGCTTAATCTATGTGTTTCAAATACCTTAAGGAGACAAAGACATGGACTACACTGCCACCTGTGGTTTCCCAGTGAACTGCAATATTATTTCTGAAACATTTCAAACATTGTAACAATCCAGAATCTCAATTTTACAGGCTGTTTGTGATTTATTTTCATTGCACTGTTAAACTGGCTTTTCATCACGAGTTTCAAGAACTCAGGAAGTGCAGAAAGCAAGATTGATTTGTGGGACGCAACACATACAGCTACGGTAATTTACATTTTAGCTGAGAATAACTTGAGTTTTGAGAGGTGAGTAAGTTGATGATAAGCTAAAAGACATTATAATCTTTTTTTTTTGCATTTATGAAGGAAGGTACCATTCATCCATCCATCCATCTGTGCATCTTTCATAACTATTTATGCAGTGCAGGGTTGTGGGGGTGGAGCCTATCCCAAGAAGACAGGGTTCACCAGTCCATCACGGGGCAGACACCCACACAAACTCACAAATACAATCACACACTACGGGATGCACATTGTGAGAACATGCAAACAGCACACATGCCCCCAGGCGTGGAAATCGAACCCAGAGCCCTGTAGGGGACACCATTTAGCTACCGCACAAGAGAATTTCAGCTCCAAAATCAGTTTACAGTTAGTGAAGTTAGTTAGTTAGTCGTATAAAGCTCACTTTACGTGTGAGAGCGACAGACTGAGGCTTCTGTTTCGTTCATTTTTTGGTTGCAGTTGAAGTGCTTATTTTGTTTGCTGCTCAGATTACCTGCCCATTAAACCCCACAGGTGCCAATAATATTTCCTCACCCTACTTGGTATCTCGCCGATCTGCTCCTGCCTGCAAGCTCGACTTTGCTACATATTTCTAGTGAATGTTTTTTAACCCTCCAGAGAGGAGTTTTTATCCCACATCCATGCCGAACCGAGCTTTCACTTGTAGAAATAGCCTTCATACCCTAATTTAATACGGTGATTATATATAGCTACTTCACAACAAACCCTATTTGATTTCAAGTGCATACAAAGTATAAAAGCATTTTAGCTGATGAGACAATGAGTTTTTTATGATTTTCCAGAAAGAGGCTTATGTGTTTCCGTAGCTCTCGCAAATTACACACAATCACACTCGTAATCATCCCCTTACAGGCACTCCAGAAATAAGACACTGAAGAAAGCTTGTCCTCAATTCAAGGGGGCTGTTTTCTGGGCACAATGGCACAATGATTGAAGCACTCAGAGTTTTTCAGAAACACGCCGTCGATAATGTTCAGTTATTGACCTTTCGTTCTAATGCTGCACAAATGATTTAAGCTTTGCGCTTCTTGTCATAATGAACCCGTGCATCAGGGGGCGCAATGGTTAAGGAGCTGGACTCGGGAAAGGGAGCTGCTTTATGTGCTGCTTTCCCCAAACTGTTGTCACTAAACCCCACTAAGGTACTTTTTTAAAGGCACAGTAACATAAACTTGCCACGTAAAGGTGCCATGAAAATCCCTATGAAATAAAAAATAAACTGTAAATTAAAACATAAGGGCAGTTCTGCAAGGACAGGACAGGCTTTAAAACACACAAAATATCGTAATTATATGCATAACATTGTAGGTTGCTGAAATGTATAGCAACATCTTTAGACAGTGTCATGTAGCTGGCTAACCACTTTTTTAGCTTCCCTCCTCAAACTGTCCAACAGGGACTCTGTATTCTCCTGCTGGAGAACTGAACAGATTTCCATGAGAAAGGGACGTGTAATATTGCCTATCACAGTATTTCTCTCACCAGCCCTTGGAGACCCCCTCTCAAGCAAAAACATGGACCATCTGGGGCTCCCCAGGGACTGGTTTGAGAAACACTGGTCTATCATCTTCCCAGAATATGATGAAGACCCAAGTGTGAAGTAGCTCCTCTTTCTATGTTTTTCTTCCCCCGTCCAGCCTCTCAAGTCCGATGATGTGTCCCTGTGCACGTCCCGTACGGGGCACCCACCTGAAAGAGGCGCAGGGCCCGTACCAGGCAGCCCACCTCATTCTTGAGGGTGAACACCACGGCGGTCTTGCCCGTGTCTTCAGCCTGCGGCTCGCCCGCCCCGCTGGGCTTCTCCTCGATGCGGGAGAAAGAGGGTCTGCGGGTCTGAGCGACAGACGACAGCCTGAGCCCCCCGGACAAACACGCAGACCACAGTAACTCAGCCTGCAAACCCTTCAGCAGTGGTGCCAGATTCCAGAGCTCCCTCCTGCATTGCTGGGAGCACCCTGGATGGGCCAACGGTCCGCCGTAGGGCACACGCTCACACGCACGTTCCCACAGTGCCACTTTAAACCTCAGCACCTTGTCTTATTTGTATGTAATTGTATACTCTTAGCATATTATAAAGTACTGTGCACAAGTCTTGCACAATGAGGTTTAAATGATCTTGATGTTGGTGTAAAACTATGATATTCTGTCTGTCAAAGGGTGTCAGCTTGGCCTTTTCAAACCCTCCCCTACAGTCACCCTAGTATATGGAATTACCATCCAAAACATCCATGTATTTTTTGACTCAAACACCACCCCATGTTTGGCTAATCAGTACCTCGTTGACTTATTTAAGTAATTAAGTTCTTTGAGCTGGTGGTGAAATTTGGCTGGGGTGTCCCTGAGGAGAGGTTATGGAGCTGAAGCGGTGTTCATCTAGCCATCCAACATGATATCAGTAACTTTTCAGAGAACAGAAGAAATTCTTATTTTTATTGTTACTGTTAATTTGCATGTATTGTTTTTTTTTTGTCTGAGCAAATATACATTTACTGCCCAGAAAAACAGCTCAAACATTGTTTGACCACCTAGACTTTTCCACATTGCTCTATATTGCATGGACATATACTGTATATATTTATTTGTTATTATTTGTTAATAGCTTTATATTGTTATTTATTACTATATATAATTTAAGTCTGCAGGGAGGTAAACAAGCAAGTATTTCATTGTACTTCATTGTGTATGTACTTGTATTGTATGAATGACAATAATCCTTGAATCCAGTTGCACACTATAAGAAATTCAGAAACTCCACACACAGGTGGGACCCCAGGCTACTGAGATGCTGTCCCCCCCCCCAACCAGCACACTTACTGACACTGTAAACAAAGAGGCAGCACCAACTGTCACTGCCACTACGGAACTCGTACATCTTAGCTTCCGACCAAGAAAATGCTGCGTTTTCAACTCAGTCAAGTCTCCCTGCCCTCGCACCTGAAACATCTGAGTGAATCTCAAGCTCCACCCCATCCTCTGCATATTTAACTCCCCCCCCCCCCACCACTGTGTCATAGTCAGCTACTTTTTGAAAGGAATAGCATTTCTTCAGGAAACTGCTCCCAGGTTAGGGTGGACCTGTGGAGATATTCGGTATCTGCGCTTCTTGAAGATGGACAAGCAGCTCACCCTAAACAAGGCTCTGCAAAGCTCACGTGTGGGATCTCTGCTCTGGGACTCCTGCTTAGACACAGACACAGCCGCCTGCCCCCTCAGTGGACCACAATAAAATACTCGACTATACTGCACAAATTGGGAAAACAGCTATTCCACGAAAAAGTCTTTAATACAGTACCTCTTTATTTCACATCGAAGGCTTGGTTCAAAAAAAGTCTCGAACGGCATCGCACTTAATGATTGGTTCATAGGGCGATAGAAACAGCCAATCAAATTGCGACTTTGAAGTAATGGGTAGCAAAAGCAGACACTCACGGTTTGCTCTTGCAGGTGCTGCTGGTCAAACATGGCCGAGTCCAGCGACAGCCCCCTCCTGGCCCAGTACTTACTGGAAAACATCATCATGGCCGGCTGCATGCTGACTGCTCTGTGTAGCTGCCCCTTCTGATGAAGCTTGGATGAAGTTCTATCTGATCATCCGGCGAGAAGGACCCCGTTCCCTCTGCACGTGCCTGTCAGGAGCAGACTCGTTTTATATAGCGTCCCACAGATGCTGATAAGGCCCAGGGCGACACCCCCCTGTGCCCCCCCCCCCCAACCGCACTCCTGCTGAAAGACGCACACAGGCAGATAAGGGCTGACGCGCCTCTTTTGAATGGTACGCGTCTTGTTCAGATAACCCCCCCCCCGCCATGTTAATCCGCCGTACCCTCGCAGCCGCGGCACCTCCTGTGGATGAGAGGCCGCATCGATCTGCTGGAAATTAAGCGGCTCGAGCAGCTCGGGGGGTGGGGGCAGGGTGGGGGCAGGGTGGGGGCGGGGCTGGACACCTGTCACCAAGGTGTTAGAAGGCAGCTGCTATAGCAGCCCTTGCAGGCCTCGTTCTCCCTGCTGCCTGGCATCCCATCCGCACGACACTCTACGCTTCACAACGTGACTTCTGGGATACCCAGTGTATCACCATATTAACAATTTTCAAAAACAGATGCTTGCTATTCCTACATTTGACAGTGAAGAAATCCTTAAAATTAGCATAGACATCCAATGCAGCGTTACTGCCAGCCCATCTACTTCCCTTTGAGATTTGTTTCTATGTTATCCTTCTCCTCCGACAAGGCAAAGACAATATTACATTTAACGTAAATAAAAGACTAGGAAATAGCTAGTTATAAATCAGACGATACATGCACATTCCATTACTTTTGTGGGTATTGTGTATCTTTGTACAATAGGGTTCTCTGTGTACATCCAGAGCCGAAGAAGACATCACCAGCAACAATGTCGTTAATTTACAAGCCTGTGAAATGAATCAGTGTACAATTCATTCACATTTTCATAGGATCGGTGCCAATGTTTTTAATTGCAACCATGCCCGTGGAAATCCTGTTGAGTTGTACTTATAAGTCATATATATTACTGCGAAACTGACACCTGATTTACATTTGTCTAAATAACATTCCACATCACTGCGCCCCAAAACAAACCTCCCTTTAATAAAACAAGGGGGAGATAAGTTGCGTCTGTGCAGAAAGCTATCAGGTAACTGGGAGGCAATTTCCTGCAGGACAGGAAATGAAAGGGAGCAGAGACACGAGCGAGAAGGCGATGCTTTGTTACGAATGTGACGTCACCTTATGAACAGATTAAAGATATTTTTTGTCAACAAGCTGACGTGTTGGCTTCCTCTGCTACAAGGACCCCGCCTGTCCTCTGGCGAAGGCAGAGAAGCTGTAGATAGAGATTCGGGAATTGTCTTCTGGCTCCTAAAATGGGTCCTGTAAGAGTGGCAGAAGACATGGGGCCTCAGCACATAATTAGCGCTTAGCATTAGCATTGGTCGCTGATTTGAATGCATTATGCATTCAGATGATACAATCTGTAAGTCAGGGGCTTAAACACAAGAGGGCCCCCTGCCCAACTCCCTAGAGCAGCTCTCTCATTCCTTCAAGCAGGTGCTTAAGCTGAGCTTCTTCAGTGCAAACAAACGGCCCAAAGCCTGCTTGTTTGAACTTCTGTACTTGTAGGGTTGAGTAGCCACTACAGCCAGAAGCAGCAAAGGACCCATTTTACATTCCGGAACTTACTTTTGGCTCCGGAACGATACAGCGACTTTTAGGTGCTGAACACCGACCTGCCAGATCTGCAGGGCTTACACTGAAAAAAATACAACAATATGACCAACTTTAGACTGATATAACCCAAATCAGCTTACCGGCATCCATCTTCAAAATTTCAATTAAGTTATATAAGCTTTATAGCTGCATGATGAAAAACTGTCAAAGTTATTTTTTGGAATATTTTCTTTGTGAAAATGAAAATCATGCAGCAAAATCGCATGTTCCTGCGGAATATCTGGATATTATGTAGTGGGTGAGGCAAACAGAAATTATAGAATTTGAATTCCATAATTGTAATTTCATCATATTTGCGCATGAACTGAATAACCAATGATACAGTTTGATAACAACACTAGACTCTTATGCGGTGACTGCCCTGGAATTTCCACTGGAGGTTAAGCATTTCTGTGCACTTTAGATCCTTGTCTACGTGTCTATGATCTATATGTTTCCATGGCAACTTTTTTCACTGAAGTGCAATATTGCTTCTCAGGGCAGATCGTAATAAATTGCACCATCAGGTTGGGTTATTCAGGCTGAAGCAGAGGGAGGTGCCGAGCGAGGGACGCACTAAAGGCTGTTTGTTTATTCGTATGTTTATTTATTTATATAACTGTATATTGTTTACTTTCACCAGTCCACAGTAGATACCTGCGAGCGATGGGTCGGAGGTCTTCTGTTCTACAGACCAATGAAGAAACAACAGACTTTACCTGATAATAGAGTAGGGTGATAACTCATCAATGTAAGGAAAGGGTTCCATGAGGAAGAGATGGGAAAGTCATTCCAGTTCTGAGCAGAAACAATCCATTGTCATAAAAGAGAAATCACACACACTTCTTTGACTGAGTAATCTGTCAGTCATTTCAATAACTATATCTTGCACATCAAGGTGACAAATCTGAAGGACGTAGAGCTAATCGATGCTATAACTGCGCATATTCATCAAAAAAGATGATAAAATCTTTAAATAAAAGAGGATGATTGCACGCCAAAACAATCCCACAGATAAAATGAAAGATGCCCCCCAATTAAAATCCCGATAAATTGTTGCTTTTGTTAAGATCATGGGGCATGTGACCCAAATGTTTTTCTGTCGCTGGGGATTACATCTGCATCTGTGACTGGATCTTGGTGACTGCATGGAATTGGACACCAGAGGGTCACAGCTTAAGAGCATGTAGAAAAAAGGAAAATGGAGACATTTGTCAATCAAAATCATTCAGAATAATGACATGCTGGTGCTTTGGAAATATGCCGCAACTCTGGAAGAGGCATTTCCCTTTAAACCTGCAATTCTCAATCTGCATGCTGACGGCATCTATTTCATGGAAAATTTCTTCCATTCCCAGCTTCATTGGAAGTTCAATTAAGTGTTTTTTTTTTAAAAAAAAAAAAAAAAAAAGGTCAATTAGTCAAATGGAAATGCCATTAAAACGAATAGCGCAATTCATGTTCTATCACTGCTACGGTAATTAACAATGGTGACTGAACCAAAACTTCGGCACAAATAATTATCTGGACTTGAAAGTTGAGTGGAAAATTTTCAAAAGAAGCTATAACGTACGTAAACGACTTCTGTGCTGCTGTGACACTGCATATTTTTAAAATGAAATGGAATAACTTAGCCTTTCAGTTACTGTTGAATCTGTACTTAATCCCTCTGAGGACCATTATCTCAGAAAGACCAGAAGACCCCCCCCCCCCCCAGCCCCCCAGGGTATTTCGTTAATAAATGGCACAAAATTGCGATTGGATGAGCAGGAGACCCTTTGAAGGAGGGGGCTCGGACACAGACAGGATGGCTTTCATTTGGACTCTGTTAACGCTGTGGTGCTCGATTGTGGTTTTCTGCTTATACAGAAAGCACCAGAAAGTTCTGGAACAGCAACCGGGTCGATGAAACCCAAAGGAGGAGCAGATTTGCTGATGGCTCACTTCAGCTTTTTAATTAATGGAACAGATTCCTCGAGCTGTAATTAAATTGTACTTCAGCTGCATTTTTTCGCCTTGAAATGGGGGGTAACCTTCTTTAGTCATCACAAGTGCCGTTCAATGGGAAAAAAGCAAAAGCAACCAATGGCAGAGCAAGATCAATGGGAAACATGAAAGACTTCAGGAGCAAATATACAGAATTGGGATTCTGGGAGAAATACTCAAGGAATGAAGAAAATGTCTCCAAAGAGCACAGAACTCTGAAGAGTGTATTTACAAGCTCTTCAGCAAACTGGGGCATTTGACAAACAGAGAACTTATCCCCCTGTCCCCAAATGAGAAACCGCCACTCTACTGTAGTTCAGTTTTTGGCATGAAAAGATGTGGGCTTGCTGATTGGATGAAGGCACTCTTCTCCCACGAGCCAAACACATCCAAGGAGCTGAGCTTTTTCAGCCAATCAGAAGCCATCGGAACCCGGAGTGCAGGTGACCCGAGCCCTGTGAATCTGGGGGAGCCCATGGTGATGACTCTAGAAATGAGAGAAGAGATCATGGCATCAGGGAAACGAAACCGAGTGCATTCTCATCCAAGAGGGCGAAACAAGTCAATAAGCACATTATAACTGCCACAAACTAAAGGGAGAAGCAAAAATGCTAACTAGTCAGGTCAGGACCTCCGGAAATTTTGATAAATGCCATTTTTAAAGTATGGCAGTTTCATCCACCAGGAAAATCATATCTGACAATGAAAGCATGGCAGAGGTCACTAAAAGCGGTATGATAATGTATTACACAGGCTCCTTCAGTGCACAGGTCTGTTTCCACTGACAACCACTACCGTAAATCACAATTATGTTCATTACTTTCTCTTTTCATATAAAAACATCTCTGCAGAACCATAAACAATATAACTTAATTTGCATAATATCATATATCTTTGTTAACTACATAGCAGCAGGCTGGACCCCCTTTTGTTTCCAGACCCATTTCAGGGGTGTCAGCGAAGTGCTCTTGCACACCACCGATATTTTGAGCTGTTATTTTTGTACTGTGGCTTCCTGTTCTAACGAGTCTGGACATTCTCCTCTAACAATGTCTTTAAAGATTCTTAGCGACAGAACTGCTGCTGACTGGATGCTTTTTTTTTTTTGTTTACCACACAATTCTTTGTAAACCCGAGACACCGTAGTACATAAAAATTCCAGGATGGAACCATCGCATCTGGCACGACATTCAAAATCACTTGCATCAGGCATCTTCGCTGTTCTAATGCTTAACCACACTGTAAGTGAAGCTCTTGATGCAGTTCGCATGCTGTTTATATTCAGCTGCAGCCACAGGAGTTCTGTATGAAGGAGCAGCCTGTTTGCACTAACAAGCAGCTGTACCTAACAAAGTGCCCGCTGAGTGTAAGTCTGCAAATATAAGCTACTCCTGTGGCAGTCCATCCATTCCTCTTCTTCCCGCTTTTTATGGTCAGGGTTTCCCAGCTGGTCTAGATCTGCCCCAGAGAGCAGAAGGCAAAAGGCAGCAGTACACCCTGGATGCAAAAATGGATACCTACTGTAGTCATATAGTGGACGCCACAGTGTTGCAGTGGGTAACACTGTACGCTCACACCTCCAGGGTTGAAAGTTGTCATGCGTGTGACGTTTGCATGGTCTGCCCGTCCTTGCTGGGTCTCCCTTTGTGCGATAGGCCAATCCTCTCTATGTAAATAAGGTGAAAAGTTAATAATTTAGAAGTTGATGGTCCCCGCTGTTGCATGGTGGGTGGGGTCACTCTGAGTAAGGACAATGCAGCTGGATCAGCCGATTGCATCGGTTCAAAAGTTCAAGTTATGCAAAAAGGAAGCAGTAGCATTCTGAACAAAACAATAAAGGGGCATCCCTGTTATGAGCTATAATGAACAGAATTAGAACTCAATTTTTGAGTATGTGATTAAGTACTTATACTTCAAAAGTCAGACTTAAGCCCCCAACACAGGCATGTGTTAGTGCTATTAAACTGGGGACTTAATCAGACTAACATCAGTGAAACAAGAAACACAAATGAAGCAGCCAAGGAAGCCAATGTCATGGGTTTTTTTTTTTTTACAAATGTTTCTACAGACTTTTCAGGATGTTCAAATAATCCCTGATGAAAAAGCCACCCAGATCCATGCTTCAGCCATCAGCTGCTGTGCTGAGTTCTTGTTGCAGTGGGTGGGCGGAGAGGAAGCCATAGACTCATGCCATTTTCCGAGCCCCTACAGTCCCTCTTAATCTATCGGCGGCCGGAAAATGGCACGCCTTTGCTCCTCTGAAAGCTCCGGCCATGAAATATGAGTGTTCTAACCTTTAGCTCTCGGCCCATGAAGGACACGGAGGGTCGGGAGGTACCGGCGTCCTATTCCGTCATGTACAGGACCGGGAAAAGCAGATCACTCATTCTGTGCAGGTAGAAAAAAATATATATATATTCACACTCTCCCTTATATGCTGGTGATGTTATGGTAACCCAGGAAGGACATAAAAGCACAGTGAACGTTGTGGCAACCCATAAATGATTCACTGCAGAACACAAAGCAGACGTGATGTTAAGATAACTCCTGTAGAACACAAAGCACAGATGACGCTACTTTAGCTTATAAAGGGCACAAAGCATGGAGGATCAAGTGCGGATCTGTATGTATTTTAACCCACAGCTTAATAATTAATATTAATAATTTTAATGTCATTAATATTTATACTTTTCTGCTGATTGTAACCGTAAAATTTGTTGGACCATTCTATGGGAATAAAACATAATAATCAGATTTTTTTAATTGGAATACTGATTACAGGAACAGCACCGTTTAATAGTTTAATAATCTTTTATTAAAGCAAGCGAAATCATAAATTCAACATGTAACCGCCTGGCCGTAGACGCTGTATGCCATCAATATGCCATGTAACGGGATTAGGCTTGGATTCCTGGCACTTCGTAAAACTTATTGGTGCAGTTCATTCAGCTGATGTCTTTTTCTGTAAAATTAAAAAGAAAGGAGCTTTTAATGATGAATTGCAAAAGCATAAAAAATTTTAACTAGAAAATATCAAATTAAACCATTATTCATATATGAATGTCCACACCACACATAAAAATTAACAAAACATACTGAGAGGGGACATTCTCTTATTAGTACCACGCTTAAGGTCTACTTATTTTAAGCTGTTGTACATCACAGGAAATAACAACGATCAAAGAGCCAGATTCAATACTTCTGTTCTAGTCTGGTGGCATTTTCAGATAGAAAAAAAGCTTCTGGTTTGTGATAATGTTTAACTGGGGATTTCCACAGTCCACAATGTAAAGAGGAAAATGTCAAGGGTACTTGACACTTAGTGACCCGGCCCGAGTCTCGATTCGCGCACGTCTCGAAATGCCGATAGGCCTGTTAGAGGCCGACGGACCCGCAGCCCAAAGCAGGAGAAAAGGGAATAAAATGAATAAAAGATGACGTAATGCAAGGCAGATTGATTTTAAAGTCTTTGGTGCAGAATCGGCACGGCTTGGCCGCACCCTGCCCGTGAGGCCCTGCTGGAGGACGATGCCTGTTTTCAAACATGGCTGAATGTAATAAACCAGAGCGTGTTTTTATGAAGAAGAGTCGCTCCTTCTTAATAAGTGAGTTCTCCTCTCTAGTTCCTCGCTGACCCATTCCCCTGCAGTGTCACCCTGAAGTCTTCATTTTTAGTTAAAACAGGAAGATTATAAATAGATCATTTCAAGATAGGAAAAGTTTATAAGTTGAGGATGAAATGCAAGATTAGACGGACAGGCAGACAGACAGGCAAGGCAGCCAGATAGATAATTCATTAACCACAAAGGAAATGGTAGGTTTACAGTAGCACCACAACTCACATTCAGAGAGTAAAAAGAGAATAAGAAACAGTGCAGAGTTTGTCAGAGAAGGAAATCGATACTCCTCAAGCTGGACATGAACCAGTAACCTATGGGCGTCCATCGCTACACTTCCGCAGTCCTCACGCTACCAGCCGAGCTACGAAAGCAGGCAGTGGCAGATGGGAGGCTAGCAGAGGGAGGCAGACGTGATAGCGCCTGCCTAGCTGTCTGCCCCCTGCCTGCTCTGACCGCACGAAGGCACGTTGCCGGAAAATTCATAACCGATAACACTGACCGAGCGATGGGTCGGAGGTCTAGATGTGATGTGTAAAATAAATATCTCGACTTCTCGGGTGATCCGACGGCAATGAGTGGGTAGGTGCCACTCATTGTAAACAGCAGAAAAGGCATGTTTTGACATGCCAGAACATGGGCATTAAAAGCAGAAGCTCAATTTCGAAAATATCTTTCGAAAATAATAGTACTGGGCAGCAGGTGGCGCAGTGGTTAAGGACACTAGATCTGGAGGCCCCTACTCTGGAAGACCTACTCAAATAAATACTAAAGCGGGGGGGGGATTCACTTATCTGGCGGCCCTCGGCTGACTTCACCATGCATGCTCAGGTGCTGCCGATTTAATTAACTCTTTCATTTCTCCCAAGGCAGCGGATGGCCCAGAGGTTTGTCAGGGTCCCAGACTATAGCCCAGGTTAGCCTCTGCAACGAAGTAAATACCAATTTTCCGTGATGACTAAGTAACGTTTCCATAAAAGCTTCCTCTGCTAAGCCATTTCCTTTATAAAGCTCTAACGATTTGTGCAAATTCACCTTCACCCTCGCTCTGATTTAACAACCACACTGGCGATGGAGTGATAATTCTCTGCTTCGATGGCTTAAACTTAAATCTCCTTCCTTGGCCAGGAAGGTTTCATCAGAGGAGAATGAAGCGTTACCCTTCAGATATACACATGCTGGTTATTTCAGGATGACGAGAGGCAGTTATTTGGCAGCTCGACTTCCCTATCATGTTTTTTGGCACACAAGAGAAAATGTATTTCCATTTCTTAGGGACATAGGAGGGGAGGGGAGCTGGAAAGAAAGTCAGTCACTTGCAGGGTATGGAAGAGGTGCACATTTTTAAACCCAAGGGTAAAGATCAGGTACTCAACTCCCTGCCCAAATCTGTGACGCACCCACAGCCTACACCCAAGCCAAAGGTCACATCATTGCAGGGCTCCAAGGGTCCGTTGACATTCTTGGTATAATAAAGCAAGACCTTTAGGTGAGGAATTTGACTGAACATGATTTGTGCCATTCGTCAGCTGCACCCATCCTCTTGGTGTCAACTCAAGAGGCCAAACGCTTGCGGAACCTCAAACCATGAACGCGGACCCTACTCACCCCTTCCTTCTCCTGTCCCGGGTGAGGAACCAGAGGAACTCTTTCGTCTGACCTCGATGCATGCATGCCCAATGTGGGCTAAAATAAACATCATGCATGTTTTTGCTCATTTTAGTCTGGATGGAAATACTTTCGCATGGAGATCATTTTCGTTTAGTTTTTAAACGAAAATGTAACAGTGTGGATGTGACCTCAGAAACCAAGGTGTGACATTTACACAGGAGCTCCAGCATCTACACGGGGCCTTCAAAATCTACACAGGGCCTTCAAAATCTACACATGAGCTCTAGGGTCACGGTGTGGTCCGAGGTAAAAGCAGCCTGAGAAATTTGAAGGATTGAAAGTACAGACCTAGCAGAGGGCAACTTAACTCAGGAGATCAGGAAGCAGGGAGAAACAAAGCAGGATCGTTAGTCAGACCATCCATCCATAACCACTGATCTAGTAGAGGGTTGCGGTGACCTTGGAACACAAACACACACACACACAGGTTTGTAATTAAATCTTTGTGGGGACTCACAACTCAATTCTGGCGGAAAACTCTAATCCTAACATGGCAACCTTAACCCCTACCCTGCCCTAACCTTAACTATAGATATCCAAACAAAATACAAGACTTGGCTTTTTTTATTATTTTTTTTCATTCACAGATCTTTGCAGGAACCTGAAAAATAGTCCACACAACGTCAAAGTAAGAGGTCTTTATCACATTCTGGGACACATTTAGTCCCCACAACGTAATATAAACATCATATATACACATACACAACACACCTAACTGCATGCATTTGGAGTGCAGGAAAAAACCAGAGTCTTATTCAAACCATTTTAATGATTTCAAGGTTTACTGTCACTTACAATGAACTTTAGTTTAATCCCAATTCAGGCTAGAGAGAATTCAACATAATGCCTCTTTGTAGATTGAGTAGCGTCACCATAGAAATCCCAAAGAACAGGCTCACTGAGGTTGCCATGACAACAGAACACTATTGGGGGGGGAGCAATCCCTGGATGGGCCAAGCTGACTGATAATACATTTTATACTGTTAAGTATTACATGATATGTTATTATCATATAGAGCTTTTCAAAAGTGAACATAGTGATTAATACTTTAAAAGCTCAGTAACAGTATACAAAGTATCAAATTTAGTGAGATACCACAGCATGCATTTCTTTAGAAGCACATTC
This sequence comes from Brienomyrus brachyistius, assembly GCF_023856365.1. NCBI lineage: Eukaryota > Metazoa > Chordata > Actinopteri > Osteoglossiformes > Mormyridae > Brienomyrus > Brienomyrus brachyistius. The sequence continues at coordinate 14,504,166 of NC_064533.1, forward strand.
CACATTTCAGCCTTGTTTAGTTTGACCATTAAGGGTTCGGTGTCAGAGTACTACTCCTGCCCGCAGAATAAACATGTTGAATAAATCAGGCGTGACATCCTGCTTTTGTATTGTTTCGGTAAGGCTGCAAACGCTGTCTGCATGCAAATTAAATTTGGGCCAGTCAAGCGTGTGCAGTGAGTGAGGTCATGATGAGGGAGGTCATAACGAGGGGGTCATGACGTGGGAGGTCATGAATAGGGGGGTAATGACAAGGGAGGTCATGATGAGAGGGGTAATGACGAGGGGGTCATGACGAGGGAGGTCATGCCAAGGGGGGTCATGACGAGGGAGGTCATGATGAGGGGGTCATGACAAGGGAGGTCATGACGAGGGAGGTCATGCCAAGGGGGGGTCATGATGAGGGAGGTCATGACGAGGGAGGTCATGAAAAGGGAGGTCATGACGAGGGAGGTTATGATGAGGGGGGTCATGACGAGGGGGGTCATGAATAGGGGGGTCATGACGAGGGAGGTTATGATGAGGGGGGTCATGACGAGGGGGGTCATGAATAGGGGGGTCATGACGAGGGAGGTCATGACGAGGGAGGTCATGATGAGGGGGTCATGACAAGGAAGGTCATGACGAGGGAGGTCATGCCAAGGGGGGGTCATGATGAGGGAGGTCATGACGAGGGAGGTCATGAAAAGGGAGGTCATGACGAGGGAGGTTATGATGAGGGGGGTCATGACGAGGGGGGGTCATGAATAGGGGGGTCATGACGAGGGAGGTTATGATGAGGGGGGTCATGACGAGGGGGGGTCATGAATAGGGGGGTCATGACGAGGGAGGTCATGACGAGGGAGGTTATGACGAGGGAGGTCATGACGAGGGGGGTCATGACGAGGGGGGTCATGAATAGGGAGGTCATGACGAGGGGGGTCATGACGAGGGAGGTCATGACGAGGGGGGTCATGACGAGGGGGGTCATGAATAGGGGGGTCATGACGAGGGAGGTCATGACGAGGGAGGTCATGACGAGGGGGGTCATGAATAGGGGGGTCATGACGAGGGAGGCCATGATGAGGGGGGTCATGAATAGGGGGGTCATGACGAGGGAGGTTATGACGAGGGAGGTTATGATAAGTGGATTTCCAGCCCAGGCCTCTTCCGGTGCTGCTTCTGTCCTACCAATAAACGGCCCCATTCCCAAGGTGGGAAAGTCCACAACATACCGGCATAAGAAGGAAGGGACACGAAGAGTCTGGAAAACCTTGTATGTGGAACTCGGATGTGGTCCATCCCCCAGCTTAGGACGTGTATGTAGAGGTGAACAGGTCTCAGAAATGAGCTGACCTTCCTCCTGGGGCCTTTCGGTCTCATCCATGCTCAGGAGCATCAGTGAAAAATACCAGGTACCACAAAGAAGATTTAGAAGTTGATTCGCCTTGAAACAAATGTACAATTCATATATAGCATGAGACAACTGCTGAACAAAGCCCTAACAGATTATAAAACACCACAATAATAATGCAATAATTATGTTCTTAACAACCTATAAAATTGAGCAGGGTAAGCGGTTAGAGGATGGATGGATGGATGGATGGATGGATGGATGGATGGATGGATGGATGGATGGATGGTGCCGCTGTTGACATCAAGGGCATCAACCACAGCTAGCCTCCACGAATGCTGCCGGTCTAGAGATGCCAACTCTGATGGTCTCTACTCTATTCATCAGACTACACTCATCTTTTTAAGGGTTTTGCTTTTCACAGCCAAGAATATGTCAGATGCAGTTGCACCAGCACCTCCTGCCATTGGCGTGACGTGTCGTTAGCGACGGAGGGGTCACAAATGCGTGGCCACACACTACGTACATTTCTGTGCACACGTTGCTGGTCCCTACAAACCAAGGTCACTTTTTATTTATTACACCTACCTTGGCCCCGTTGTCTCCATCTCTCCCCCTCCCCCATGAGCCTCCCAATTGAATGTACGTCCTGCATAATCCGGAACACCACCCTGAAGCCCAGAATTGGGGCAGGGGGCTGTTTCCATGGGGACGAGAACATAGGGGAGTGCTGCTTACGGAGAAAAGCATAAAGTACTCTAAGGATTTCCCATAGTCTGGTGCCAAGGCAGGCAGCTAGGGCGGCGCTGTTACAAGACATGCGGCATGTAAGAACCCCACCTTCACCTGAGGGGGCAGGAAACACGTCAACAACACTGCTGAGAGAGCTGTTAGGCCCGTGATGATGTTAGTGCAGCAGAGTTCCCCCAGATGGCGCTCTACCGCTAATTAAACATACAGGATAATCTACAGTGAATGCACAAATCTCATCTGGGGGTGCTCATTAACCAACATATCGACTTGATTAAATACCTAGCAGTGCCTTTGCTACATGTAAATACCATTCAGCTCATTGATGGAATTGCGGTAACCATAATGAAACTAAACACTGGCAATGCTAACTTAAATAGAGCTAATTAAAACTGTGACATTTATTAACCGAGGTGCCGCCCACCCACCTTGATTTCCGTCACAAACCTGCCAATTTCAGGCCCAGAATAGATTCTGAGCAGATGCTGCTGGGTATTATTTTCAGGACAATTTGCATACAAATGCAACATTTTTGAAACATTAACTTTACATAGCGCACCTTGCTATTAAATGCATAATTACCCCATTTTTCATGCACCATCCTTCACGATCAGGTCTTTAACGGGACAATTAGGTGGCAATATTTGTTGCCACTCAGCTTAATTAGAAATAACGACTGAATGGAATGTAAATGGGAGATCCTGGTGTGCCCTTTAAGTAAAGGTAAAGGATGAACGATTAATAGTTTGAGGTGAGATTGCAGGACAAATACACTGCAGGGTGTGTGTACAGGAAGTGTTGCTTCTAACTGGGGGTACAAAGCGGGGATCTGCTGCCCTTCAACCCAGTGCTGGTCAAAGCCAGTGATGTATTCCAGGCAGACTTCACTGTCAGTAGCCCCCTTTGTCTTGGATGGTGAGGAAGGGTGGGTTGTTAAGTCAGCATTCCCTCAGAAGATCTCACCTAATTGGCTGCCCGGCCTTCAAACGGTCGCTACAGAGCCAGGCTACACCACACCTCAAATCTTCTCCAGCTGAAGGGTTCCACATGCTGGTTCCTAATGATGAGTAGTTTGTAGTGTCCCCTGTGGAAGGGGAGCTTCCAGAAAAGCAACTTGAGCAATATAGAGCCCACCTTTGGTACGAGCCAAGAAGGCAGGGTCAACCAGTCCCTGGAGCAAATGGGGGTTAAGGGCCTTGCTCAGGGGCCCAATGGTGACATCAGTCTGGCAATCAGCCTTCTGATGAGAAGCACAGCATTTTAACGTACCGGGCCACACATTCTGGCGAAGGGGTAGAGTTACAGTGTCATGCATATGTGGAGACACCACATATATTTAACCAGGACAGAGCATATATAACAAAGCAGCACGATGAATGGGGTTTAAGGTTATATAATCTTTGAACCCATGTGTTGCAGGTTCGAACTGGTGGGCGGGGCCATGCTGCTGTGTAAATCTGCAGATAGGGCTGAATAAAAGCATTCCTGATATGCAGGCATTCCCCAGGATTGTCCACCTTACACTGACCCCTGGCGATGACCTTGGTCCCGCTGCACCTTCTGGCTCATCTGGAGTCCGAGGACGACGCCTCCCAGGACGACGCCCGTCTGGTCCGCTGGAAGCCGTCTGTGCTGGACCCTGCAGGCAGCAGAGGTCATGGGAAATGCGGTCTCTTGGCCTAGGAGAGGTCGCCCAGTGTGACAGTAGCGGGTCAAAGTTCAACAAACGTTCAGAGACATGTTATCCCGCGTGTCTCTGCACATCTTTTAAAGTCTTTGTGGAAGCAAATAAAGAAATACATACCTATAAAAATAGAAGCCTCCTGAAAGAGAAAGAAAACAATTATATTAATATCGCAAAAGCGAAGTTAAAACAAAAGAAGTGTGTGTGGGGGGTTAGGGGTCCACACAAAGGGAGAAATGCCGGTGTGTCCCCGTCTGACCGCAGCTCGTCAGACCGGCAAAGAATCGAGCCTCCGTGTTGCAGTAAATCGCTCAGCCTCCCGGATGTGGTGGCACTACAAAGTAAGCCCATCCACACCTGTCTCCATCCCCGTTCCGCTCATTCTCCACCGTGCGCCCGGGACGGTCATCCATCTCCACGGATGGATTTCTGCTCCCATTAAAAAACAATATTCTGGAAGCACTGACCTCCAACACGGCAGGTCGGCCGAAGAGCCTTGTTATAAGGAAGTCAAGGCCCATTAATTTCTCCTGCTTTTCGTCCATTACTAAATGGCGTCTGTAGTTAGAGGACACCTGCAGGCCTGAGCAGAAGCTGCTCCATAACAGATTCAAGCAACTAACTAAATCCAATTTTACTACAAGCTTTAGGGTATGAATACTAAATATACACCGGGAGTCATCACACACACACATTTTGAGATATCACTTCCTGTTCCAAAATGAAGAAAGTGGCAAATATGTTTGCTACAGTTTTGTGAAGATTTGTAGTTTAGGAGTCTAACTTTCCCCATCTAAAATGTAAATGTAATTTTACAGTAAATCCTTTTTATCTATAATTAGCAATGGGCCAAGTTCTGATTGAACCATGAATCCTCATGATTAGAAACAGTGCAGATATTCAGAGTTAAGAATTGGTTATACAGCAGTCTGGCCTACACAAATCCTTACTCACCAAAAAAACTGGAATTCTGATCAAATCTGATAACTGCACAGCACGGCCTTATCATCCGCTGACAGAATTTTCTTTTTCTAAAACATCTCCCATAATCCCTTTTAAACAGCTTGTGCCATTCTAGGCGGCCTGTTGGTCCCTTCATTCACCTGCAAACTTTCCCTTAACTCGATAACAACTGTCTTTGGTCATTAAATAGCTCAGTCAGGCAAGAAGGAGGGCTTCTGCGCCGAGAAACACGCCATACGCCATGTTTTGAAGACGGAGAGATTTCTCCACCGTGGTTGCTCATGATGAGAGATGAGTCGTTGCTTGGAGACCCGCACGGAGACGACAGGAAAAGTAGGAAAAGCATGCGGCATGATGCTGGGCTCTACGGGCCCAGGAAGACAGACATCAGAAGCTGAAAGGTGCACCTGAGAGATCTGCACTGACAACCAGTACAGGTGTTTGTGACAAAAACGATGATCAAAATGGAGGAGAGGGGGGCAAAATGTTATCTTGTATCAGAAAATGTCTCAGAATAGCAAGACAAGCTCACTTAGACAATGAAGGAAATACTGCAAAGAAAATAAAAGAATCTCAGGGAAATGTAGGGAGTGCAGCATCATGGGAAAATGGTGTTGGTGGGGGGGGGGGGCTAGACCTCCCCTGTTCGTTCCCTTTTCTCACCACTTTCTGGAAGAAGTCCATTGGGCCTCCTTACTGGGCCTGCTTCTAGCCTATGCCATCCCAGGGCTTCCTGCGAAAGCCAATGAGATTCAGAGGATAAAAGCCAGGGGGCGGGGCTCCCTTGGCGATTATTCCCCCTGCTGTCCTTCTCCAAAACCTGCAGGCTTTTAATGACACTATTATTCTTCAAGAACGTTAAAGGACCCAAACTCTTCACCCCCCCACAGGCTGGTAGGAGGTATCGCAAAAACAGAACACTGACTACTAGGAAAAACAGCTTCTTTCCCAAAACCCATCGCGTTTCCCATGAAATATAATCAAGTGTTACAAATAGCACTTGTACTTCACAACATTGTCACTGCACTTTATCAGCCATTGACTGCATATTGTCTGGTGTTGCACTTGCCACTGTCTGTATTATTTGAACTGTTTTCAGAATCCTTGTAACCGGTGTGGCTGAGTGACTAAGCATTCTCATTCACCAGTTGCTCATGAGCAATAAAGATCTTAAATCTTGAGGACAAGCTGACAACAACCCAAAACACAGGTAGCTGAATTAACTCATTAAAAAAACTATACCTGGCTTATGGTTACTCAAATTAACATCTCCCGGGCTACATTAACTGCTCCCAGGTTAAGTTAATCTACAGCAAAGTTGACTAAATCAGCTGTCCCAGGGCTATGTTTAAGGTGCTCTTAGTCCGCTGTTCGTAACGGCCACCGGCAATAAGCGCGTAATTGAGTCTAATCGGCCTGAAACGACGAGGACCCCAAAATGTTCCGAGTCACTCTGCCGGTTCCCTTCACGCATTTCATTACCTTGAGTTTCAGCAACAGAAAGTTCCTGGAGTTTCTCGGCTGCGGAATCATCAGAAGGAGGATGTTTACGGCACACCTCGCACATCCGAGGCCGCGGCGCGTCGGTGCCATTTACCCGTGCGATTGATGCCGACTCCAAGGTTAATAACTGCGACAGGATGCTTTTTAATGGCCGCTGAGCCGCGGAGACGCAGCGAAAGAGCGGGATGTGATCAGATACCCCGCCCATGTCCAACAACCAGGAGAGCGGGTGAGATCCCTGCCACCCGGCACTTAATCCTGGGGCTTTCATTATGGCGGCGACAGATAAGAACTTTAATAAGCGCTATCTGCTGCCGGAGATGACGGGGCAGTAAGTGCTCCGGGGAGCCCAGGGGGGAAATAATCGGCTGTAATATTTTGCTCCAGAAGAAAGCAGTGCTGCTTCAAAAAGCCTGCAGCTTATGGATATTCACATCCTTCCCCTAACTGTGGGCTGGGGGGGGGGTCATTCACGAGGAGGAAAGGACACTGCCCCCCCCCCCCCCCCACCCCGGCATTAGCATACAGATAATGCCACACTGACATACAGACACAGGATGCATTCCCAGCAGCACAGGTGGCAGTGAGAGAAAGGTTACACTAATATTTGTATAACTTTTAGATTCTTTTGCTCTCTAATTAACCTAAAGAGGAGGGGGCAAAACTGCTGTTTTCACAAATTACAACCACCCACCCCACCCCGCTTAGAGAGGCAATATGAACCCAAATGTACCCAAGCACCTCCCCCAAGGGTGCCGGAGGAATTCATTCAATCTGCGTTGGCTGGCCAGGATGACGGTCAGGCGGATGCATATTCGCCGCTGCTCCCCAGGTGCTTGGGAATCAGCCCTGCATCATTACCCCCCCCCCCCCCACCCTCAAAAAAATATAGTGTCACCGCAAGGCCTGTAAACCACTTATGGTCTTCGCCCCGAAACACACGTCTGCCTCGTCCCCAGTTATCGATGCCTGTCCACAGATATACAGCCTCGATTCTGGCTGTAATGGCTAAAAAGACGACTTCCTTCAGCTGGGGAAATGAAGCACGCCAACAACAACGATGTAATGCGGCTTGGTCTCCAGTGTGCTCCAGCAGCCTGAGCATCTGTGCTTCTGCTCGAATTACGAATGCAGTGTTTTGGTGACCTTCACCAAAGCATCACGTTGTTTCAGCTACGCTACTTCCTTCATACCGCTGGAGATGAATAATTTTTGTATCTTCTATAATGTGCATGCTATATATCTTAAATCACACTGGAAAGGCTGGATTTGAGATAATCTTTATATTGGGATCAGAAGCAACCCACAATTCAACTGCTGTCCAGATGCACCCTCTACTGGATAAGAGCAGCATTGCTTCATTCTTCATACCATCCCATGCGGGACATTTTTAATTAATACAGCAGTAAACAGGCATATAAATAAGCTGGGTATTTTGCAGCCAGATATATGCTCCGTGGTTTTGTTAATGATTTAAAAAGACAGCATGCAGTTCTCCAGCCAGATTTTGACCCCCTACTCTTCCCCTGTGAAAATATCTGGAGGCCCAAATCACATTCACATAATGTATGGATACGCAGACCTCTGCTAATTCAACTCAGCAGGCCTGCTTGGGGTCTGTGACAAACGTATAACCGTCGTGCTGCCCGGCGCATGGTGGCCAAACACAGACGCCTGTTATTCTGGTGGGATTTATACACACATTGTCCATACGGACCTTTGAGTACACTTCCTGAGAGGCTGTGTCTACACCCCACCGCACATATCAAAATATAATTGGTTCCTACCAAACTGCACCAACCTGCTGGCATGCAGAGAAGAGGTCGCAATCCTGGGAGAAAGGTTAACTTCCTTCATTCACATGTGTGGTTTGACGAACCTGTGGCAGGGACAGCACAGGGTAAATTGGAGCACAGCACAGAGTAAAATGGAGGACAGCACAGGACAAACTGGAGGACAGCACAGGGTAAACTGGAAGACAGTGCAGGGTATTATTGGAGGACTGCACAGGATAAATTGGAGGACTGCACAGGATAAAATGGAGGACAGCGCAGGGTAAAATGGAGGACAGCACAGAGTAAATTGGAGGACAGCACAGGGTAAATTGGAGGACAGCACAGGGTAAACCTACCCCGGAAGCTATGGGCACCCAGGCAGGGAGCCTGCTAACCACTTCTCTTACCCATAAGAGCCATTGCATCTGCATGTTCCTCATGTGACTGATCACATCATCTGAGGGAACAAAATACTTTTAAGAAATAAAACCCCCACACACATGCTTCTAAGGATTCCCCCTCAGGACAAATGGCAATATGTCTGGTCCTGGGTGGCTCACAGTCATGTGTCGAGCTTATAAACAGCTGACTGAGCTTGACAGGAAGGCTGCAGATTTATCTCACAGTGGGTGAACTCCGGCACAGAATGCATCCGTCCAGAAAATAAGAATTGTGGAAGTAGTCAGTACAGGATTTTGTGGCCATTTCCTAACAAAAGGTGGAAACATTTCCAATTAAGCTTCCTCTCTAACACCCTGATAAAAACTGTCCCAACATCCAGTGTTTCTGGACACATGGCGGTACAGATGTACTGCAGCTGGCTCCATCTAAAGGCTCTGAGGCAATTAGTCTTCCCCGGGATCAATTAGCCAGGTGCTACCCCCATAATCTCCTCCCGAAGCCCATCAAGGGACACAGATGCCACAGGATTATAGGAAGACCGGCCTCCTCTCACCTACACGCCTGCTCAGGACCGGCTCTCAAACAACAGATGGTCTAACATTTTTCAGCTCATAGTAATGCCTCCTAATATGCAGGACTTTGCAAATTATGACAGGGCCAAAAATGTAATCTGTTCTTGCTACATTCCCCCCCCAACCCCCGCCCCAGCCTAAGAAAATGTGTTATTCTTGGTTTGTGTGATCAGATGTTGCAGAGGAAACGTAAAAGTTAAAAAAAATAAATCTGTGTCTAAGTGCTAGAGTGTCAAGCTCTGGAGGAGTTTTTGAGCATAAGCCCAGAAGAAAACCAATCCAAAAAATTCCTACTCCGCCAACCAATGAGAATCATCGGGCAAAATGACCTTTGACCTCCAAGTATGCTACTGCCACATTTGAAAATGCTGATCTCTTTATGAAACCCCATTTATCTAATTTAATTCATTTTTCCAAACACCGGGGTAATCATCCAAATGACTTTCACATTTGCTCAAAATAATCTTTTATTGTACTGTACGGGTGCTGCATTTTCTTACCTGACTACAGAAAGCTGGTACCTCTCCGCCTCTGAGTTGAAGCCCTATGGTCATGGAGCATGGGATTTGTAAGAGATGAGGGGTACCACTACCCCAGGGTAGGTGGATCAATGACTGGGGCCCCAGAAGACTGAAACAACTAACGGAATATCATTTGAAAGTACTTACAAACTCAATGACATCGATTCTGTACGATAACTGGACGGCTGGGGCACGCTAATTATCACAAAGACGTGCCCGCATGCTCAGCAGTGCTGTACTCCCCATGTTTTTAATTCCAAAAGCTGATATTGATCCGAAAATGACCTTGTGAGATACATCCAACAATAATTAAGATGGAAGAAAGAATAAAAGTTTTCATCTGGTGCCAAAGAAGCACTGGAGAAGGTCCTGGAGCAGAGAAGATGAATGTAATCCTCAGACATCATAAATAAACTGCAATCTGGCAGGTCCAGTGTAGCAACTTTTTTTATTACCAGAAATCCTTCCCCAGTAGTTAAGACTGCAAGGAAGAGGGCTGTAAATGTGCAGCGAGCTGGTCCTGCTGGAAGAACCGGATCTTTTGCTATGATTTAATTACAAAACACTGATCCTTAGCAAGCAGAATCAGATGTTTGAGGTGGCGGTCGAATTCTGAACCAACTAAACACGCCCAAAACGTAGATGGTAATAAACACCCCAGGAAATTACAACAGCATGAGAGCTTTGTTTGGCCATTTTTGGAAGCTAAACATTAGCAGGAAATGTGAGCGACGGGATTGCTAAATAAACAGCCACCAGGTACATACGCTCTGTGCAGTTTGTGCACAGAATATAGTGAAGTGGCCGTGCCAGCGTGAGCCAATTATAACTGCCGCAGCTCGACCGCGGAAAGCCGACCATGCAGGTTGGGCAGAAGAACAAAAGGCAGCCTGAGGTGCCTTAAGAAAAATACTCCGTAAACATCCGGCTGCATGAAAAAACCCTGTTAAGATGAAGTGGGAGCAGCACGGGTCTCACAGCACAGGAAACGCTAACGCTGCATTAGCCGTCAGCGGCTTTCAGGAAAATGTCCCTCAAAGGCCAGCCGAAATGCTGCCTTCGTGAAAAAAGAGACCCCAGAGCCACCAGGTTCTAGGGACAAGTCTCACTCTCCAAATAGCTCTTCCTAAAACTACACCACACCATTAAAAGGTGAAACTCCGGCCAAACACCTAGGCAGACACACAAATTACTTTGACTTCCAAAACTAGAAGTGCCTGATTAATTCCCAAATGCACATTTACCAAAGAGATGTGAAGGAGGCCAAACCAGATCCACACAGAGCATGTTAGATGGATGCAGGGTCTCCTCTGTAGGTTTATAACCCGACCTGGAAGGAGGTGGCAGGAGTAATGCAGGGTTAGCGTCCTGCCTCCTCTCTGTCACATGCTTCCTCCTGGTGATTCTGTTTCCACGCAGAGAGCAAAGACACACAGTCAGCATCTCTAAATTGCCTTTAGAGTCTGACTGTGCCCAAGTACTTGGAAGGACTGGCATCCCACCTAGAGTGCAACTCAGCCTTGTGCCCTGTGCCGCCTGGGATTCTGTCCAAAACAGAACAATTACTCATAAAAATTAAACATATAATGTGATCATTTCATTTCAATGGAACATATACTATATCCACAGCCGTTGGAATATATGGGAAGTTAAAACCCTTCTGATACAGAACGTATACAAACCACCCCATGCACTAATTTGTGCTACAGAATAAAGACGGAACGACGGTGGATTACGGGAACAGATGTCCGATGCATGAAAGAAACGTTGCGTTTCGAGAGATGGGTACACTGTCATTTAACCATCAGACTTAATTTGCTTTAGATGCACCAGTACTTCTAATACCAATAAATGTATGCAGAGCACCGATGAAGGTAAAGGAACATATGGATGGGTGGATGTTTACAGTGCTGCACTGGATATATGAATATCAGTGCCAACATCCAGGAAAAAAAGCAGTTTCTTCCAGCAAAAAAGCCATTTTTTAACACCTTGGTAGCTGCAGCAGCTGCCACGTTACTCTCTGAAAGGTCCAGTGCCCCCCCCCCCCAGTCATGGTACTACCACCACCCCCCACTCGGGTTGTACGCAGTCATCGCGTAGATGGCTTAGGGCTCAATTCTCCCATTGAATACTTAAGTCACCCATGGCACTTAACCAGTAGGCATCACTGTGCAAGGAGTAGAGCTCATTCATCATGCAGTGAAACAGGGTTATGTCCTGACAGTCTTTGGCAATAAGCAAAATGTGGAACATGGACTGTTTAATTGTTGGGCAGTCTGACCCCTGAGTGAAAAAGGCAAATGGATCCATCTCACGATAAAGTATCCTTGTAAATAGGTTCAGTAACCATACACAAGATTATGCACACTACAGTGCAAACCAGTGGCTTATTTCTGCATGGTTACAGTAAATTTCGTAAGACACTTCATTCCATGAATTGCGGCATAACTGTATCATAAACATGTGGGATGATCTTATTGCTTTACCTTAAGGATCCATCACCTCCATGCTTAACAGCAGTTATGGGTCTGCATGTGAACCACAAGAGAAATATACAACGCAACCCATGAACAAAACTGGTGTTTTGCCAAAAGACACTGGTTCAGAATGTTCGTGAATCACGTGCAACATTGAGAGACAGAGAGGATTATAAAAAGACTGAGAGAAAGTGAGTGAGACAGAGGCTGACAACTGACAGGTTTGGCTCTTCAATAGCCGTTCCTTTACTGTGTGTGACAGTGGGTGTGTGACTGAGTGGGTGAGTGTTTGAGTCAGTGTTTGAATGAGTGAGTCAGTGTTTGAGTCAGTGAGTCAGTGTTTGAGTCAGGGGCTGCATCTCATTCAGCACACTTAAGATCAAAGGCACTGAGATACTATACACTGTGCTGACATATTTTGATGTGCGTAATAAAGTGCGTAAGTGTATGTAAAGAGCCCAAGTGTGCAGGGATTTTTAGGAATCAAATGGGTCACAATTGACATCAGAAGAGGTAAACAAGTGACACTCTAAAACTATGCTGTCATTTGTGTTGATTGTGTTTGAGGGTCTACTTCTCTGTAGCCTAGATTATGAAAACTTTCATTATACAACGTTGCACACTTCAGTTGAAACTTTTTACTGGGCTGTGATAAGGCAGCAGACTTTCCCATATTTGATGTAAATAGTCATCACTGACGCAGTGCATTGTGGTCTTAATACTTTACCAAACACCACTTTCATGTGATATTTGCAAAAGTGTGGATAAGGTTCATATCAAGCATGCTGCACTTAGCTTATCTGAGGAATGGGACACCCTTGAATACTTGCACTAAGTGTGTGAATGCACACAAGGAGGCTGGCGTTGTGTAAGCATGGACCAAGTGGGACAAATGGGACAGAGCCAATGAGTAAATGTGCATGTAAGTGTAAATGGCAAAGTTAGTAGATGGCTGGCTGACGAATTATCTTGAAAACAAAAAAGCATTCTAAAAATAGGAATACCACCAGTGTTTGATAGACACAGTATCTAAGGCATTGTTGAGTTCAGTAGCTTTTTGCTAGGGAACAATTATAATGTATAAGTACCTGCAACGTATTTACCAATGGAGTCCTGGTAAAAGCAGTGAATTCAATGATCCCTCCATCCATGCCTTTTCTATACCTGCTTGGTCTATGCAGGATCCATGTCCGTCCTGAAAGCAACAGGCGCGAGGCAGGGAACAACCCAAGATGGAGCGCCAACCCATCGCAGGGCACACAGACAACTGAATACCATCAAACGTGTGCATAGTTTGCATTAGTGAAATCATTCATAATTACATTGTTAATTATAGATGCACAATGAGAGCATTTCCAAACTTACCTGGAGAGCACAAAGCAAACGATTCCCTCCAGAAGGATTCGATTGTCCGCATTCACAGACCAAAAGACGTCCCCACCGTGGGGGTGTCGTGCAGAGGGCCTGCCCTGTGGAAATGGCACTCTAGGAAAGAGCAGTTGCTGGATGCTGCGTTAGTGGAGCAATACATGGTTCTGATTCCTGTTAATACCAGTGACACACAGCGCACAGCGTGCTGTAAACGTGATGAGTACAGATCCAAAGTCCTGCCTAAATGCACTACAAGACAGTGCGTGTAAACGCATTAGGCAACACAGGCACCCACTGCGCCATCCTCGAAGGCCAGTGGAAATTCATCAAGCTAATAGGCACTGCAAACAGAGCTCCGTGTAGCAGGAAATAAGGCTCCAGGGTGCCCTCAAAACACGGAGGCATTTATTTCTTTCATTTAAAAATCAAAAGTAGAGAGGACAGGCGTGTTTTACAAAGGATAGTGATTCACCATAGTTTTATACTACATCCGATTACCAAACAGAAGTCCTTTACATGCAAATGATACCGGATAGTGACTCTGCTGCAGGGGAGTGACAGCCAGCAGGAGGCACTGCAGGACCAGATTCCCTGCATCTGATGTCCTGTAGAGACGCTCACTATCCGCAGTGCGATGTCAGCCAGTGGGTCATTACTGACCGCCAACCCTGTACAACTACCTCCAATTTGATTGGCTACAGTGCACTGTAAGACCAAGAAGCAGTGACCTGTGTTCAGCACCTAAATGGAGTCCCAGATTACATTTCATATTGACGATTCCATCTTGTATTTTCTGATTGCATTGTAACTGTACACAAGTTACAGATAGATAGATAGATAGATAGATAGATAGATAGATAGATAGATAGATAGATAGATAGATAGATAGATACTGTAAAAATACTGTAAGAAATACAATAAATAATAAAATTAGCACTCCCAGAATGTTCACTGGTGCAGATGGAGTCACCTTGTGGCGGAAGTCAGTTACCATCTCGTTTGTCCTACTGGTGTTTATCAGGAGGCGATTCCTTCCAGGCCATTCAACAAATTTGGCGATGTCCACCCTACAGTATATTCCAGATCGTTACTCTTCGATATACATCCAACGATGGCGGTAACATAAGAGAATTCTGGAGGTGACAGCTGTCCGTCTTGTGTCTGAAGTCCGATGTGAACAGTGTGAAAAGGAAAGGGGAGAGCACTGTACCTTGCGGAGTCCCCCGTGCTGCAGACCACCACATCAGACATGCAGTCGCGAAGTTTCATATACTGTGGTCTGCGAGTGAGGTAGTCAGTGATCCCTGCAGCCAGATGGCATCCACACCAGCTCCTTTCAGCTTCTCCTTTAGCAGTGATGGCTGTATTGTGGTGAAAGCACTGGAGAAGTCAAAGAACATGATTCTCACAGTGCCCCCAGTGCTCTCCAGGTGAGAAAGAGACCAATGGAGCAGGAAGATGATCGCGTTCTCCACGCCGACACCTGGTCTATATGCAAACTGAAGGGGGTCCAGCTCACTGCTCACAAGGGGTCGAACATGATGGACTACGATCCTCTCCATGCACTTCATCAGATGGAACATCAAGGCTACTGTCCTGAAGTGACTGGGCTCCCTGGGGTACGCAGTCTTGGGGACAGAAACCACACAGCAGATCTTCCACATGGTGGGGACTCCCTCCAGACTGAGACTGAGGTTGAAAATGCACAGAATGACCCCGCAAAGATGATCAGCACAGTCTCTGAGAAGTCTGGAACTGATACCATCCGGACCCGTTGCCTTCCACACCTTCATCTTCCTCAGCTCGATCCTCACCTGATCTGCCGTTATGGAGAGGCTGAAGGGGGAGGGGCTAAGGGGTGACTACTGAAAACATTGTGTGAGAGATTTTTCCATGGGTTAAAACTCCAGCATCAAAGTAACAAGTAATTAAAAATAAGCCACGTCTGTGGTATAAACCTGCAACAGAAATTCTTGGATAACCAGAGTCATAAAGTATAAAACTGCGTGCAGGTCTCATCTTTAGGTTAATATCTTTATTTATTATGAAAGAAACCTTCCAGAAGATTCCTTTTGTTAGTCTGCAGATGGGTGAATACAGCAGCCCAATCAACTGCTCTGTTCCTCATCAGACAGGGAAAATTGTTCCGAATTTAACTGTGATAAAGTGTCCCAGAAGTAGCGTGGAAGTCAATCCCAAATCTTCTCTTCTATCAGATGTACAGAAGGTTAATTATTAATTAATAAGTTTGAAAGTCCTTCATTTAAATGTCAGTATATTTGGCTCAATTAAACAGCTTTTCTGTCACTTGACATATATCCATCCATCCATTTTCCAAACCGCTTACCCTACTGGGTCGTGGGAGGTCCGGAGCCCATCTCAGAAGCAATCGGCACGAGGCAGGGAACAACCCAGGATGGGGGGTCAGCCCATCGCAGGGCACACTCTCACACCAGTCACTCACACACACATTCCTACGGGCAGTTTAGCAAATCCAATTAGCCTCAGCATGTTTTTGGACTGTGGGGGGAAACCGGATCACCTGGAGGAAACCCCACGACGACATGGGGAGAACATGCAAACTCCACACGTATGTGACCCAGGCAGAGACTCGAACCCGGGTCCCAGAGGTGTGAGGCAACAGTGCTAACCACTGCACCACCATGCCACCCCATACAGTGCTAACCACTGCACCACCATGCCGCCCCGCAGTTGACATATATCTAGACCCAAGAACTCTTATTATTCACAGATTTTGCTTCATTATTTTTAATGATATAGTTAAACAGGGATGCTCAGTGCACAATCAATATTAAAAACACAACTTTTACTGAGAAAATATCACATACGACCTCTTTTGACTGTCAATTATGAATCATACTCATAGTATCAACATTTAAATATGGTTTGCTATTAGACACAATTATACTGGTGATGGCAGAGTAAGGAAAATAATATTTCATTCCCCTAACAACAGTATTTATGACTGCTGGGTTAAATAATTACGACTAATAAGAAACCAGCATTTCATTTCCTTTGTTTAATTAGAGGCTTTTGCATAATCTGTTACTATACTGCCACCTAGTGGATAAACAGCATGGCCGTTCTAAACTAAAATTATTTTACAGTTACAATATACACTGAAGTATAAACTGTAGATTTAAAGTTTCTGAGCACACTGACATTTTCTACATTTGTGTGTTACTCATTTAACATATTAAAATTGCACTGATTAGCCTTTGCTAACAAATAAATTTACAGTATGTTCACCATTTGAGTACCTTTATTAACAAGAAGGTCATATCCTCATTAACAAGGAATATCTTTGATTCATCAAAGTAACCTGCTCTAACAGTTATAACAACAGAGAAAATTGGAGGCATTCCTTTCCACAAGGGACATTAAATACTGCTCCGCTTCATGTGATGAAACAGTAAACTAGTGCATTTAAAGTAAAAGCGTAGCCTAGAATCTGACTGTGCCATCACCACACAACAAGTTAACAGGATGTCAGACGTGCACTGTTACATACTCTGACCTGTTATGATGGAAACGTTTTTGACATATATTTTCATTTATGGTCATTCACTCAAGTTTCCAAAGCTTAACAAGAATTAAAAATCTACAGTTTATGAAATAAATGTAATAGCGGTAAAAACCTGTGGTGGTTGCTGGTGTATATATACAAAACGCATCATTTTTCAAATTTCTCTTAACTTTCTTCAAGCTTAAATATCAATGCTGAATAAAATGAATTATATCCTTGGTTTGCAAATCAATGTACTTCTGGAGCCCATTAATACAGTTGAATATGCTGCGGAGGAATTTTGAGATCTTTAAATCAGTACGTTTGGGGTGACTGATGCTGACCACCATTTTGCTTGTGCGGAGTCATGTCCAGGCCGAGGCAAACTAGGCAGCTGTCTAGGGCCTGATCCGCGCAAAGGCACCCATACAGTTACACACCTACCCACAGAAAGGTCTGTTTGTTCTATTCTCTACATTTTAGAATAATGATAAAGACATATGTACTATAAAATAACATATATGGAATTATACACTGACCAAATCCCATGGTCAGTAGAGCGATGCCACCATTGAGCCCTTGAGCAAAGGCTTTAATACAACAACAACAACAACAAATTTATTTTTATATAGCGCATTATCACAACATTACATTGTCTCAAAGCGCTTTACAGTATCCTCACCCAAAGCCCCCAGTGAGTAAGCCATAGGCGACAGTGGCAAGGAAAAACTCCCTAGAAGGAAGAAACCTTGAGAGGGACCAGACTCAAAGGGGGAGCCCATCCTCCAGGGGCCGGCAGGGATAGTCAAATAGAGAGAGGAGAGCAAGGAAGATAAGCCAATGCCGAAGCCGAGTCTTCTTCCAATTGCCAGGCAACCAGAGGTAAGGCAGCGGGTCATACATGGAAGATCAGAACGGCGAGCTGGATGCAAGACTGACTGACTCTACTCTCTCCCCTATGTCAGTTTCATGAGTTGGATGCTTTTCCAGCTGTTCTGAGGTCCCACATATATGCTAACCACTCATTGGCCACTTTTCCTTCACTCTCTGGTCAAAGTCCTCCAAAGCCATTTCCACTGTGTTTAGGTCAGGTGGCCAGGTCATGTGATGCGTCACTATCACTCTCCTTTGTAGGCAGCATGGTGTGTCCGAACTTTTGACTGGTATTGTATATATACATACATGCCAAAAGGTGTTTGCTGAGGCTCCCTGAAAAGGCAAATCTGGCCCCGAGTTTGCCACTCTCTCAGTTGCTCTCTCCAGTGCCGTAACACCTAGCAAAGAGTTTTTACAAAGTCTCTGAAATGTGTCCAAGATAGCCATGCGTTTGAGATTTCAGTGACAGTTAGGCGCAAGGCAACATTCTCATAAAGTACAAAGATAAGATTATGTCTTTTAAATCTAATTGTAAAACCTAATTTTAATTTCATATTCCATTTGCTGCACAGCTACCCTGAATATTTTATGAAAAATCCTTCTTATTCCACAATTTGTTCATTTCAGTCGGGGTTTAAATTATGTAGAATTTCTTTTTCTATGAAGAGGAACAAGGAAAGTCATGAATCACTGTGCCTGTGGCATGGGGGGGGGGGCATAAATGACACACACCTACAACACACTGTCTGTGTTATGGGCAAAGACTCAACATAACCACCCCGCATTCTCTTCTTGTGAATAAATCACTCATTGATTGTCCATGTGACCTTGAGCTAAAACAGGATGACGTATTTACAGAGACTCCAGCAGATGAACACGTCTATGCCCCCATATAGAACCTGCTGTATGATGTATGGTGTGGATGAAGAAAAATTAGCAAATGGAGTAAAGCAAAAGTATTAGCACTGCCCAGCAGCAGAAAACTTTTCTGCATAACATTCTTAAGGAGATGTGAGCGTGTAGTTTATATGGACGCACTAATCACTTAACGACCGAGATTCGTTCCTATGACCAGTTTGTTAAGCGAATTGGCCCATAAGCGAGGAGCTGCCCCTTACCGATGTTGCAGGCCTACTGTACTTGTAGTAGATTTGTGTCAACTATCTTTAGATACCATTTAATGTCACCTTTACGCCATTTATAATATTTTTAGTTTATTTATAAATGTTATAATTGCGCAGTATATTTCAAACTTTTTTAAGCCTTGGCACATTTTTTACATTGAAAAAATCCCACGGCACAACAAAAATGTTACAAAATGACACTCTGTAGCCTAGTAATGATAAAATAGTCTCTCAGTTTATTTATACTGTGAAACCTGAGCCTGTCTGGATGAACACAAACCGATATCATGGCAGGAATGGAAGGCAGACACACACACAAAGCTCTTCCTCAACAGCTCTCAGTCGCTCTCTCTTTTTAGTTTTTATATAAGTTTTTATATGAGTCAGGCTTGAAAAACTCAGCTCACACAGATATGTCGCGGAAAATGGGAATACAGTGCCCCCCCCCCGCCTATCGCGGAAGATGCGTTACACACCCATCAGCGATAGATGAAAATCCGCGATAAAGACCGTATAAATAAACATTTTATAGCTTAAGCCATTAAATACCCCTCCCATAAACTTTAAACACATGTAAACAACACATATGATATGTGGATGTCGGGCTAAGGATATGAGTAACATAATAATAATAATAATAATAATAATAATAATAATAATATGTAATGTATTATAATATGATTCCATTTTAACGATGGCTTTATTCCGAGTAGTTGCAACCCTCTTTGCTGTTTGACTAAAGGAAAGTGATGCAGTGGCTCTTATATTCTTTTCATCCCTCTCGATGTTTCGCACCGTCGATTCGTTCAAGCCGTAATGGCGAGCGATGTCCGCGTAACGTTTTCCTTCCCGAAGCATATCCAGGAGTTTTACCTTCTCCTGGATGGTCAAGGTCTTCCTCTGGCGCTTAGACTCACTACTACCAGAAGGCTTAGAAGATGCAGGACGCTTGGCAGCCATCGTAGGGCTTAAAACAAAACGAAAACAATCGGACCACAAGCAAGGTACGTAATAAGCAGAAAACTCGGACGCCTCAGGGAAAAATCCGCGATATGGCGGGGGATCACTGTAATGTTGAAATAGCTCTGATTGTTTAGAATACAGAACTATTACAGCACAGACACTAGACAATTGCATATTATTTGCAAAAAAAAAAAAATCCGCGGCACAGTGGTTGAAAATTACTGCAATAGTGTACTGTATACTGTAATAAAAAGAATATAGGAAACCAGAATATACAATACTGAGGTTTGCATACTGTGTAGGGCACAATACTGAGAGCTGGTTGGAAATCTACACAGTCGTTAAACTGGTCAAGAGAGGAGTATCTGTAAATGTCACACAGGAAATGGTAGATGGTGTGTCTCGGTCATGTGGAAACGACGAGTTTGCACGAGTATGTAAATGTACTAGGGGTGGCGTGAAATGATTTATTCATGTTAATGCAAGATGGCGCAATCGGCATGATCTCAGTTTTGCTTTGAATTTTATTTTGCACTACAGTCCGCAGAATAAGGGAAAAACTGCAAAAAATGGTTTGAAAATGTATTTGTTAATGTACCTGCTTAAAGCGGAATAAATAAGAACTGTGAGATCTTTGTTTTCAGTCTTATTTTGTTGAGTATACTGTGAACCATGGACCCTGAACTGTCAGTGGGGGGGGAATGCTGGCTCAGTGCTTCACACCTCCAGGGTTGTGTTTGCGGGGCTGTTGTAGCCCCGGGCTGCCCCTGCATGGAATGGGCACCCCATCCAGGTATCCCCTGCTTTGTGTCCGCATTTAGCCTTCAGGTCCACAACAACTCCACACTACATGAAAGTGGCTACATACTCTATCATTTCAGTCAGCCAGAAAGGGCAGAGTTTATGATGTCATTACTGATCTTTTCATACTTTCCCACCCTTTATAAAACCCATATTGACACAATGGTTAACAAGGTGAGTTTGCATAGACATTATAACCATGTTTGAAGAACATCCTCCCACCTGCACAGACTTTCCACTCTTTGTGGAAATACACCGATCAGCCTAGCATTAAAACCACCAATATAGTGTAGGTCCCACTCGTGCTGCCAAAGCTGCTCTGATACTTCGAGACATAGACGCTACAAGACCTCTGAAGGTGTCCTGTGGTATCTGGCACCAAGACGTTAGCAGAAGATCCTTTCAGTTGTGTAAGTCGCGAGGAGGGGGCCTCCATGGATCGGACTTGTTTATCCGGCACATCCCACAGATGTGCAATCGGATTGAGATCTGGGCAATTTGGAGGTTAAGTCAACACCCTGAACTATATTTCATGTTCCTCAAACCATTCCTCAGAATGTTTGTGGTATGGCTGGGTATATTACCCTGCTGAAAGAGGCCACTGCCATCAGGGGTGTACCTGGTCTGCGACATTTTATAGGCGGGTGGTACGTGTCACAGAATCATCCACATAAATGCCAGCACCCATGGTGTCCCAGCAGAACATTGGCCAGAACATCACACTGCCTCTGCCGGCTTGCCTTCTTCCCATAATGCATCCTGGGACCGTCTCTTCCCCAGGTGAATGACGCACACGCACCTGGCCCTTTACATGATGTAACAGGAAGCTTGACCCATCAGACTCAGCCACCTTCTCCCATTGTTCCACGGTCCAGTCCCGACACTCACATACCCATTGTAGGTGTTTTTGGTGGTGGACAGGGGTCAGCATGGGAACTCTGACCGCTCTGCAGCTCAGCAGCCCCATACACAGCAAGCTGCAATGCACTGTGTTTTCTGACACCTTTCTATTACAGCCATTATTAGCTTTTTTCAGCAATTTATGCTGCAGTAGCTCTCCTGTGGGATAGAACCAGATGGGCTACCCTTCACTCCCCACTCGCAGCAATGAGCTTTGGGCGCCCATGACCCCAGTGCCAGTTCACATGTTTGTCTTCCTTCAACCACTTTTCGTAGGTATTGACCACTGCATATCGAGAACATCCCACAAGACCTTACTGCGACCCAGTCATCTAGCCATCACAATTTGGCCCTTGACAAAGTCACACAGTTTCCTGCTTCCAACACAACAATTTCAAGAACTGACTCTTCTCTTGCCTAATATATAATGGCACCCTTAAAAAATGTTGTTGCAACGTTATTTACTTCACCTGACAGCAGTTTTAATGTTGTGGCTGATCGGTGTATAATGAAAAGGTTACACAAATGTGACTTGACCCACAGAAGAACGCAGAATGTTTAAAATTACAAATAGCGACATTAGGAAAAAAGGATTACGAGTACATGTGACACACCTGTGAAAATGTCAGTGATTAATAGACCTGTGTGTAACGTCTTTCCAGAGAAAACAGGAATTCCTGCCAGACCCCTTTACAATAAAAGCTGCTGAAATTCAGACTTTAATTAGCAATTACGTAAAAGGAAGACGATAGTTATATGCACATAATAAAATTTCCAGTGGTACAAGCATATTCCTCTTTCTGCCGTTTCCTCCGTAAGACCTCAGTAGGCAGCCGTTGCTTGGAAGCTTGTGATCACAGCCTGTTTCTTGGAAGTATCAAAGGGCATGTCAGTCTGCTGACACATGCTGAGCTAAGCCAGTGAAGCTCGTAATTCATGGGTTGTTCCTTTTTCCCCCAACCAGATGTTTAGAGGTCAAAAGTCAGGGGTCATCGCAGGAGGAAGCCTCAGGCTACATTCCACACCATTCCTGGCCGCGGAATGTTCAGCTGACAGTCTTGTATCGACTGTGACTGGGGAACGGAGAGCGACACTGAAGTATCGCTAAGTCAAATATGGTAAAAGTAACTAAAAAAAAAAGCTAGACATAGCCCATTAGAATGATGTGTATGCGAACTAAGTCTGTTTTGTTTGGCTAAACATTACAGTTGACAAATCAAAAACTGGATTGTGAGATTTTTATTCCATTACTGCCTACCAAATAGCAACAATCTTTTCTCCACGCACATAACAAGCTATCTGACCATCTGTTTCATTCATCCTTTTGCATTTTGAGATCCACAAGATATAAAAAGAAGTGAAAATAAAATGAATAGACAGTGAAAGTTATAAATAAAATTACCAAGAACCTATCAGTAAAAGCAGACTGGGAAGATAAATATAGAAGTACTGCAATGTAGACTTGCTGTCAGTGAGTGTCTGAATTTATCCTTCAAAAGTGTAACAGCTCAGCATGCAGAACAGTCCAGAGCATGTCATCATATAAACAAAGGGGACTTGTTTTAAACATCACTGTTAAATAATCTGCTAACCTAAAACCTATAATCAATACACCCTAATAAATGAACAAAGGGGTTACAATTTGCAATGGAAATAAGGGCTGGACTCCCATATTTACAGAATATACTATAGGATCGTACAGTATTTACTTACCATGAAATACTGTCAATATTTTATCCAGAAATATGTGGTTTGTAACAAACTGTGAAGTGCTTTCTGGCAAGGCTATACAACACCTTGCGAAACACAGGATGCCTTCAAATCACTTGCCTCAGCTTCAACTCAAAGTTTAATCATCTACTGTCTTAGAATGAATCGCAGCTAATACATAAACCAAAATCATACCCATCTCAAGATGTTCGTACTTTCACTCACTTCTTAATGCAGCCGAAATTTCTGAGGTCAACTGAACGCGAAGCTGGTTGTGTTTTTAAAAGTCTCGACTTAATATCCACTACAGGAGAGCGAAGAACCTCCATGCCAACATGGCTGAGGCTGAGTATGCTCAGTGGGCCCCTGCCAGGCCAGCCATCTCCTAGGCTTGTGGAGAACCCAGAACCGATCACCCGGCAGCGGAACATCGCGGATGGGACGCCAGTCCATAACAGGGCATTCCTACACATGTTCGCATTCAAGAATACACCATCCACAATATAGACACACCACTGGCATGCCTATTCTAATGGCAACAAATTCCTGGTGTAGTGGAGACCCATCTCCCCGCACAAGGCTGCATTCCAGTACACCGCCCCCCCCAATAAAGGTGCAGTAAGGACCTATCCTAAGACAATTCAGAAAAAAATAAATGATTGTTAGTGCTTGCGCAAGGTTTTTCTGAAGTAGCCATTTTTAAAATGAGTTAAAATGAGTACTGGTAAGTATGTCACATTAGTGTGGTGCGGTTTTTCTGGGTGACCATTTAAACTAAACCCCCCCACCCCCCACACCTTGGATACTGAGAATACCTTTTAAACTCAAGCAATGTTGATCATTATTACTGTTCCACAGTAAAGCACTTACGATAGTGGCAATAAATAATGCAATTCCAAAGTGTGCTTTCACTGACAATTGTTATTTTGATTTTACAGTCATTAACAAGACTAGTGTACACATTTCTACCTGTGTATTTTCCCCCCAAAGCTTGTAAAAGCAGATAAAATATTTAATATGTATTGTACAATGCTTGTTTTACATAACACCTTGGCAAACGAGAAATACAGTATAACAAAAGCATTGATAGCGATGGGCCAGTGCAAAAAAACAGGATGAATTTTCTGCCAAATATTTTTTTTTTAAAAATTTGAATCGGACACCTTTCACTATTCACCAAAAAGTAGAATGAATTTGGGAGGAAAAAAAAAAAAAAAAAGATTCCAAATAACACACATAACTTATTAAATAAAGATGCTTTAAAAGTAAACCAAGTGAAGCTTTTACAGTTCTACATGCGCATTATCCAAAGGATAAAAATTAGGAATTAGAATAGGGGCGTGTGCATGAGTAGTGGGAGGGACTGGGGGCGGGGCTTCAAGACACCACTGGCAAATGGTTGTTAACCGAGCCGTGAGAGTGACAAACAGCTTCCTCACCGGCAGCCACACACTGCGGATTCGGCACTTGTTTCACACAAGTCTCTTCAGTGTTATAAATGTCATCGCTGGGAGATGCGGTTAAGCGTGTTATTTGGTGGGAGGGGGTGGAGTCGGACGGGACGTCGAGAATGGCAGTCTTCGTGAAAAGGAAGGTGTGGAGGGAGGGCGACAGAGTCAGAGTCCAGTCCTGAGGAGGAGGCGGGGGCCTAGCCGGAGCAGCATCCGCCCCCCCCGGCCGCGGCCGCCTGGGGCTCGTCATCCACAATCTGCACCCCCCGCCGCGACGACGCCGACTGACTGGCACCGTTGCCTTTCGCCCTTTCGTCCGCCTGTGCCGTCTCCATCATTCCTGTTGATGGTTTAAGGTTTACATTTCACCAACCCAAACAAAAGCACAGCAAGCGAACTGTTGTGGAAAGAGAGCGAAAAATTCACAGCAATATTTCCGGCATTGCAGGGTGTGGCTTTCAAACCACTGCACAAAAAACATTTGTTGCCATTACCTGCCTTGCTTGCATTTGCTAAATAACTAAATGCTTGTTTCATTGTCCTGCCAGCAGCATAATCAGCTTTAACCTTCCGCTAATTTTAACCCTCGTGGTTCCCAACAACACGGACCAGAAAATTCACTTTTCATACTCTGTGGATGCAACACGATATCGTAAAGGACGTACTGAAAAGGGGGACGTGGTCCAAAATGGGGTCCACTTACTTTTACAGAGATCAAGAAACAATTCTTCGATTCCTTTGTTCAATTTAGCTGACGTGTGATAATGTTTCGCCCCAACAGACTCTGCATACCTGCATGGAAAGGCAGAAAAACTGGGTGTATTACCTGAGCAAAGCCTTAAATCACATATTTACGCAACATGTTGCCACTAAGGTTGTCTTCAGGATCGATTATAGGATGTTTTTCTATATATGAGGTGAGAGGGCATAAGAGAAATGTTAATTCATTCAGAGGGGGCAACCGTATTATTAGCCAATGATATGTTTTGAATGGATGATCGACACAGTAAGGCACACTCCAGGGGCCAATCAGTTTTCAGCCGAGTTCCCGCCCCTCTATATGCCCCTCGTTGTCTCATTCCATCTGGCACAGCTAACAGCGGCGCCAAAGTGCTATGAAGCGACACCAGGCGACAGGCGTGGAACATTAGGCAGCAGAAGACAAGCTCCACATCCTAAATGTAGATAAAATCAGAACCGCAAAGCTGATCTGCACGTACCCTTCTGCTTCCTGGATGGATACGTTCCTCTCCTTCTCCAAGTCTATTTTATTACCTTTAGAAAAACAGATATAGAAATTGTGGGAAAGTCTCCCTGGTTACCAGATCAGCAGCAGGTTCACATGTCATCATTCGGTTCTCTAAATAAGACGCCAAGCCTACTTGGCTTGGCGATTAAAGCAGAAACAATGTTCGTCAGTGTGTCACAATAGGGAAGGAGTGGCGTGCAGGATTTGTGCCAGTTTTAGGGCCCCAAGCTTGTTTTTATATATAGGGCTGATTTCAGATCATGTGATGAGGAAAAACATTCTTATGTGCAGCACAATAGGGTTTATGGTGTCCAAAAT
This sequence comes from Brienomyrus brachyistius, assembly GCF_023856365.1. Taxonomy (NCBI): domain Eukaryota; kingdom Metazoa; phylum Chordata; class Actinopteri; order Osteoglossiformes; family Mormyridae; genus Brienomyrus; species Brienomyrus brachyistius. Next base: position 14,530,438 of record NC_064533.1, read on the forward strand.
CAACCCATTCGCTCTATATGATTGGACAGGGGAGCATCTGATACTGTCCTCCATGAGTGCTTCCTTCAGCGTGAGGGCCGATAGGGGGTCTTCCCAAACACTGATCAGGGGGGTATCACACAAAGCAGGATTTCTCAGTTAGCTGGGTTAACTAAAGCTAGAAGTCATGTTTGCCCAATAAGAGAGTAAGTAAGGAGCATTCCTACTGGACAATCATGACTCCTAGTTTAAGTTAACCAAACTAACTGAGAAATATTGCTTTCTGGAAACCACAACCCCCCGGACTGTACCACTAACATTTTCAGAGATAAACACCCTCCACTGGGACACAGCTGCTTCTAGTGTTCTCTGCCAAATCATGGGGCAGACGCCGCCACCACCCCCAAAGACAGCATGCTCTCCCAGCCCCCCCAAACTCATCTGATCATATAATGAGACCCGACACATGATCTGGGCCCCAAGACTGTCTCCACTGTGCCCAACACTGATACACATCAGCATCTATTCAGCCTTCGATAAGCCGGGGCCTCTGAGATGGGCCCACTTGTACAGACTGAGAAATGGGGCACATTATATACATGGAATTTCATCCACTAAACCACAGAGGCAGATGGAGAAAATACGGCTCATACTTACCAACTATACATAAAGAGATTTCATTCCCCAACATTTTTCTTAACTCCTTTACCCAGTTTTTCACCTAAAAAGAAAAATTACATGTTTTATACAACCATAAAAAAAAAATGAACACAATGCATCGTTTAACACTTTACAACTCCATCATAGTTTACACCAGTGGTTCTCAAAGTCGGTCCTCGGGCCCCACTGCCCTGCTTGTTTTCCTGCTATCCCTGCCCCACACACAAGTCTCAGCTGTCTTTCAGCTTTTGATTACCTGGATCAGGTGTCTACAGTCAATCAGCAGTGTGTGGGGCAGGGAGAGCTGGAAAACAAGCAGGGCAGTGGGGCCCGAGGACGGAGTTTGAGAACCACTGGTTTAGACAATTTGGGAAGCCCACCTTTTGAAAGGAATCCTCATCTGTGATGTCATACACTAAAATGGCTCCATTGGAGTCTCTGTAGTAGATGGGCCCCAGTGCGTGGAACCTCTCCTGGCCTGCTGTGTCCTATTTAAAAAAAAAAAACAATGTGGAAGACTTGTTTGTCAGAAACTGCCACAGAAGGCACTTCAGTTTAAATGTAGGTGTACTTTAAATCTACACCAATTTACCCATGTAGTCTATAGTCAGGAAAAGCCTTAACAGTGGCTAATTCCGAGATTCATCAGCTGACCTGCCTAATGCCTGGTAAATAAAACTGCTAAGAGATGTTGGATATGGGTTTTAGTAACAGCTCATACATCTGTTATCAGATGATTTAAATGTTTTTGTTCCTTCCCCCCGCCCCCATTTCCATAGCTGGCGAGTCCAGCAGAGACCAGAAGCTGAGTCTAATTGGGCCATTTGCTAGTTGGTGGGGGGAGCGAACACCCACAAGAAGCAGCCAGAGGCTCTCAGTTTGACTCATCCGTGAGCCTAAATCACACCCCTGTTTCTGCCGTGACTCAGCACCTGGCCCCAGAGCACACGCCCCGTCAGATGGCTGCAGAAGCCAGACAGATGCTCAGTCACTCCTAGAGCCATTCCTACTTTTTCCTTATTTTTTTAAACCATGTCACTCCACAGCGAGTTGGCCAGCTCGCCTGACCAGGTTACGTGACCTGCCCGATTTGCATAAACACCACAGTGGCCCGGTTTTGCTCGAGACGTGATGCTCACCCATATGGCGAGGTTCACTCGTTTCCCTCCGATGTTCAGCTTCTTTGTTAAGAAGGACGCCTGGAAAGGGCAGAGAGAGGGGCGAGGTGAACAAACCGGAACAGCGAACATAACGTGGAAACAGGAGGCGGCCCACGCTGGCAGCTTTCCACGCAGAGAACAGGGGAGGTGGCTGGGGATTCTGCAAGACAGCCAAGGCCAGGAAGGCCGTCGGGGGAGTGACAGCAAGTTCCGGAAGGTTCTGCTGCAGACGTAACTGGAAAATTCCTTCCTCTGTGTACCTGGAAAATCACTTGCTGCAACAATGCGGATCCTCAAAGGGACTTAAGGCATAGGAGTGAGAATCAACAGAAGATATTGAAGCAGCCCAACAGCAAAAAGGGTTAAAAACTTAATACAGACATATTACCAAACCAGATTCTTTTACATTTAACTCACTTAAACAATATGCTAGGACTAGGGCTGTCATAATCACATGATGAAATCACGATCATATGGCGCATGCACAATAACCTCCAAGGCTTTAGATGACATGTCCGGGCACCGGCTTTTCGGTAACATATGGATGTTTACTGACGCCCACAGTTTGGTCAGCAGTTTAGTATTGAGCATCACGTATTAATGCATATTGAGATGCCCAAAAGTTAGTGATCTGTATAAACTTGGTGTATCCTTATGCTTATTATATTCAATTAGCAGAGCTAATCATGGAAGCGATAAGCACTGAAGCGGCGGTGAAGAACAGAAGAGCTCAGCAGCCACAACATCGTTTGAAAGAGGAGATATTGTGGATAAACAAGGTAAAAAGATGGTGGTGCTGTGTGATATGCCGAATTTATACAGATCATTAACTTCTGGGCATCACAATACGTATCACATGAACATCATAGGCACACTGCTAAACTACTTACCAAACCGTGGTGATAAGTAACCATCTGTAAATCACCGAAAAGCCGGCTCCCGGACGTTTCACCCATCATCTAAGGCCCGGGTGATGATGTACATGCAGCATATAATCGCGATTATATGCTGCATGTACATCGTGACGTGATTATGACATCCCTAATCACAGCCATTGCAGCTACAACGCAACACCCCAACTCACCATCATTCTGCACTATTAAATTTTTTTTTTATCTACTTTCAGAATATAACATAATCTTCTTAAAATCAAACCCATGTACCATTAGGGAGAAGCATGCAATTTTACAATAAACTTACTACAGATAACTGGATTATTCCTGCTCTGTCACTTTAATTGGTACAGCATATATTTTTTGGAAGCCCTGAACTTTTCAACACAATATTTTGACATTTCAAAGAATAACTCCATACTGTCCTAAACCTCAGCTCTCTAACAAACCATCCTTCCAACTCCCAATAAAACCCTCTTCTCAAACAGTTGCCTGGAAGACAAATGATGCTGTTCACACTATTTCATGATGAAAGAGCACAGAACGTCCTGGTTTCACTCATCGGGCACATAACCTAAGTCACGTGCCTGCCTGGATTGTGAAGGCTCAACCAAAACAGCTGTGAGCCGGATAGAGCAAGTGAGATCTCAAAAACTTGAATTCATTTTAAGACCCACAAACCCACATTACAGAGATGAGATTTTCAACCTTTAACATTTGATCCTTGCTGAAAGAAAATGTTAAGTTGACTGAAACTAGAACCGTAAGAGGATAAAGTTGTTCACACATTGTCAAATAGTATTTACTGTTTGCAGGTTAATGAAAAACTTTAAACAACCAAAGAGTTACATGTGAAATGATACAATACTGTCCAGACTCCCATGGATGCCTAGCGCCAATAAAACTCCTTCTCTCCTGTCTATTTTTACTCACATGCTCTCCATCATGGTCTTAAGGCCACTCCTGCAGAGATAATGGGCAGATCAGCGGCGCCAATCGATAAAGCATGATTTTAGGGATATCGAGAGTGCACTTGGGAGGGCGGGAAGTGCACCATGCCTCTCAGCACTGCTGAAGGCACCGTGATCTGGTTTGGCGGCAATAGCTAGAAGCCACCTCCGATTGGCTGGGTGTTGATGAGAATGCTAATGCTAACACGCCACGAGAAGAACAATGCCCGGCGAGGACCATTCAGTGAACGCCACGCGAGCGGAAATTTCTGCACACTCATTTGAACTAAGCAACTCAAACGACTTGACTGATACCATGAGCGGCAGCCAAGCATCACTAATCCCAAACCCAATAAATCGGAACAAGTGTTGTTGTTACTGAACCGGCAGTGTGATCATTTCCTGGTTCAGGCACCTCCCAAAGGAATGAGCTTCATTTGATTCAAAACACATTCTGTGGAATGACCTCACAGCCCTTTAGTATTCTTTCCCGTTGTAATCTGACCATTTTAGCAGTAAACATTCAGAATAGGCTCCACCTATCGCGCTGGTCATGTGTGCGGATGCCCCCTACGCACATCAGAGGGCACTTGGTAAACACTCCCTTCCATTGTGATGAGTTCCTGATGACTGCTACCCCAGTAACAGTGTGATGATACACTGCTTTGGCTGCCCGCCCCTCCCAGGACTTCACACAGCAGCTCCACTGATTAATTACATTCGCTCTGATCTGAATTAACATCGGGGGGTCCACTGCCACTCCCTAGGTATCACACCGCTGGGTAATTCTTCAAAAAGAAGCTGTCAGGTGCCTATTAAGACCCTAAAATGGGTCTGTCCAATCATTCCAAACTTTCCTAAACAACAACACTATCAAGACAGACACACTATTTCCACTGCTGTTGCAGAAACAGTTACATCACTTAGGCCCACGTATTGATGTCTAGGTATACACCTGTTGTGGCAATTTAAAACTGATACCAGGTCAACATGTGCCAAGATATCCCAGTGTTCCAAACTCCAGAATGCTCAACTGACTAGCTAGCTTGCCAAGTGTGACAGTCTTTGCCTAGGTGGTAGGAAAGACCAAAAACGTGAGAGACCCAAAATAATCTGCAAAAGCTATGAATAAACCTGGTCACTGCACTGCAATAACCAAGACAGAAAGGGATTAAGGAACTGCTTTAAAACAAGTAGCTACCTGATCTTTCATTCAAATTAAAGGGCTAAACAATCTAGAACCCACATAGAAGAAAGCGTTGTAAACATTTCTACAGCAACCAGTTTGTTGATACAGCCAATCCCAGAATGCTGCATTCAGAACCTCAGACAGACTGCAAAGGATAACTGGACAATAGCAGCACAAATCAGCAAATGGGACGCCAACCCACAAGTCTGTTAAAAGTACCACCAAGTACGGGGGCGTGCTGGATTTCCGTTCCGAAAGCAAACCCCCAGTGTTTAAGCAGCGGAAATGCACATTGTGCAATTACACATCTGGTTTCCAATATTTGCTAAACTGTCGAAAACAATAATTAATAAAAACACAGAATTCCACGCACGTTTCACTCTACATTCCAACATGCCACATTCTCCAGCGGACAGGAATCGCAGAGAAATTCAACCGTTTATGATGCGCTGAAGCTCCACCTGACACTCCCCCCTTCTGGTGGGTCGGGTTACAATGCAGGGCTTGACTGTAATGGGCAAACAAGACACAGAAAAGGCAGCCAGCTGTAAGATGACAGGCTACCTTCATTTCCTGCTGGCCTCCCAAGCAACGCAAACACTCACCACTGTCACCGCTCCAGTCTATCAACAAAGGGAAGCATAAAAGCAGTAACTGGAATAATAAATATGGGGGGGAGGCTGCAGAAAAATCCTGCCAAAGTATTTTGGGAATGTGAAAAGGATGGAAAACGCATTTTATAAGGCAGTTCAGAAATCCCATTTAACTTACATTTTCCTAATATGAGAAATTCTTAGCTTCTTATTCTTAGCTCAGATTTTTTATTTTTTTTTTAAAGTCCCTTGCATAAGTTCTGAGAATTTATGGTTAACATAATGCAATTACAAATCCGGAGTGGATTTGTGTGGGGGGGGGGAGGGGGGGTCATTTATAATGGAATGCTTTAACAAGCAAACACATTCAGCTCTAAGTCATCTAAGATATCAAAACAAATTAGGATGCAAGACGTAAAAGCAAGCCACACAGGACTCACTACGAAGACCGGGAAAGACTCATGTCTGCAGCAAATCCCCTTTAAAACGAGGCAATGCAGTTGTAAGCCCTGACGAAATAGGTTTGCTCAAGTGTAACGTAAAACAATGCAACGCATTGTGCCCTTAAGGCACTGTCACCGCTAAGACAAGCTAAAAGATGCGATTACCAAAGCAAGTGAAAATTCATACAGGCCTTCAAGCACTGCTATGAGTCTGTTCTTTGCAATCCTGCAGTGCATCAGCAAATCAATAATTATTTTGTTTCTCCATTTTTCCCCCGTTTAATTCACAATGTTATGCTTGATAACTGTAAAGTTTTTTTTTCTTAAACCAATCAATGTTGCTAAACGTGACAGTTTCCCCACAATCTTTATATTTTTTACGTTAAAGCTGGGTAGAATAACACCTCTCACAGGGGCCTAATCCAAATAAGCAAGCCAACAGCCTCGCAAAGACAGAGCCTCCAGCACAGCGACCACTAAAAGAGGCAGGAGGCATTTGGAAAGTTCCAGGCCAGAGCTCTGAAGGAATGATGCAACACCACAACTCTTCCTGGAAGCTCACCGCGTTTCCCAACAGGAGTGGGGCCCGGCAGCGAAACAGTGTCAACGCAATACTGAGCGGCACTATCCATGAACGGAGATTAAGCTCGGGCCAAACACCAAGTGGGTGGGGCGTGGGGGAGGTGGCACAATGCTAAGGCAGAGAGGAAAAGGAAACTTACAAGCATGAAAGCAGAAGCACGGCTTGTACAGGTGGGAACTGGCAGCTAGACACTTTCACAATCACTCCATGGTGGTGTCAATTTACAAACGCCATTCAGCTGCAAAATCTCTAGGAAGGTGGGAAGGGGGGGGGAGATTGGGGTAGGCTATATTTCCAAACAATTTTGAGACTTTGCACAGAGAGACTGTTAATGAACTGCAGAGAGCACAGTCTGAGCAGTAAAAATAATGCGCAGGCAGTTCTGAAGTGCTGTTAGAACAATAACACAGTCACTGTGTCCCATCAAAATACAGATGACATGTAAATGAGGTTTAAACACAAGCTGACAGTCTGCTAATTAGAGACACTCGTCTTATTATCCAACCTATCCTCTAGTTATTTAGATAACACGGATACAAGAAAAATTAATCCGACACGTATTATCTAACCAATTTAGTTAATAGCAGGCTATCAGATGATACAGAGAGTTAAGTAGAACATCAAAAGAAAAAAAAAGTAATAAGCGGCCCGAAAATGTGAAATTCTCCCGAAATCCTTTAAACTCAAACCCAAACCATAAATGCGCATTTTGTGGATATCCTGGAAATGGAGCAATCTCCATCCACCTCTAAACAAACGCTAATGAGATAAGTAGTACGGTTACGGTAAAAATAATTTCGCATTTTCCTTGGGGATTTTATGCCTGTATTGACAGCAGATTCAACAGGTTGCTGGAAACATGAACAGCAGGCGCTGGGCATTAATATAATCCGGTATCCTGATGCAATCCTACGTCGGCAGGCAGTAACCGACAAAGTACCAGGGAAAAAATCATTTTTTGCCTAATCATGCAGCTCCGGGTAATGGGGAGGCGACCGGGGAGTGACAGCTCCGCCGGAGGAGGACGCCAGCGCCGATCGGCGCTTTACTACGCCACACCTCCGGCTCGGACGGTTCCGGGTCTCTTTCTCTGGCCCTTTCCGTATTTTGGCGTCGAGATTCAGTAGCACCACTGTTACAACAAAAAAACCAGCACATGCAATAACCAAGCCCTGAAGTTTTAAAACGCACTTAAAGTTAAAAACAAAACATTAACAACAAAAGTATTATTGTTTTGATCGAATGCCAAAGCAGGAAGGCCGAGCTCACGAACACAGACTGGAAGATGAACAGAAGATACACCCTTTGCTTTGTGATTATATATGACCCACGGGTGACCATTAATCGCGCAACGAGCACGCGCGTGCAGGCACGCGCATGCAGACACGTACGTACACACACGCGCACACACTGTGTATATACATGATACACATATAATACGGATATGCGTAATACGTACTTGTGTATTATACAAAGACAAATAATGTAAATACACATCCATACATAAATATTTATTGAGCTAACATCAGGAGTGTTAGCATTCGCTTCGCCGCCGCGGCTGAAAGGCAGGACCACCGCGACTGACGGCAGTATGGAGGGGGGAGAGTCCTCATAAACAGCGCTTTAAAACCGCGATACCGCACGGAAAAGCGCCGCACACCGACCTGCAGCGTGGTGATGTGCTTGTCGTTGAACTTATTCTCGCAGTAGCGCAGCACCAGCGACGTCTTCCCGACGCATCCCTCCCCCAGCAGAACCACCTTGAAGGAGTAGGTCTTGCCGCCGCCCCCCGCTCCGCCAGCCGCCATCGTCTGATCCTTCCTCGGTCGGGAGCGAGAGTGTAACCCAGCACAGCCGCGACTGGCGACTCACATCGGACACAGCCGGCGAAGTGAGAATGGAACAAGCGAGCAGGAGAGGAAATGCGTGGCGGGAGAAACTAGGAGAACGAAGATCCGAACTCCGTCACTTTATCCAGTGGAGAATGGAGAGTAGCTAAGCTAGCGCCACATTAGCGAACAGCTCTTCCCAGTTTGTCAACCTGTCTAATGGCGTCTTCTCCCTCGACGTCACGCCGGCCCTAGACACGTGATCGACGCCGCCGGGGGCGAGGAGGGGCTTTATTTTTCCTATACGGGCGCAAATAGCCGGTCCAGTGCTAAGAAAAGCAATCAAAATGGGCGGTTGATCGATATTTTTATATGAAGTTATATGACATATAATAAAAAGCTTTATTGTCATTGTACTTTAGTAAAATATCGGGCTACATTGTCATCGGTACCAATTAATAGGGGAAGAGAAAGGCTAAAACATAAGTAAAAATATTTTACAATTTTACAAAATCTACGTGTAAGAAAAAAATTACGAACGGGAACAACTACTAAAATAATAAAAAAAAAACTAGGGTCAGACTCTCGGTTTAAGGTACGTTGAACGTACTGTTAACTATAAGTGTGTGAATGTAGTTTTTAATCCCGCTGCGTAGACAGAAACGAAATTATAGAACCTAAACGTTCGTTTTAAAAACGTAGAAGTTAATCAAAATGACAATGTATTAAAAATTCCAAAACACTGGATTTTCTTTTGACTTTTGAGAAGACAGATTCAGTCGAGTATAAAAATATTTTTGGCATATTTGAATACCACAGAATAGCAAAAGCACGATTTATATCTTCTTTTTGTATATATACACACACACACACAATTTTAATGGTATCAGCGCTTTACCAACCTGAGCTACTTTTATAGTGCAATGTAGAATTCATCTTTAGTTCAGTCTCTTTTTCATAATTTTGTTTAATATTATGCAGTATTTTGCCAAACATTAGTAAATTACCCCTACTTATTAGACGCCTGGGAATCCCATTGTTTTCCGCATTCTATAAAGGTTTGCTTTTTCATCATTTCAGTGTTTTCTTTGGTGAATAGTAAGCATCCGTTGAACAGTTTTATTACAACAATCCAGCCAGTAAGAGATTTACAATTTCTTTGGGTAGTACAGTAAAATCAAGAGTAAAGCTTGTTATAGCACACCAAAGCGGCACATTATGTGGACAAAATGATTATCCCAAGTTGCCAATAAATATATTACCTTTATTTTTCTTAGGGAAGGATATAGTGTGTGGCGAAGTCATACATAGGCAGTTTAACAGTGTGCAAACTGAACATTAGTTGGGTAGCATTCAGACAGTCTCAGAAATGCAGTTTGCGATGCATAAAAACTCACCCAACACTAACTAGGCTTTCCAACAGAACAATAACAGCCCCCAAAAGCCCCTAAGTGCCTTTAGATCAAAGGGGCCTACATAGTACCAACAACCCATAGGACAATTCACGCTCCAATCGGATAACACCCAAGACTGCTAAAAGCACTAACACCCTAATTTTCCTTTAATTATTAATCAATCACCACTTACAGCAGAAGCACATCTACCATCAGAATTTTACCTGATGCGATAAGCAGCAGTCAAATTATATAAGGGGTTCAACGTTTAATGACATTTGGCATCAGGCCTTTTGGCTGTGCACCGTTCCAAGCCATATGCAATTATCAGTCATAACCACAAAGCTCAGAACACTGGATAACTATCAGTGTGGATTAAGGAGTCTGACCCAAACAGCCAGAGCCTTCTGTGTCGATACCAAACTAGTTTGATGCACTTGAGACTACTAGCCATTTCACGCATCAAGAGCAAAATGCAAGCAGGTTAAATATTGAGACACCTTCATTCATTAGATGCAAGATATTCATGTGGGAGTGTTTTCCTTGTCTTCTGCAGTAAACACAGGCACGGGTGGTAAGGTTTGCCTAGAGAAGAAAAATCAAGAAAAAAAAAATCACATTTTGGTATTTCAGTAGGTGTAGCTTGTTTGTCCGTTGTTATGCTGCTGTAAATACATTGGTGGCTAGCTTCAAAACTTACAAATAACTCAAGTTTTACTAATGTAATACAGGATAACCAAAGGAATAGTATAATTAAAAGAGAAGTTTTTTTATTTCCATGTTACGTAGGACTGTTTGTGGCTTCGTTCTTACACGTCCTTAGTCACTTTCTTCATGAGTCTGCGTGTACATGGAGATATCATGCTGTCTGTCGGACTTCTGATGTCTGTTCTGGGTATAAAGGAACACAAAAGGGGTCGAGCCAAATTTATACTGCGCACACACAGCATTTGAACAGAACACACCCGCACATGCCTTTTTAATCAGAGAGACAGAACTTGTCGAGTTAAACATACCAAGTGTGTTATCAGTTGAGGACCTCAGCTACCAGATGACCTCATCTTTAGATTACTGTGATACGCTATAGCATGGCAGGCACACGGACTCACCGCGCCCTTGATTACTCACTCAAGACTTACTTTTCTTGTGCCTTCCTTCTCTTCGCAAAGCTTGGGGTTGGTGGATGCTGGTTTGGATGAGCAGCTGTCTGTAGTGCTTTTCCCGAATTCATTTTCTGTTAACAAGGAATAATTTGATTTCTCTTACAAGAATCCTTACAACGACCCCATTTGCCACCACAGACATCGCAGAGTAGACAGAATTTTTTGTTCACCACATATGCATTAGTCACATTGGAGCACTGTCGCTGTAAGCCTGGTTAAGATAGTTACGCTGAATATCTGAAGGAAAGGTAAAAATGGAAAATCTCTCATGTTAAACTAAGAAATTATAGCATTCGACCACCGACAGTAAATAAACTGTTTTTGAATGGAAAACCTAGTGGACATGCTACTCTCTGCATCTTCTCCACAAGCTACAAAAAGGGGATCGGCTTTAATAGAAACTGACAAACCACGATTCGTTCAGGAAAACAGTATCAAACCGAAATGACATCGTTCCGGAAAAGGTCAACGGAACGAACCGTGTCACCGTGCTGTCACGGATTGTACTGCAACTGATCATTCTGAAAGAGATCTAGCAAATGTATAGCATCCCTCCAAAGTGCGTGACACCGATTTAGAAAGAAATGATTCAGTTACATTCTCCTTGTCATCATATTGCCAACCAACCAAATTCATTCATTAATTATAATTTAGCTTTATCCATCATTTATATCTAACTGGACTTGACCATACTTATCAATAATAATCATAGTATACACTAAAAACGTACCTTACCGTCGAGTAGTAATTCTGCAGCTTATTCACTTCTTGTATTGTTAACTCGCTCTCGTCTCACCTGTTTAACAGTATTGCGCCTTCCGTCTATAAACAAAGCATTTCGAAGGTGGCGCCGTGTGACGTGTTTCAAATATCAGCATCTAATTGGCTGCAGCTTCGGCGTGTGCCGTATTTCAAACGCGATAAAATGATTGGCTGGAGCTGCAGGGCTTTGGAGACCTTTCAGGGTTGGACGCGTTTGGGCGTTTTTAGGTTAAACGGGTTAAGCTGGATCGTCTGAATGAACGAAATACCTTTTTGAAAACAATTAACTGGACGACTAGTGTGCTTTTAATAAGTTCACAATGACTGTAAAAATGGTGACTGAATTTATTTGACCTATTCATGGGGGAATTTTACAAACGGATCACAGTGCCGCTCGTTGACCTAAAAGATGTGTACAGATATATACATTTGAACGAACATGAATAAGTAAAGCGTATTAATGGATGGTTTGCAGCAACAGTAGAGGAAGTTCAGCTGGCCAGTTATGAAAACAAAAATGAAATATATTGATTAAATAATTTTATTTATAACGTTACACATTTTGAATTACGGTCATTCTGCCACTGGTAAGGTTTTTGTTGTTACAAAAATATATCAGCGACCTTAATATGGCAGCAAATAACTCAGAGTGAGTAACGGATTTTGTGATTCCGTGAAAAAGTTTCCATTACCAGGCAGAGAGCAACAAGCCCACGTTGAGGAATTTTAACAGCCGACCTTGAGTTTCCGCCTACTTTTCAGAAGGACATGTTATCCGTGGAGTCCAACGTCCAAACTCACATTACAGTCATTGATGCTGGAACTAAGGCATTGCACAATTAGCCAGTAAAGGTGTATATTTTGTATGGTTACTTTCAACAACAAAGATTTACTAAAAATGATAACAGTACCAACTCAGACAAATCCATCTGTCTTCCAATCCCTTATTCTGTTCAGAGTGATGGGGACACAGTGAACTGAAAATAAAGTTACATTGTTTGCTTCACAAAATGACCAGAATATAAAACTTGTGATTTATGCACACATTGAATAATGAACATCAGCATGGTGGTAAAGTCCCAGATACTGCTAGTATGCAAATATATTAGTAAACAATTAAAGGTGTATCCATTCACATTCTTTCAGGAAACATTACAAACACCATTATATGCATATATTACTGCCATTAAACAAACTTGATACAATATTAACAAAGTGCTGGAGATTTATTTATCATACGGTAATGTGAATATGACTATGCAGTAATCAGAGGAAGTAACGAGGTCATGGATCCATTTGGATACACCAAAACTCTTAAGACAATGCAGCGGAATAAACAAACATTTTCTTCTGCTTTTTCATTTTAGACTAAATCACTCTTTCCAGGTTCAATATAAAATAGTAATTGAAAAGAGAATACTGCACTCATCTTCTCACAGAACAAAAGGTTTCAATACAGCACCCTTACATTCTATGAAAATTGATTTTTGACCATCCATTGGCTGCTTTAGATTTTATTTTCTAGGCCAGATGCCCCATGCGATGCCAGGCATAACCAAGGCAATGAGGATGGAAGAGAACAGATTCACAGCATTGTTGTCCAGAATGGGTTTTCCACAGATGTGTTTTGCAGTCCGAGACTCATGGTTCACAACCTTTCCAGTGCTTTCATCATAACCTGAAAGAAACACACACACACCCAGGAAGACATTGACCAGTTGTCACTATTCTTGTGAACAGCACACGTTTCTTCCAGGCATAAGTCGTCATATTATAATACTAGAATTTATTTACACTGGCCTCTCACATACTGTACATATACCTTGTCTGGTTACCTTTGCCAACTTGTACCACATAATGACTGTCCCTGTTCAGCTGACTATAACCAGGAATGAGAAAAAGGGACAATCTAAGCGTCACTTTCCAAATTAGAGTGGTTTGAAGTCTATTCATCCCAATAAATTCTTCTAAAGCAGGAGTGGGGAACCTGCTCCACGGAGGGCTGGTGTAGGTGCGGGTTTTTTGGGTGACCTCTCAATCAGCCAATATTAAAGCAGTGCTTCTCAACTCCAGTCCTAGGGACCCACTGTTATTGGCTGATTATGACTTCATTCCAAAAAAGCCGCACCCACATTGGCCCCCTGTGGAACAGGTTCCCCACCCCCATCCTAACGCTTTAAGTCAAAGCCAAACCTTAAGATTGTTAAACAAACATACACAAACTGCAAAAATTATAGGGGACTTCCTGACTGTTGTGACTTAATTCCAGCAATGTCACTTTGCTTGCCCTGTACCGAGGACATTAGAAGCCTTTACAAAGCCCACCTGAGTACTGCATGCTGGCTCCAAGGAAAGAATCCAGAAGTGATCCAATCAGCCCAGCTGCAGCCCCAAACACAATGATTGGCCACTGAGGGGCTGCCAGATTCAAATCCCTAGCGAATAAGGTCTGCGAGATGAAGTAAGCCACACCCACTGTCATCCCACCCAGAAGGCTTGCTACTAGGCCTATAGGGGTAACTCCTCCATTTGTACCTGTGGCAAAGAAAAAAATTGAAATTATGCCGTGGTTAGTGTCGCTTTCAGTAGAGTAATTTCCACTAACAACAAATAACTTTTTGGTAAAATCATACAATCACACGGACACTTTTAAGATTCTCTGGCATTGTCACGGAGTTTTCAAAAACGTAAAATATCTTGGACTCTTCCTGAGTATAACACTAAAATCAACACAGATGCATAAATGTTTACGTAATTATAAATGTATTTAATTTTACATTTATTTAGTTCATTTTAAATGTAAAGTTTATGTAGGTATAAATTGTATTATTAAAGTGCTTACCACAAAAATTAAAACACAGCAGGCATGAAAAATCACCAAATATATACTAAATAACATTTTGGGGGAAAAAAAAACTACAACTAGTATCTGCTAGGCAGCCTTAATTAAATAAATTTACTGTGAGCCCCTGTCTTATATCCCATGTTGCCTGGGAAAGGTTCTAGGCCCAGTCAGCTGTGATTGGATGGCTGGAAAGGCATAAAAAAACTCTACTGAGGACCCTGTGGAAACCAGCTGTTGGGAGAGAAACCCTACTGACACATTAACCCTGTGGAAACCAGCTATGGGGAGAGAAACCCCACTGACACATGAACACTGTGGAAACCAGCTGTGGGGAGAGAAACCCTACTGACACATGGACACTGTGGAAACCAGCTATGGGGAGAGAACCCCTACTGACACATGGACACTGTGGAAACCAGCTATGGGGAGAGAAACCCTACTGACACATGAACCCTGTGGAAACCAGCTGTGGGGAGAGAAACCCTACTGACACATGGACACTGTGGAAACCAGCTATGGGGAGAGAAACCCTACTGACACATGAACCCTGTGGAAACCAGCTGTGGGGAGAGAAACCCTACTGACACATGGACACTGTGGAAACCAGCTGTGGGGAGAGAAACCCTACTGACACATGGACACTGTGGAAACCAGCTATGGGGAGAGGAATCCTACCTGGCGGGACCACCTTCCAGGAGGTGATGAGTCTGGGGGAGCTTCTGCTGAGAACGGGCCCCACCTCTGAGGCCCAGGTGTCCCCTGCACTACAGGACAGAGAGGCCAGCAGGGCGAGGCACATCCAGCTGGCGGTATACTGCTTGCCAAAGTCTATCGGTATCTCGCCAGGGCCCACCTCGATCATGTAGAGCAGGGCCAGCTCGGCAGGCACACCCCCATTGCAGAACACCTGTATCCAATTCCTCTGGCCACCTGTAAGAAGCCACAACAGCCAGCCTGACTCTCTATTCTGAGACCTCCATACATAGTTCTCCAGAGGTGGGAGGTACCCCATCTCTGCTCTCACCCATCTCACTCCCCACCACCTAATACACACAGCCAGCTATGTTTTCAGATATACAGATTTGCCGCTGGTAAATGCTGCTTAAAAAGTACTTTTATAATGGCAGTTTTTTTTTTAATCTGACAAATTTTTACAGTAAGCTGGAAGAATGATTAAATGTACAATACATGTAATATTTTATTTAAAAAATTAAGTATTTCAAAGCAAAAAAGAAACAATATCCTAAGGTCTGTGGATGCTGCATGTAAAATGAAATGTTTTACCTTCCTTATATTCGGAATCAATGCGCTTTTTAACGTCTTCCCGCCATCTTGTGAGTTTCGAGGACGTTATGAAAAATGCCAGCAAGGAGGAGAAGAAACTCAGGTTGGCCATCGTCAGAAGGAATCCAACCAGCATTGCTACAAAGGAGTAATCAATAAAGAAAAATGTATACTTTTCAAAGCCAATAGGATACACAGCTAAACTCAATACTCATTTCTTAATACCCAGCTCAAGTAGTTCAGGGAAAAGTAAGCTTTAGCTCCCTCTAGTGGTGAAAATCCAAATCTTAACTAGTCAGAACAAGCCTAGAGAATCTAGCCTAGAGAATCTGGCCTAGAGAATCTAGCCTAGAGAATCAAGTCCAATTGTCCTGTATGATGCACCACTTAAACTAAAACATTCTGGGCCATTACATAAATTCTGATTACCACAGATGGCTCGGATATTAGGGCTGGAACCACTTATGTATAATTATCAATACCGCGTGTGATATCCATAAGCCACAGTTGTGGTTTTCAGAACAGCCACAAGCATCCTGAGCAGCAACCCCTCACCTGAAAGCCTCAGTCCTAGTTTTACTTGATAAACATGCCTGCATAGTGAATGTTTTGAGTTTTAATGCACACTGGCTATAAAATGGCTTCTTAAATGTGGAAATATTTTAACAAGTCTGGGGACCAGAGAAAAGGCTTTTCAGACAACCCAACAAATTTGTGGGATCGTTTGAAAGGATGGCACCCTTTCGTTCTCAAAAGCACAGCAGAACTTTCAGTGAAAGTGACAACAAGAGATGACATCCTGTTTTGGGAATAAGGTCGACCCACCTCGAGCTAGAGTCATCACAGTGTTGTGTGGCCTATTAACGTAGCAAAAGACAGTCGTTAAATAATTTAATCGCAGCATGAGCCCCAGGCTATCAGCTGGCATCTACACCACGGCTGCTCTTTGCTGACAGGACTGCTAGCCGGTGCTGAAAACCCACTGTAGATGACTGAATATGTAGCAGCATATCTGCTATTCAATCAGCCTAAATTCTCTCATGTTACACCCTCCTTGTCGCTCTTCACTGGCTCTCTAGAGACGGTCACATCAAGTTCGAGTCCTCGGTGCTGGCCTTCAGGGCCATTAAGGTGACAGTGCTCTGTCACGTCTGAAGTCACACATTAGATGTTTCTCAAGTATGGTTTCCTGACAGCGGGATGAGCTGCCAAACCACATCCAGTCATCAACCTCCAAGAACCAGCTCTAGACTCATCTGTTCTGGGAACCTGGGAAGACCCCGACTAGCCTACACAAACATCTTCCTATGCTGGTCTCTTATGTGCCACGAATGGTCTTAGCCTTGCATATTATCTTTTAATTACAATGTTCCATTATGTGGGAAGTGCATTGCATAGCTCTTGCTCCAACACCACCACCACCACCACTACCACTACCACTACTACTACTACTACTACTAATAATAATAATAATAATAATAATAATAATAATAATAATAATAATAATAATAATAATGATGATGATGATGGGGGGGGTGGCATAGTGGTGCAGTGGTTAGCACTGTTGCCTCACACCTCTAGGACCCAGGTTCGAGTCTCCGCCTGGGTCACATGTGTGTGGAGTTTGCATGTTCTCCCCGTGTCGTCGTGGGGTTTCCTCCGGGTACTCCGGTTTCCCCCCACAGTCCAAAAACATGCTGAGGCTAATTGGATTTGCTAAACTGCCCATAGCAATGCATGTGAGAGTGAATGGTGTGTGAGTGTGCTGGATTGTTCCCTGCCTCATGCCCATTGCTTCCGGGATAGGCTCCGGACCCCTGCCCAGTAGGATAAGCGGTTTGGAAAATGGATGTATGGATAATAATAATAATTGTGTATTATTGATTATGAGAATAATAATAATAATAATAATAAAATGGATGAATTTGTGTATAAAATGATAAAATGAATTTATCAATTTTTCCCAATTGATTGACACAGAATATAGCTTTGAAATAAAACATATAATTCGCAAACAAAATATAATTCCCATAAGTTTTCAACAGTAAGACATACATTCCATTATAATTATGCATTTTACCTACAACAGCTTGAATGATGCTAGCAGCAGAATCTGTAACTGGCTTTGTAATATTACCCCAACAAATAAAATACATAACTCATCTCAATTAATGACATGAAACGGCCGGTTCATTATTACAATGCCGCGGAGAGTCGGCCTATTTCATACCAGCGTGACGACTGTTAAACCTCATGTTCTTTAGATCAAATTTCTGTAGCAATTTTATTAGCATTAAATCAAGCATTGACTCCTTACCTCCTAACGCACCACTGTGGTCAAGGCTCTTCCGCTTGATGGCACGTGTGACAAGAATAATGGGGACCAGCATAGAAAAGAACCAGCGCCAGGGAGACACTGGCTGCAGCGTCCCTGCAAGGTGACGGGGGGGGGGGGGGGGGGGGGGGGGGGGCACCATCAGTGGCTTGCAAGCATAAGATAAAAGCTACAAAAAATGACTCTCATCGCTTATGCCTGCAGCTTTGCAGAGAAAAATACGTCATGTTATTTTCCATGTTACATAGCTTCATGGACAGATGAGTGGCAGAACCAATCAGATTTGCTTTTGGAGCAGAGCTCACCATAATACGTGCTGGCTGTCATAGAAACGACCCAGAGAGCCAAGGAGACAGCCAGAATCAAGCAGAGCACCATCATGTCTGCCATCATCTTGAAGTAGTCCTTCTCCAACGTCTCTTTCTCAAAATTCGTTACTGATGACAAGAAAAGTACCTGTAACACAACCATATCTGCGATTAGGACAATGTACAGATATATTCGATATACTGCCCATGAAGGTAAACAGGGTGCATCACAGTTCATTCATGATACCTTCCCTCTTAGCGAGTCTGACATTAAAAGGAATTTAATGCGAGCCGCATCATCTGTGTGAGTTTGACTGATTGCCACACCTGTAAAAGTTTTGCACTTTTTTCCCCTCCAAAACTGTGTCGTACCACAGTATCAAGCAAGTTCTGTAAATTTGTTAATAAAGTTGTTATTTCACCATGTAAACTCTTCCTTGTTAAGCGAGTGCTAACAATAAAAGTCTTTAGCAAATAGCAAAGACATGTCTGACCAGGCTGGTTCAAAAATGTATCGAGATCAACCACCGGCACGACACTTCACCACCCTGAAAAATTAAGTAAGGTCAGATCTTCTGTCTTCGTTGAAAGGCAGCCACCAAGTGAGGTGCATGGCGTGGCGACAAAATACTTCCAAGCCTTGCTGTTCATTGATCAATTCTCTATGGATGGAGCGGCAGTTGGGTCAAAAACAACAGATTTCCTCAGTCTGAGACATCAGCAAGGAGGTGATGGGTGTGACATTTAAGGCACAGATAACTGTGGTGAGCTGATTAGTAACTGGCAAGTTCCTGGATGTGGAAGTTTGACTGAAAGCGCTTACATTAAATTTATGAAAAACAACTTTGTTGTACAAAAGTAAACCTGGGGCATCAGGGTGGAGAATGATGCTCATGCATGACAAAGTTTCCACCACATGCTGCCAGGAAGACAGAGGAGAACTTGATGAAACCGGGCTTCAAAAATGACCATCTGATGGAGTGGCCAGCATCTTCACCCCATTTGAATCCCATTGGGAACCTACGTAGCATCAGTAAGCGACAGATTTATGCTTCTGGATGTCTGGCTTATTCAAACTATGAACTATGGGGTGCCATTTCAAAGTCTGCAAGAAGCATTCTACTCGCAGAAATCCAGAATCTAACCAAGTCAATGGGTCAAAGACTCATCTGAGAGCGAGTCTTATTTACTCTTTATCTAGGGGCATTTACTATAACAAATGTGCTGAAATTATTTCTATATAGCAATGCTGTAGATGAATAATTATGACATGTATCCATTTTAAATAAACATTGTTACAAATTCCTGTTTCTGTAACAACAAAAGAACAACTTTCCTAAAACTATTGTTTTAATTATTAAACAGATTCGCATAAAAGCGCAGCACAGAGGAGGAAGTGTGTATTTCGGTAAATCGTGAATATCTCTCTTAATATTCCTTAACATGTGGCATGATCACTATTATCCACGCATTCATTTCTGAAATACGTCGTAATTCATATTTCGCATAATAGCATAACACGGGGTGTAGAACTTCTGTATTGCGTTAAATTCAAACAACTAAAAGCTGTGTAATTATTGGCCAAGCGCTCACGTTGCAGTCTGAAATGAATATGACCTACTAACCAAAAATTAATTATACCTACATCCTTCCCAGTAAAATGTACAACAAATACGTATTGCAATATCTATATAAAGCACATCCATCCATCCATACATTTTCTTTACCCCGCTTGTCCTAGACATATAACACAGTAAACTGTTTAATAACTTGTTCTTGATTATTCATGCGAAACCTACATGCTTAAATGTTAGAGCAAAACAACGTATTCATACAAAAATGTACTGAATGTGTAACACTAAATGTATTAACTAAAACAATTCTTGAAATATTCTTAAAATGTACCTGCAGTCGCTTTAGCCATGACGATTTATGCCTCTCACTTGTTGCATTACGATCGCCAGTCACCCTTAACACAATGTGTTTGTGAACACGCCGAGCAAATGTGAGAACCATTAGCCAGGCACCCCCAAAACTCACATTATTTTATTACAATATCTATTTTCCATACGCCGTGTACGGAAGATTGCAGTTGACTGCTCTAGAAGGAAGTACCGTAAGTGCAAAAAAGCGACCGACTTCCGCTGCTCGATTCCCCTTAAAGGTACAGCGCAGGTCGCATCATAAGTATTATCAGGTCTGATTTGCCTTTTGCGTGGTTTTAAAACTGATTAAAGGCTCATGAAGTCAAGGTGTCTTAGTATTTACAATCTCTATTATTCCAAATCATACCTGTAACATTATAATATTAAATATTATAAATATTATTACACGCACGGCTGTTGCTAGAGATTTTGGGCCCCGCGAAAGCATATCTTATATTGCCGGCCCCCCCAGTTCAGAGCAATCCAGTTATTTGTAAAAACAATAACATCAACCCGATCAA
The DNA here is from genome assembly GCF_023856365.1 of Brienomyrus brachyistius. Lineage (NCBI taxonomy): Eukaryota > Metazoa > Chordata > Actinopteri > Osteoglossiformes > Mormyridae > Brienomyrus > Brienomyrus brachyistius. The sequence continues at coordinate 14,551,254 of NC_064533.1, forward strand.
ATAAAAAAATCTATCATGGGTGGAAGCACAAAAACTTTTCTTTTTCGTATTTTCCCATGATCTTAGTCAAGATAAAATTACACGAGACTCAGCCGTGTGTGTGCCGATTATTGATTCTATGTGTGCCTTAAAGCATGACTTAAAGCATGAAAAGGAACACCTAAATTGTTCATTTTAACCCGTTACTCCAAATGACGCATTTAGCTGTAAATTACCAATTTTCCAGAACTTACGAATCATGTATGCTGAAACCTGGCGTGTGGCTCAGCCAGTTAGGACGCCGTGTTTGTAATCAGAAGGTCACTGGATTACATCCCACGCTCAGTAGAATGATTTTATCGCTTCGATATTCACCCCCAAATTGTCCCAGAAACCGACTGACCCATTTTACTCAATTGTACAGAACTTTGGATAAAAGCGTCTGCTAAATAAATGTGACATGTAATTAAGAAGGTCACCTTAGATATGTTGCTGTCTCCTGCTGTCAACTGTGAAACGCACATTTACAGTCAATGTACAGTCAGTTGTTCATAGTGCAATATGATTCCTCTCTTTCTTCTATTTTCCATTTTATTCTATTCTATGTATATATTGTTAAATTCATTCTTATATATTGTCTGCACTTTTCGTATTCTTAACTATTGTGAATTGTAACTTTAAATTCTTAGTTTACTCCTATTTGTACAGTCTTTGGATCGGTCAGGGTTCATGTCACTACATGTTGTACTTGTTATAACTATGTATGTCACGAATAAAGAATCTTGAATCCTGAATCTTGAAACATATTGTAAAGCATTTGCACCGTATAAATAATATATTATTACAATGACGGGGAAATGACTGGATTTATATTAATAATATATTAAACCTACTGCATTTATTGTACTATTATTTACTACTAATAGTAAAAAAAAAAAAAAAAAAACAACAGTAACAATCACCTTAATCATCATCATTATCATGAACTTTCATTTTATGCATTCCAGTGGAAAGACAACCCCCCCTCCCCTCCCCTCCAAACAAGAATCTCACGGCGAAGTCTCGCGATATTTCACAGACGCCAGCGAAGTTTCTGGGTAGGACAAGGGAGGGGAATCCCCATACGGAGAAAAGCAGTAACCCAGCAGGGCTCGCCCAGCCTCGAAGCCATCCGACGACTGCTGGCCGACGATTGTCGCTGATAATGGAGAACAGTGCGACTGGCGGGTCGCCGAAGGAAGAAGGGGAGCTGGAAGACGGCGAGATTTGCGACGATGACGCCGACGAAAAGCAGCTTCAGCGCCGGGACTCGAGGCCTAGCGTCGGCGTGCTTAGTGCTGTCGGCTCAGCACGGTGTAACCGAAAAAGCAAAGCCCAGGCCCGGGCAATACCCGCCACCATGGGGGCACCCGGGCCGGATTTCCGTGCCAAGGGGCCGTTTAATCGCGGCTCTCACCCGTCCTTCCTCCCCCTTCACAGACTGCTGGGCGGCCCGAGCGGACCGGACCGGCCGCTCCCGGGGCAGCACGGCGACCCCTGCCCTCGCTCTTCATTCTGGGAGCGGAGCCACACGGCTCTGGGCCGACTGAGGTACCGGGGGAAGCCGAATCAGCCCCGCGGAGACTGGAACCGGGGAACGTGGGGAGATGGTGGGGGAGGGAGGGAGAACGCGAGGCCTCCCCCGGGCCGCTTCGAGTTTGGGGAGAACTACAACAACAGGAAGGAGTCCCCGCTGAGAAAGCGTATCCTTTACACCGCCTTATGTCGGCGTCGGTCAAAGCACCAGCTCTGTCGGTCACGGTTAAGATACAAACGACCTTTCTGACGATTGAGGTATTTCAAATGTAACGTGCCTGTCTGATACGTCGATGCAACAGGCTGGGACATGCAGGTAATGCGTAGCGACCCCTTATGTGTAACAGCACAGGACACGGATGCGCACGGTTCGTGATGATTCACCACGATCTCCACTTTCCTTCTACACCCGTTTCGGATACGTGTGACTATGACCTACAGATGGCGTACAAAACGGGCGTCTTAACTGCGGTGTACAGTTACACACGGGGTAATAAGTGTTTTCTACATGGCTTTTGTTTTTTTAGTAAACTACTTTTACTACGTACTTATTTCAGATTATTTTTCTGCTGTCCGCAGAGCAGCTGAAATATACTCATTACCAGATTTCGTAGATGGTTACACGGAGAACGAGGTTCGATTATGGTTCTGGTTCTATCCAGTTGACAGCTCATTGTCGTCCATTGATCCATCCCTCTCCCACCCAATTAAACTAGTCTGGGCTGCTTAATACCATTTCTTAGGCGTGTATTCACCGATGTATGGTGTCATTCTATATTATGTTAACAAGTAAATATCTTGGTCCTTGACTCTTCCCTTCAGAGAAGGCATTTGGGAGGGCTCAGGCCCGAAAGCCAGCATATAATGTTGCTAAAGCCGAAAATGGTGTTGATGAGAGCTTTGAGGATTTGCTCATGAAGTATAAGCAGATCCAGCTGGAGCTGGAGTGCATTAGGAATGAGGAGAAGATGGCACTGAAGCCTAAGGAGGAATCTTCTCCAAAAGAAGGGCAGGCCGCCGTAAGTGTTAATGTTGCATCAGGGTCAGAGGAGGACAGTATTAAACCAGAAGCTGCTGCAGCCACTGAAGACCCAGTGTGTCCAGAAAAGGTGAAGAAGGTTTTTCAGGCTTTCAATCTCAGGCCTTTGAGGCAGAAGCTGCCAACTCCTGCAGAGCGTGATAAGATGAACAGGAAAACCACCAAACAACCGGAGAAAGCCTGTTTGGATGGGGCCAGTCCCGCTGAACCCAGCGAGACGAAAGGTACAGACCGTCTTACACTAAATCCGCATGACTTCCTGAACAGCTGGGCATAGACATGTGACAGAAACCTGCTCACATCTCTGCTTCCATAATAAGGAATCTGAAATCGGCACAGAGATCAAACTGGATTCCATGAAAAGCATGCTGGGTAATCATTGTAAGTTCCCATGTTTATCTGAGGGACACTTTTTTTTTTATTATTAATCTTTAAGACAAAGAAGAGGAAGATGAGGAAAAGGAGGAAACTGATATCATCTTATCGAATATATCTTCTGTGAGTGACAAGGATCGTCCTGGTGTTCCTATGAAGGTAAACAGAACCACACGCAGACCATGCTTAGCTTGACACATCTCTTGACTAGGAGTGTGATTCATCTTAAATGGGTTCACAGGTGCCATCTTTATGATGTGAAATGGAGGTCAGGGGGCCGCCGTAGCCGAGGAGGCTGTTGAATCCGATCAGTTTAGTTTTCCACGTTAAATTGACTGGCGTGTCCCATCTGGCTATCATCCAAATAGCTGCTCCTTTGCCTCAAAGGCTCTAAGAGGCATTTTTCCACCAATCAGCATTTCACTGTCTTGCCTGTGGTCGTGTGAGAAAACGGGCTGGCATGGGCAAATGGGAGGAGTGAGCGTCCGAAGCCTCCATGCTCCTGCCCCTGGCAGCCTTTGGGGTGCTATGGGTGGATTGCTGACTGCGATGCAGCATCAGAGGCAGTGCCAGTGATTTAACATTGCAGGTGCTGTAGGGCAGTGTTTCCCAACCCAGCCCTAGGGCCCCCCCCCAGGCAGTCCATGTTTTTTGTTCCCTTCCAGCTCTCTGCCTGACAGGAGTTGGGAGGGAGTAAAGACATGCACATTCTTGGGGTTCCCAAGGATCGGTTTGGGAATCATTGCTATAAGGGGAGCTACAATATTTAGAACTGGTGCCTTAACTTTTAGGGAAGATGTATAGAAGCACAAGCCGTGATTAAAAATACTAATGTGAACTACAAGTTAACTTGTGAATTTTGGACAAAAAATATACACGTATGAAAAAGCAAAAAAGGCATCAAATAATGTACAGATTTTCAAACATTGTAAAATGTGGGGGAAAAGCTGTTTTTTGAGGGGTGCTGTGGGGTGCTGTGGTCATTGTGGGAGTTAGAGCGGCCCTAAGCTCCTCCCTGGCACCCCCACTGTGCAGGATGTGGAAATTGCTAGGAAATAGAGCCAAAGATCTGTGCTGCTTCATACACATTTTGAGAATTCCATAATGTAATCTTTGTAGATCAGATCATTCAGCACTAATCTTTATGCTTCCTGTTGGCACATAGAAGTCACTTTTTATGAAATTCTGCAGTAATTTCTCGGTGATGTCAAGCATCTTGGACTCCCAACCCCCAAACATGTGAGTCTCATGACCTCCAGTGTGGTGCAATAATGATCCTCCCTGATTGCATCACACTCGGACCAGTTTCAGTCTTTCAACCCAAGAGCCAGACATTTCAATGGAAATAGAATATGCGTTTGTAGATGTATACAATGCCCAAGTGATCTGGGTAACCTATATATTGCAATCACTGCCTTTCAACATGAAAGGGAAAGAAATGAATACAACTTGGTAAAAATGTTGTCTTGTGGTGGGAAGTGGTTTCCTGTTGGTGACTGAAGAGTCATTCTCTTGGTATGAAAGTCACGCAGCCCGTAAGTGATTTTATTTTGTTTTTCCCATCTCCTTCCTTGTCCAGTACAGTCCTCGTATAAGATTCACATCACATGTGATTAATGTACATTAAAAGCAGTTAGCTGACCTTCCCGCATCATGAATTTCACCATCGCAGTTTTGATATATTGCTGGGTCGGCATAAGAAATTACATGATTTTTTTTGGGAATTTTTGCAAAAGCCGCAGGCGACACACAAAAAGTTAGCAACAAACGTGGGAATATACATACTGTGCTGGTTTGGAGGACGCCAAGCGTGTTTACAGCTGCCTCTCCTGATATTTCGCAGTGATCTCGCAGTAATTTTCGTGTATCGTGTTTCTCGTATCTTTCCACTCTGTTCGCATGCTTGCTTTGTTTTCCTATGGGACCGAAAACTTCTACACAATGTTGCCAGATTGTGGGAGACCCATGTCCGAACCCCCCCCCGGATGTGCGAGGGGTCTACCGGACATGCCAGCTGACTGGCTAAAACTGGCCTGGGTTCTTTTTTAGCCACTGTAGTTATAGAAATTTCAGCCAGTCACATGGTTCTCACATGAAGAGCATATTTTATTTTCTAATTGGACCAGGGAACTCCAGTAGTTCAGCTCTGCATGCAGTCTCCCCCAGCATTCTTCATGGGCGCCAAGCATGCATGCATGCATGCAGACACACAGCAATTGTCAAGGCAGTGTGTACAGATGAACAGTTTCTCAGGGCCGTTGTATGGCCTTCATCTCTGCATGATTCAGAGATACTGTTATCTAAAGCTATGCGAAACATTCTGTCTCGGGTTCTTACATCTGGGGCTAATTTTGAAACTGTGGAAGTCCCTGTCTTACTATGTCAAGGTTGGGATGAATAGTGGAACAAAGGAGGGGTTCCATTTTAGCATGTGAACGGTGCTTTTAGCACCCCCTTCTGTGCATGCGAGCGAGGACACCTGCACAATAATGTCTTTGCATTTAGCGGTGTAAACCAACATTCCGTTCTGTTTTTTTTCTTCCAAGATTTCATCTTGCATATTCTAGATTTTGGGTAATTTCTGCATGGCTCCTTTTCGTACAAATGATCCCGCGATTGGCTACCTGCGCCAATTAGACGCCTCTTATTGGCCGCCTCCCTGTCGCACCTGCAGCCACGGGACGAGGACGACGAGCTCTCAGAGCTGCAACTGCGGCTCCTGGCCTTGCAGTCCGCCAGCAAAAAGTGGCAGCAGAAGGAGCAACAGGTTATGAAGGAGAGCAAGGAGAAGATCATCAAGGCCAAGCCGGCCCAGGAGAGAGGCAAGGTGGCGGCCAAGGCCCAGCAGGGCAAGAAGAACGTCAGCCTGGGTGAGGCAGCCGCCGCGTGGGTGTGCCCTTTGGACTGGCCTCCCATCCAGCGTGTCGCTGGCCTTGTATACTGTGCTGCCAGAGACAGGCTCCAAGCCTCGTTTCACCCAGTACTAATTAAGTAGATTTAAGATGGATGGATTCTTGAATATTTTGCATAGATTAGTCATTAAAAGCATTCAGTGTTCTGTCTTTAGACAGGACAGACCCCTCAAGACAGGGTGGCCTGGAGCCTATGCCGGCCAGCATAAGCCATGGGGCAGGGAAATGCTCTGGATGGGACACCCATGGGGCATTATAAAAAAAACGAAAGGCGCTATATAAAAATAAATGACGTGGGGCACATGCAGTCTTTCACACATGTTAGGAAACCTGTTATGTTGTGGTTCTGAAATGCCTCGTCAGTAACGTGTCCCCCCTTCCCGGTTGCAGGTTCTGCAGCCAAGCAAGCATGGCGTAAGCAGCAGCTGCGCACCTGGAAGCTGCAGCATCAGAAGGAGCAGCAGCAAGAGGAAGAGGAGCGACGCAAGCGGGAGGACGAGATCCGCAAGATCCGCGACCTCTCCAATCAGGACGAGCAGTACAATCGCTTCATGAAGCTGGTGGGGGGCCAGCGGCGGCCACGCGGAAAGGTTAGCCCCGCAGCTTCCTTCTCACCAGCTGCATGAGACTCATGGCTGCAGGGTAACAAAGGGGCTTGTATGTCCTCCACTCACCTGTGCCTGCATCCTGAAGGTTGTGGGGTTACATCCCGTGGCGGACAGTATTCACTCTTGGGCCCCTGAGTAAGGACCTTATCCTTAGCATTTCCAGTTGTGCTAGTTCATTCCAAGTTGTCCTCATTTATGTGTCACTTTAGCGAAAACCACCTGCTAAGTAGATATGTGTAAAAAGTAATATAAATGATTCCTCTCTGGACTCCATAGACCGTCTAATTGGTATCTGCAAGTTGCATCCCATCCAGGGTGTCTCCTGCCTTTCCCCAAGCTCCTTCGGATAGGTTCCAGGCTCCACGTGACCCTGCACTGCATGAGTGGGTGCAAAGAGGATGAAAGGAGCATGTTTTAACTTTAATTTACCTCCTCGGTACATAATACCCCTTAACAGACACATGCTTTTCTTTAAGCCAGGACTAAGGAATCACCTGAGGAGCATGAGAATGATCGTTACTCTCTCGAAGGATGATTGAAAACATCATGTAAAGCATGTAAACACTGGTATTTAAGGAGATGTTCAAGATTTGGCAGAGTATGAGGCACAGCCCTTCCCAGTATGATTCATGGCAGTCCCAGTGGCCCGCTGATGTAGTAAACACGGTCTCCATGGAGAAGGGCGTGGATATCAGCCACAGCATTCAGGTTTATCCCACACCACCCAGCCGGAGCAGCCTTCGCTCCGCCGTGATGGATGTTGCGGTTCTGATACGGTACTCTCTGTCCCAGTCCTTAGACTCCGAACACAGGAAGTCTCTGGGCAAACAGGGCTTTGACATCTCTGGAAACCTCTACCAGTATGACAACTACGATGAGGTGGCCATGGAAACGGACAGCGAGACCAGCTCACCGGGTAGGAGAGAAACGTCCGCATTGATTTTCCCCTCTGTTTCCTGTTCATGACCCAAATGCCAGTGATGCCTATAGTGTGAGAGTAGTGATGAAACCGGCTGTCTTTGCCTTGAGGGTGAGATTTTCTTTCGTGTATTTTGTGAACAGCTGCTTCTCCCACACGCGAGCCCCTTCTGGGTGAGGGTCCCCCGTTCCTGCATCAGATACCGGCGTTTCCTGTGGATTCTCCTCCCCACAGCGCGGTGGGTGTCTGTCCCAAAAGGCTTGTTTGTCACCCGTGGCTCCGCTGTGAAGATGGAGGGTGCTGTGTGTTGGGCGTCTGGCATTGTACACTTCATGGAGGCCTTGCCCCAGCAGAACGTTTTTGTGACCTCGGCCGTTTCTTGTCTCAGGCTCTGCAAGATGTAGACCATCGTTACTTGGACCCCTTTGCCCTGGCATCAATGGCAGCACCCCCACCCCTGCCCCCGTTGCCTCCAGATGAACCTGAGCAGCCCCCCAAACCCCCTTTTGCTGATGAAGAGGAGGAGGAAGAGATGATGCTGCGAGAGGAGCTGCTCAAGTCCCTGGCCAACAAGCGTGCGGTCAAATCCGAGGTGGGGATCGTGATCCCTGAGCCAGTTCTCCATGTGGCCTGTAGAGGGCGCTCTCTCCCATGTTATGTAGTCATAGCTCGATACATTTATAATAGTGTCCGGGAGAAAGATGCTTTCGTTAATGAGTTGTTAATCGTTTTCCTGCCAAACACGGGTTGAATCGATGTTGTTTAGGTAATTAAGTTTATGCAGAAAGTTTAAATAGAGGAGGTTATGGTTTGCTGGCCAGGTATCGATTTGTGTCTGATGTCAGACTGCGCTGTAATGAACGGAACATTTCATTCCTGCGTCTGGTGTTGAGAGATCAGGTTAAAACACCATTTATCACTCAGGATCTGTGCCTCAGTCCAAGCAAGTGAGCCGTCGTTTCCATGGTGTTTATCCTTCAACAGGAGACGTCCAGCAATAGCGGCCCCCCATCACCCCTGGCGGGTCCCATCTTCCACATGGCGCCCAAGAGTGGCTTAGCGGAGGCACCATCGCGAGGCCAGAGTGCGAAGTTCACCCGTGGGCACTCTCGCCGTCTCCTGGTGGTACGTCCTGTGTTCAGTGAAAATGACACACACACCCACATAAAATTTGGAATGTATGTGTGTGTTAGTGCTGCACGATATCAGATAGCGATATGTGTGCGTGTGCAGTAATTACCCGGCATAATTAAATAACGGATATATAATTTGACCAGATGCTGCCTTTTTGGTCCGATGCAGTCATTTACTAACACCCACAATATGATGAGCGGATTAGCAGTATGCATAAAATAATGATGAGAGCTGTATTGTGGCACCAAAAGTTTGACGCACATGACAGAACAGTGTTTGATGCAACTCGCAGCAACACCACTTATTTGAGACAGTGAATTAGTAGATAAGGACTGTTTAGCTATAGTTTCTGGTAAATGTAATCTTTTTTGTAGCATAGATAGTGTATTAGGCACCAATATTACAAATGTCTGTGATGTGATATGTAGCTTGTGTGTGTGCGTCCGTCCGTCCGTCCGTGTGCTTGTGCCAGTTTTTTACTGTATTTGAGGGCCAAAGGACCTCACTAGACAGCAAATCCTGACATAAAACACCTTGTGAGGACCAGAGGCCAGTCAAAAAGATGAAACTTAATCTCATTAAAAATCTAACTGCAATCAAAAAACTAAAGATGCCAAAAGTCTTGTATTTTTAGTTACTTATGGTTAGGGCTAGGTCGGAGTTAAAGGTGTCATGATTGGGATTGACATGAATGGACAGTTCTCACAAGGATATAGGAACACCTGTGTGTTTGTGTGTCGGAGAGAAAAGCACCATGTGAACTACAATGCAGTATCGTCTTGGCGAGAAACACTATTTCCATGCAAAAACAGCTAAGGGAATGATAGTGATATCCGACTAGTGAATGAGTCATTCTTTTGAACTGGTTCTTTATAGTGAATCTGTCAAGCTGTTTTTCAAGTCTAAAAGAATCGAACTTTTTACATCCACACATTGCCCTGTTCAGTCTTAGATTCTAAATCTAGAAATATTTGGCAAATTATATAAAAACACACCTTGGTTTTTTTACAATTTATTTTACTTCCATTTGTGTTTCGTAGACTGTCTATAGCCATGTTGCCTTCAGCACCCCCCCGCTTACCGTAATCTGTTGTATTTGTGCTCTGTTCATGCTGCCAGCATGGTGGCTCTGACTCACTACTCCCAACTCTCTGCAAGCCACATGTTAGTGAGTTTGGCACGTTCGGTTGAAGTGGTCACCAGGCAACTCGCGTAACACTCCTAAGACTCTTATGCAACGTTTGATATAATGATGTTATTTCTAATTTTAAATTCACGTAATTACATTATTGGTCACTGGTATCCCTGTTTTTGTTGCTTGCTTCATTGTGTTTGGTGCAGGTTACTAAGTTTTGTGTTTTTCAGGAAAGCATTAGTCGTATTGTAGCAGGACTGACTGTATGTATGCATATGATGGTGAAGCTTGGGGTCCTGCAGCATTTGGGGGGTTAAGGGCCTCGCTCAAGGGCCCACCAGAGACGGGACTATTCTGCCAAGTCCTGGGGTCATACTATCGACCTCGCATGCACTGAAACCTTCCCTGCAGAGCCGTATCCCCCCATGGTCACTGTTGGTGGGTGTGGATGGTCTGCCCCCTCCATCTTTGAGTGGAATTCACCTTAAGCTGAGAAAACGGAATCGGACGTGATGCTCGTTCAGGTGGTCGACTTGGTCTTGTTAATGACTTCCCGTCTGTCAGTGCTACACAATGGCTAGTGCTCAGTACATTTGTGCAGAGATATGTACATGTATACTGTTGGGCTTCTTTTGCCCCGTTGGCTACAGTGTAGGTCGGGCATCTTGAGGTTTACGGAAAGGGCTGGAAGCCTTGGGCACTTGCAGGGAAATGGGATGTGTGACACGGTCTGCTTCTTTCTGTGAAATGCCATCACCTTTTAAAATCAAAGTCATTCTGTTAGAAACTTTTATGCTGTTTTCAGATGTTATTGGAAATTATCTGTACTTCCAGTGGAAGTATGAGAAGAGGCCCAGCCCCTGTTCTGATCATATTTGAGGAACTTCAGTTTAAAAATGTATCCACCCTGTTTCGCTGAAATGAACTGAACGGATAAAACGAGTATTTGCATTCAACCACCTCCTCGACTTCAGTATGGGAGCCCGGAATTCCCGTCATTTTTAAAAATGTTTTCTCATCCCTCTCTGAACAGCCTTCTCCACTGCCAGATGAAGTACGGAGCCGTAATGTGGCACGACCACGTAAATTCATGTGTAGTGTGGAATATTGGTGTGTCGTGGAAGACGGGAAAACGGCCGTTTTGTTAAGCTTTTTATAGGGCGCCTGCTAAATTTATCTGAATCCTCTGTCTTTGGGGTTTTCGGGTCTGGCGGCATGGGGCTGCATGGAATGGGGACAAAAAGACGTTTAGCTTTAGAAAGCCAGGGAACACAAACATTGTTTTTGGTGTCTCTCAGTTACCGCGGGCAACGGCCTGTCCCGGCTAAAAGGAACCTGAATCCTGCTCCTCTTCCTCTTTTGTTTTTATTCCGCCCAAGTCTGTGCCTTGCCCAACAGCATGGGTCCTTCTCTTGTGCTGTGTGGTGATGTCATACTCGGGTGGGTTCCCTTTGTGGTGTTTCAGGTTGGGGGAGGGTTTGGGGTGGGGGGGGGGTCCTATTCACGCTATCGTCCAAGCAACCTCAGGCTCCCTGATGGACAGATCACTCTGGGGGGGTCGGGGGGGGTCACTCTGCAGATTTTAAGGGAGTGTCAAGTTAGACTTGCGAAATTTATTCCAGGACTCGGGCAGATTAACTTGCCCCAAGCGAGTGAAATATGTTTTTAAATTGACTGGGGTGTTCTGACGCTTCCTGCCGGCCGCATCGCTGGAACCTGAAAGAGTTTTGGCAGGGATTTCATGTGCAGAGCGAAGCCATCCGGATGGTGTTTGTTTGGTGCCCCCTCCTCTCAGTTTGCACACCGGCCGCCATTCGGCAATGAAACGAAGCGTGTAATTAGTGTTCTGTCCATGTGTGAGTGCGCGGTTAGCGGCACGCTAAAGCCAGACTCAAGGGCATTGAGGGGAGTTGGCTGGCCTTGTCTTTAAGGGCTCCAGGGAGGATAAGCTGTGTTATGTCTATGGGGGGTTTAAGTAGCCCGGCCTCTGTTTTTTCCCATAGCTGCCCCGACACAAGGCCGTGGTGGTGCAGCTCAATGCCTCTGATGACAGCGACTCGGAGGGGGAGACCCCCAGCGCCACCCCCGACTCCACCCGCATCGTCTTCGGAGGCCTGGAGTCTATGATCAAGGAGGCCAGGAGGACGGCAGAGGTACTGCCGGCCTTGTCTCGAAGCTTGTCCGAGGGACTCTGCAAACTGGCACCCGAGTCCCGTAATGTTCCGGGACACTTAATGGTCCTTTATTGACGTGTAGGCTGCAAAGCCCAAGATGACGTCGGGTTCTGAGAAGGAGAATAACCCCGTGAGAACCCCAGATGCCTTGCCAGAGGCTAAGAAGATGGAGTATCGCCAACTTAAGGAGGAAATCGCCAGGTATTTCACAAAGGCTAATCTCCTGGAATGTGGGGAACTGTGGGACTGTGAAGTGATTCCTTTATTCAGTTATATTGCTGGTTATGGGTAGGTCATTCCACGCGGGTTTTATTAAAACCTGTGGCCCCTTGCGCAGCAGGGAGAAGCAGAGGGTTCTGAAATTGGACCCCGGCAGGGGTGTCTCATCGCCTGCTAGCGCAAACACAGAGCCGGACCCCAAAGTATGGGCAGTGGCTGCTACGCTCCAGGTCACTGAGGCACAGAACCGAGTGACGAAACACAAGTATGTTCCTCCATCGGCCTGAAGTTCTTTGCTAAACAAATAAGGGTATTGGATGTCTTGGTTAATCTCAATGCTTCAGAGTGCTAGACCGGTAAAGGTGGAACCGAGGGCTGTCCCTGGACAGAATGTCTGTGGGACTGAATGACTGCAATGGGATTAATGGTTTCTTCCATCTGGGGCCATAAGGTAGCGGTAATGGCAGACGTCCTCCTCTCCCCCATTGCCCAGGAACCTGCTGCTGAAAGATGAGGCGCTCCTCAAGCACCTTCTGCAGCAGGAACTGAAGAAGAAGGAGTTCCTCAAGGTGGCCGAAGCCAAGGTGGCCAAGCTGAAGGAGCAGCTGCAGGCTTCGGAAAAGATCGTCAATGCCAACACCGTCCTCCTGAAGAAGCTGCAGGAGCAGGTGAGCCCGCCGCTGTGGCTTGTTAGCCTATTTGAATGAACTGACTGTAGTCTACGTGAGGCAAAGGCAGGCTGATCAGTGTCTAGTCTTGCAGTCTCAGTTTGAAAACTTAGTGGTATGTGCTCAGACTGAGTCTCTAGTTGCCACAGGGAGGGCAAAGTATCTCAGTAGGCTTTCCTGATGTTTATGGGAGCTGGAGCTCCTCTACCCTCAGTTTAGCGATGCTTAGTTTAGTGATGAGCTCACCCAGGTTGCCCTTGCATGGTTAATCCTGCCTCCTGTAGATCCACCGGGTGCAGCACCGGGTATCTGTGAAGAAACACCTGGCCCAGAAGCTGGAGAGGGACCTGGCGCAGGCACGGGCGGCTGCGGGGCGAGTGGGGGCCAAGCGCAAGAGCGACATGTCCTTCCTGAATGTGAGTGCAGGCTGCAGTTTTTCCATTTTGCTATGCTAATATTATTGCTGTGCTGCTATTGAAAATATAGCCAAGCGGTACCTCTACTATATGAACAGGATTCTCTCCTGGGAGTATTACGCAAAAATAGTTCTGAGGGCAGAACGAAAAATGATTGGTTATCTCTCTGAACCAATTAGATTGTAGAGGTGGTAGGTTTAATTAACAAGAGGAAGAGCTACCAACCAATCAGATGTCTTGGTCCTGCCTCCTCTAGTTGCTTGGATTCACCTCCCACGAGCACAGAATTCATGCTCCCCATTCCTCCCACCACTCTGTTGCTCTTAAACTATTGAGGCTTAGCATCCTTTAGGGGGACTTTTCTGGTAATTTGCTTCTGTGTCCCGCTCCTGATCTCCAGCCCAGCAAGCTGTTCTGCCTCGACGGTCACGCCCGCACTTCAGAGCAGCAGTTTGCCGAACTCATCGCCCAGAAGCAGCGTCTGCAGCAGCTGGAGTCGGAGTACGCCCTGAAGATCAAGATGCTGAAGGACGCTCAGGCCCTGCGCAACCGGGAGGTGCAGGCGGAGCTGTCCCCGGCGCTGGCTCCGCCCCAGTCCCCGCCCCAGTCCCCCCCCCCTAGTGCCTACCCCTTGCCCCAGCCCTCTCTACATGACCTTACCCAGGACAAACTTGTACTGACAAATGAGGAGCCAGAAGCAGAAGACGAGACGTCGTCTCCGTGTCCCCCGGGCGGGCGCCGCCGCTCCTTCCGCGAGTCGGGCTCCTTCACGAAGCCCAAGCTCCGTCACCCCGAGGCCACGCCTGTGAAGGCTACGCCCAGCAAGGCCACTGACCCCGGCAAGAAGGGCCTGGCCCAGCCGGAGCTCTTTCTGGGGCTCGATGTGGGCGACCTGCAGAAGCGATACCGGCAGTCCACCTGTCTGGCCGAGCTCATGGAGATGGGGCCGTCCCTCGCCGTCGGGACCCTGGGCACGCCAACCTGCAGGAAGGTGAGGTCACGCCATGGCCGCCTCGCATCCTAACGTCAGTGTAAAAATAAGTGGTGCAAAACCTCCTCGTTTAGGGCACCCACGAACATCATTTAGTTACTTTAACAGGAAGCAAGTTTTAAAAGGCAGGTATTTAAGGTTAAATGCATATGAGTGCAGTGAAAGAGGTTAGTGGTTTAATTACCGCAATGTGGTGGTAGAGGGTGATTGCGTTTAATGTGAGTAGAAGTGATTCTACTCGATGGCTAATTAGCCAAATAAGCTTATTTAGCTATTTTGTCATACGGCAGCTCCCCACAGATCTGGATCTTGCAGTCCAACAAGGCAGCCGCCCTGAGCTGAAGCCGGTACCGTTTGGACCGTATCACAGTCCCTTACTGGCCTTCAAGTCATACAGGTTTGCCGTTTAACCCATCATTTTCCATTGAACCTCAGCAAAATGGTCTTCGGAAGCCACGCAGGGATGACCTCTGACGTGCTCTTTGTTGCCCCCCCCAGGTTCAGCCCGTATTTTCGCACCAAGGAGAAGCTGTCTCTGAGCTCCCTGTCCTACAGCAATGCCATCGAGCCCCGAAAATGCTTCTGCCGCTTTGACCTGACCGGCACGTGCAACGACGACGGCTGCCCCTGGTGAGTGACTGAGGGTCCCGCAGGCCCAGGGGCCCGGCATGACCACGCCTCTCCTGCTCTTATGGAAGGCTGCTCTCTGGCCCCCTTGCAGGCAGCACATGAGGGACTGCTCTTTGAAAGGAAACCAGCTTTTCCAGGACATCCTGTCCTACAGCTTGCCTCTGATTGGCTGTTCTGAGAACAGCACCAATGAAGAGATCAGCATTGCCACAGGTGACCGACTTCTCCCCCTCCCCTGTGATATGGATTCTGATATTCTTCTGTATTGTATTTACGAAAACATTCGTAATTTCAGCCTTATGAGTATGACAGTAAAACTCACTGACAAAATGCCCCAGAGCAGGTGCAAGCTTGGTCAGTGAGCCAGTTTACATACCTTTTTATGTAGCCTTGGGCTGAATAGGGCTGCAGAATTCTGGGAATTTTCCCATTAATTACCATATATTCCCAATGACCCCCATGGAAAGTTTCCAACTTGGAATGTTTCCAGAATTCCCCAGCTTAACCTCCCATAGAATGGAAAGTTTCCGGATATTTTCCACCCCTTTGCAATCCGAGGGCTGAAATATAGACAGCCTCAGAATTCATATATAAATTTACATTTTAGAAATGTGTAGCATTTTCTCAGCATATTGGATGTAATATCAAATGAACTTTTCTGTGGAATTGCCCCAATACAATGGTAGAGTAGGAATTAAAACACTAGTCTTTTATATTTTTAAAAACCGCCCCCACTGCCTCGCTTTTGATGGTGCATGTTTACTTGATCGTAAGCGATGGGGTATAATATCTACAGTGTAGCTGGAATGCTAACTGCTAGCATGGCTGTTTACCTTTAATGTGGTTCTGTGCTGCCACCCCACAGAAAAATACATCAGCAAGCTATTTGGCCCAAACAAGGACCGCATGGGAATGGACCAGAAGGCTGTGCTGCTTGTCAGTAAGGTGAACGAGAGCAGGGGACACGGTACGTGGGTCCAACTCCCCACTCAAACCACCCCGGCTCAACCCTGACCTTGTATCACTCATCTGAGGCGTTAACTTCTCTCTCTGGTCACTAGTGCCCCCATTCACCACCTACAAAGACGGGCGTAAATGGAGACCCCAGCCGAGCTCTGTCCCGGATGCGGAGGGCGGAAGGGAGAGTACAGACGAGGAGACGGGGCCTGTCAAATACGGTGAGAGAGCACCTTCAGGGGGGTGGTGCCCCCGGTTACTGACCTGCTATTGGCTAACATGTCGCCTGCCTTGTTCCTTTTAGCTGGAACATTTTTAAAATGTACAATAGAAATATAGAAGATTGAATCTTTTTATTTGGGATCTGCCATGGGTTCAATGCAAATGTTCCTACGCTAGGCCTTTGTCAACCTATAATAAAAATAACGTGATTCCGCTAAGTGCAGACCTGGTCTTCATTATTTCTATTGCTTATTGATTTGTACCATCTGAGAAGGTAGAACGCAGTGTTTCAAGTGTCCTGTACAAAAACAATTTCATTGTCCAACATCATGTTCGGTGCGTGTAGCCAAACGGCGTCGTTGCTGTCTACATTCAGGTTTTGTTAAGCAGGAAATGGACATTAGCTGTTTTATCTGAAGATTGGCACAGGCAGCACACCTGTCGAGAATATTTCGGTCTTCTCGCTGTCCTGAGTTGTGTGCCAGTAAAATCGAGCGATGCCACCCTTTTGGGCTGCTTTGTGTGAAAGCGAGTGACACGCATCATAAACGTAACTTTATCCGGCAGGAAATCGTGACACATTTAACCTAGTCAGCCCCTGGGATTGGAAATAATGCAATCGTAAATCTAAAAGGTCTCTTCTGAGACTGGTCTCTGCAGAAAGTGTCTGCGCTGAGGTCAGTGGGGGACTGCAGCTCCAGCTTGCCATTTGTGGTCCCTAGTGGATGCTCATGTGGAGGGCAGTCCAGATACGCATCTGCTAGCGTCCTGCTGGTGTGGCCCCTGGTCATCGGAGTTGTCTAATTGCAGAGCCTGCATGCAAACTGGGTTTGGTCCGTAGGGATAGAGCCTTCGCTAGTTCTACTCTTATTTTTTTTCCTGTCCCGAAAAAGTAGACGCCCCGTAATAATCCCCTGTGCAGAACAGGAAGTCCTCTTTACTGTCGATTGAAAGGCAGTAAATAAGTGACCTTGTGCAGCTCAAGCTAGAAATGGAGCTTGTGTTCCGGTTTATCTGACGGTCTGCACCCTCCCCATCCTGCCTCCAGAGAGCAGCAGCGAGGCCTGCTGGGCCGGGGTCTCCACCATGGACGCTTGCATCACTCAGGACGACGACCGCTACTTCACGGGCGAGACGGACGACATCTCGAACCTGGAGACCAGCGTGCTGGAGAGTCCCAAAGATGTACAGCTGTGGATAAAGCTAGCCTACAAATACCTCACTCAGAAGGAAAGGTGGGCAGCCTTTTATTTAGATCAGCGGTCGGTCTAGGGTTCAACAGCTGATCGCCGTTTGGCTCCTGCCACCCCCTCCAAACTTCTATATTAGTATGATAAGTGTGGTTGACTCCTGAAGGTCCATCTTCACCCCCTGCGTGTCATTCTAGCTCGGCGTCGGAGTGCCTGGATGCTGCCCTGAATACGCTGTCACGTGCCCTGGAGGATAACAGGCACCACCCAGAAGTGTGGTGCCACTACCTGACACTCTTCTCAAGGCGGGCGAGGCGAGAGGAGGTGCAGGAGATGTGCGAGATGGCCGTGGAGTACGCCCCGGACTGCCAGGTCTGGTGGAAGGTGAGTCTGCACGGTCGCCATGACGTCCGGCTGTCGCCCAGAGTTTCTGCTCTGCGATTTGGTCTGAATTTTAATTTGAGCAAGCCATCTTGTCCTCTCCTCCAATGCAACCTCTTCTTCACATGATTTATATCCACATACTGGAAGTGATTTGGCGGGTAATTCATTGCACTTTACGGGTGAGCGTCAAACATTTGCTGAATGTTTGGGTGACTGGAGTGAGTCACGGCCTGTATTCCCCTCCGACACTTGCCAGCTCCTTCAGCCTGTGAGGTGACGGTGGCCTGTTCTGTAAATCCCACTGGCAGTTACCTCTGCTTCTGGATGTCTCTGTTAATCGCTTTCCCTTGCCAGGACTCTTCAGCCAGCACTTCTCAGAAATATGGAAATAGATTCTTAAGCCTCCCCCCCCCCCCTCCCCTGCCCCCCCCTCCCAACAGTATTTGAGCATTGAGAGTTCCTTTGACTGCAAAGACTACGTGTGCGGACGCATGCTGCAATACCTGCAAGAGGCTGCGGAGGGCACCACCTCCGAGCTTCTGTCCTTCCAGTTGCTGGAGTCGCTGCTGTACAGGGTTCAGCTGAGCCTATTCTGTGGACGCCGGCAGAATGCTCAGGCCATCTTACAGGTCAGTCCTCCAGGGGACGGGGCAGTGTGGCCTGTTTTGATTGGCTGGAACACAGACCCATATATACACCATAAGTATTTCCTTGACACAGTATCAGTAAATGGCGAGTAACATACTGTTACACCTTTTTTTTTCCCCCTGCTATGAAATTTAATATAAATTTAAATAGCTTTCACCAGATTGCGCACATACTATCCATTACCAGAAGCCTCCACACTGTGAATATAGTATTGCCACAGTGAAAAACAAGTTTTAATAATGAATGAGGCCATTTTTAAAATTTGAGATTGTGTGGTTAGATGTGTCTCAGTGTTCCGCCCCCATGTCTGGCCCAGGACGCACTGAAGCCCCCTGGCAAAACCCTAAGCCTGGCCCAGAGGCTGCGTCCCACCGACCGAGCTCTAGCCTGGCTCTGCTACATCCACCTCAGCGAGTTCGGCAGCCTGCCGGCCTGCCTGTTCGATCCCGCCGACGCCAGTCCCTCCCGGGTCGTGTGCAAGGAGGCCCCTGTCCTGCCCTGGCACTCAGCACGGGAGCTCAGCTTGGCTCCCGACGTCCTCGTTGCCCTCTTTGAAGGTGAGCCGGGCTGAGGGTTGGTGGATTGACCAGATCAAATAGAATAGAGAACGGGGATATTTTGTTGGTCTCCGTGGGGAAGTTGTCTTTTGCATGGCCCATCTCGCTCTCCGTCGGAAACACAGCCACCCAAATGGGTGAGAACAAGCTTGCCGTTTGCTTTATTTTTATCTTCAAGCATATTCATACTTTTTAATGCATTTCAAGTAGGTTATCGCTCTATGGAGAAGTGATCTGTTCCTCTGGAAGGTTGTGAGTTGAAATCCCGTGGCCAACAGAGAACTTATGTCAGCATGGGGCTCTTAAGCAGAGCTCTAGCTCGTCACTTTGGACAAAAGCATCTGCTATGTGCTTCAGAATGTAAAAAAATATAAATATTCGTAAGAGATTAATGTTCTGGAGGTTTTGCACATTTTTCTGGAGCCTGGATTTTTTCCCCCCTATTCGCCGCTGTTCTCAGTTTCCTGTAAAATCTGGCCTATAAAAGAGAACACAGCTGTTGATTTGACCTAACGGCAGCAGGAAAGCCAAGAGGCGTGTTACGGAGAAGGGCGACCCCAGTCAAGCTTTACACCTGCCTGGGACTCGATCCCAGTGAGCAGCAGGCGAGACTGAAGTGTAGAAGCATTGCCTGCAGTACCCAAGAGGCAGTGATGATCATTCATGGTTAAGTATGTGATGTCAAACAAATCCAAGCAGGAAACTGGGTCGGAAAAATGTAAACTGAGCTGATGGTGACCCAGAATGACCCCATCGGACCCTCAGGCCTGGATAGGATTGGCTTACGGGAGGGAACCCCCTGTGACCCAAAATGGGGTTCAGGGGTCAGGCAGAGGTCACTGGAAGGGAGGAATAATGTGGAAAGATTCCTGAATATCCAGCCCACCTCCCCCCAGTCACCAAAGGGTTAATTGCCCAATTTATCTTCGATTCCCCCAAGGATCCAGTAAACCCAGGCCGTTACCGTCAGAACTGGTTCACGGATCCCGGTGAACGTCTTGTTTGCACAGATTTTCCCGTGACAAGTGTTTTGGGAGCGTCAGACGTTTCTTCAATGATTCGCTTTATTATGCGGCATTCTGGGAAACGCTTCTGACGCATTCTTCATGAGTGAGGGTGCGCATGGACGTGACATGCTCCTCTGAGGCGGTCAGGGTGTGTGAGTGCCCGCATATCAACGTGCTTGCTGTCGACGACAAGAGAAATTGTTGAATGTTGCGATCAGCTGTTCTCATTGTTTGGTGGAGTTATCCATCCATCCATCCATTGTCCAAACCACTTATCCTACTGGGTCACGGGGGGTCCGGAGCCTATCTCAGAAACAATGGGCATGAGGCAGGGAATAACCCAGGATGGGGGGCCAGCCCATCGCAGGGCACACTCACACACCATTCACTCACTTAAGATCTTTATCTTAATTCATGGTGAACAGAAATGCTGACTATGGATAAGGAGGACCCTGTGATTAGCATTGTAGTGTATTGTGGAAGGCTGGCATCTCATCACTGGTCCTGTGTTGCAGATGCTGTCCATCACTGCACAGACGAGTCCCTGTCGCCCAGTGAACGAGTTCTGGCCTGCCTCCCTCTTTACATCAATCTGATAGCCCTCAACCAGCTGCTGGGAAAGTAAGGGGCGTGGCCACGTCTGTTACACTTTCTGGGCATGAGCATGGGTGCCGATGCCCTCTCCTGTGCTGCAGGTTGGAGTCGGCTGTGACACTGTGCGAGTCGCTGCTGGAGTCATGTCCTCAGTGCTGCCCCCTGCTGGAAGCCCTTGCGGGGCTCCACTTGAAGTCATCACATATGGACCAGGCCGTCAGCACATGGCTGAGCAGCTGGTCTCGGAATCCTCACAATGCCGAGATCTTCTATCGCGCCTACAGTTTCCTCATTTCTCAGGTTAGTCTGGAAAAGACGACAAGAATCGTCAGCTCATCCCAAGTTCAGCAGGTGCCAGGAAAAACCCATTATTGCCCATAATCTTTTATGGGAACAGTTTGGAACATTCAAGCCGGAATCTCTATCCAGTTCTGCAAGGATTTTTATTTTATCTTTTGAAATAAATCCTTTGGACCACCACACCTATGTAAATACCGAACCTGGCTTTCTAAAGTAATCATCCAGTGGTAATTATCCTGATCTCCAAAGCCAGGAGATGTCCTAATTAGATCCATTAATTGAAGTCCTGCAATTTAAGGATTAACAAGTCACAGCACTGACTTTCTGGCTACAATGCAGCTGCATGTTACTCTTAGTGCAGTGATGATACTTCTTTTCTTAGTTTTGTTTTCCTTCTGAAAGCGCCACCTGGGATTACGTCATGAAGTGACCTAATATCATTCCGCATCCATCGCAATCTTATCTGTCCCTCTGCAGGAGAAGTCGTCCGCCACAGTGCCGCTGTTCGAGGAATTTGTTGTGTCTTTCTGCGAGGACGGGCCAGGCGAGCAGCGTCCCGTAAATGTGCTGTGGTAGGTTCTTTGAGAAACAGAGGCAGTTCCGCCTCCCCAGTGACAATGACTGACTCTTCTCCCCATGTCATCTCATTCCCCCCGTAATGATGTACTGATGCCCTTTTTAGAAAGGGTGCCGTCTGTCACCCGTCTTTTTTTTTTTTTTTTTTACCGAGATTTCATTTTAGTCACTGACAGTATGAGCTGTGGGCCGGAAGCCTTTCTCCGCTAAAACAAACAGCTCGGTCCATCAGTCTTTGCAGACGCCGTCATCTCTCTGTAAAGTAAACCATCTCAGCGCCGAAATCCCTGTCCCCATCTGCGCTCTCAAACTCGTTCTGTTCTGTCAGGTTGTTTACTTAAGAGGTAGCCGCCACCCCCCCCCCCCCCCCCAACACCATTATCGCTAATGTCGCTCAAGAGCGTAAATGTGGTATTCAGCCGCCTGGCAGCTAATGGACAGAAAGAAAGTGCAGTTCCTGTCCCCTACTTGAGATGGGCCGTTCTGGCTGCGCTGTTTACCGTGAACCAGGCTGGAGCGCGAGCCCTTTGGCGGCCGCGGGGAGCCGCGTCACACGTGACGGCCGGCAGGTTTGTAGACAGACGGCACCTTTTGAGTGACGTTCTGATGTTGCGCACACACAGACCAGCACTCGCCTCCCGGCTGCCATCACGCTCCCCCAGTTCATCGGCACGCGGGGGGACATTTGGAGGGGGGGGGGGGGATCTTGGTGTCTCAAGGTGGTGTGCAGTTAACTGTGAACGCAAGAAGCGATCAGGGTTGAACCTCTGGGTTTTCATGGAGACTGCATAAAGGAAGGCATTGTCATCCCAGGCATGGCCGCGGTGAATGATGGTACGAAACGTTCTGGGATGCCTCAGGGCAGACGGGGGTCTCTGTGTCCACAACACAGAGCTCTTCATCTGATACCCTCTCCCTCTTTGACAAAAGCCTCTTCAGACAGGGCTTCCTTTCTGCTGGTCTTATCTCTCTTTTGAACCAGTCAGAAGTGCTTGAATTCCAATTTTCGATACCCAGACCTGAGTTCCTTATTGTGTACGTGGTTCCTGCTTTGCTGTTTTGCTTTTGCAGTTGAATAGGAGTTTTTGTGATGTCATTAAGGTCTAATGGCTGCTTCTAGGCAGTAAGGCAAATGTGCAGGATTTTCCGTATCTCATAGTTCCCATATTTTATGTGGATAAACAGAAGGTTTTTATTAATTTTAAGTCTGCAGAAGTTTCTGCAGCGGGCTTTGGCTCAGCCTGTAGCAGCTAAGGCTCTTCATGTGATTACCGATTAATCTTATCTCTGAGCCCCCCTCTTTTAAAATTGTTTGTTCTATCCCCCCAGGCCCATTTCTTGACCGTCCAGAATATGTTCAGTTGATTTGAGGTTTGGGTCATTTGAAAATGTAAAATTTCTTAATCTGATGTTTCCTCTTAAGTTTACCAGAATGGTTGATGACTCTCTTATTTTAGAACCTGTTCTTGGCACTTCTGCTTGCAAACTGCAACTGACGCAATTTTGGTTTGTTTCTCATGGTTCCCTGAAATATGGCAAGTTGTCACGGTCTGTAGGCAAAATCCTATGCCAGACTCTGCTCTTTCCTACCTTGTTTGATAGTTGGGATAAAGATATTTTGTTGTTTTGGTTTTTGCCAGGAGATCAATTCCTGTTTTTTTTTTTTTCCAGAGTATGTTCTTCCAGAAATCCATATCCTTGTGTTATTCTGAAAATTTAAGACAACCAGCAGTGTGTTTTTGCGAGAAGGTGTCCTGTTGACTACCATCCCATGCCGGTTGGCTTATGTTGCAGCAGTAGAGCGAAGAATCTAGAAGTGTTTTGCATTGGAAACCGATAAGAACGAGGTCATCTGAGGTCTCTGAATCATATCGTGGTGTGGTGTGTTACTCACCTGTGTGTGGAGGGTTACCCCCCCCCCAGATTTAGAGGAAATATGAGGCCACCTAAGCTTTGTTGTGGTTTATTGGGTCTTTGGTCAACCCTATTATTTATTCAATGGAACCGTATTGCCTGATTCACTTATTTTTACACATGTAGTAATTCTTTGCCTGACTTGCATCGATTCATCTAAGCAACGCAGAATTTGTGAATATGAACCCTTGTAAGAAAAACAAGGACCGGCTTTGATTTTAAGCAAAGGATTTTGTAGGTAAATTGAGGTTTTGAAAATGACATCAGGTTTGCATGAATCTTCAAGCTGTACTTTACGTAACGCCCTATGCTTGAGCGATACGGTAAGAAGGCATGGGAGTAACATCCGTCACATTTTTAAAAAACGAATTTTTTTTTGCAGCTACATTCTCGGTATCCCAGTCCAGGACACACTTCAAGCCCCTCGCATCAAAAGTCACCTGCAGAACCAGCTCGTCAGCCAGATGCCTTACTTGTATCTCATCTACTGGTGAGTACCACTGAGGCCGAGCTGGAACGTGGGGCTGCCGGTGGACATCATGAACTCCTTCACCGCCATCGCCGCCCCCAGATGCACTGGACTGAGCCACACAGCGGTGCAGTGTCGGTCCGCTGGCCCTTGGCTCCCCTTTGCTTTGTGAGCTGTCTGTATTGTCATTTCTCAAATAGCCTTTGGCAGTCCGTGCACGCCAGCGTCAGGGAAGCAGTAGATGCCTTTGAGAGGGCCCTGGGCACTGTCATGCAAGAAGACGCAGTGCAGCAGCTGTGGTTGGAGTAAGTGCCATGCATCCTCTCCTGCAACCTTCGCCTGCTGAGCCGTCTTGCATGCGCCGTGGATTTTTTATCATATCTTTTTCTTCCTCGGGCCTTGCCCAGAAGAGGAAAACGACCTGCCCCTCCCTTTGGTGGCTGGAGCAGGACCCTGAACGGCTGGCGGCCTTCCTGCCTGTGTCGCGTGTAGCTGCCCGTCTTGAATGAGGCGTTGAGAATACCCCAGCGGGTTGGCTGGCATTGCTAATGCTAAAAGGGAGCTCTATGAGATGAGACCCATTGTTTAGCGTGCTGGCTGCTTTGTGTAGCTATTGGTTTATAGCCGGGCCAATGGGAGAACTTTAGCTGGTGTGCTGTTGGGGTTGGTGGCGTGAAGCCTGCTTTGGGCTCTAACCCGTGCTGCTTTCTCCCCAGTTATCTCCTCTTTACCAGTAGTAAGTTCCTTGGGCCTCAGTGCAAGAGCAGAGACCTGAAGATGTTCAGGGATCTGGTGCACCGTTGCCTAGCAACAGTCCCCACTAGAACGACTGTGCCCTTCAGCTCAACTCACTACTGGAGCAACTACAGATTCCACAACAAGGTACTGACCGTGAGCCAGTCTTGGGCTACAGGCTGTTAATACACCCAGCAGCACCTTCCCCTTTGCTCTCCTGGTCCCCATCTGCCCCCCAGATGCCCAGGTAGATGAGTCCATGGAAAGTCTTGAGCTTGGACAGCAGAATGAGAGATGGGTTTGTCTCCCTGACTCCCCCATCATAAAGGAAGCTTTCTTGCCTGTGAAGACATTTTCCCAGGACTAGAATGTGACTTTCTCAACAGAGTGTTCAGATAGATAGTATTCATAGCTTGGGTCCTTATTGAGCTAGTATCGGAAAAATTCATCGCAGCGTCTTAAAGCACTTATGTAAGTCGCTCTGGCTAAGGGCGTCTGCCAAATACTGTAAATGTAAATGTTGATATGTTCTTTAATTCCCATAAAGGACACAGTTTGTTTCCGGCACAGGCTGACGGTGCTAAGATGGTCATGTTTGATGTTTCTTGCCCGTCCTGGATCTGTTGGGCTTCCACCATTTCTGGCTACAGGATGAATGTCGATTTTGTTGGGTCTCTAGGGGGTCGGGCTGTACCCATAATGGGAGATCCTCGCCTTCCTGGCTCAGCCCATAGCTGTTAGCTTCGGGATCCAGAACTTGGATCCCTGGTGTGTTTGTGTCTGAAAGCCTCGCCATGTGCTCTGCAGGTGATCTCCTTCTATCTGGACTGCCTCCCCCAGTCCCAGCATTCCTATGTCCTGGAGAATCTCCGCTATCTCATGCCCAGCAACACTGACCTGGTCCTCAGGTACTCGCCGAACTCATCCCCCGCTTCCCCATTCTCTCTGCTGTTTAGTTTTTGCAGAACTTGCGGCCAGAATGGTTTGCAAGTGCTGCCTGAGCATCAAACTGTCTGGCTGCATGTAGCGCTCCTAGCCTCAGCTCCATGTTGCTGTCTCCTTAGTTTGCTGCTCGCTTTCCCGAGCCGTTCCAGCACCCCCCCATACACACACACACACACACACACAGTTCTTCTGCATCTGTGTGACGCTCGTCTCTCGTGATGTTTTCCTATCCGCGGTCATATTCAGGTTCCTGCAGCGTGAGTGGCAGGACGGCAACATCCAGCACCTCAAGGTCCAGACGCGGATGTTGTGCAGCTCCCTCCCCAGCTGCCTCGCTACCTGGAAGATGTAAGTCAAACCCCCCCCCCCGCCTCACCCCATACTGGATGTTTACTACCACTTCGTGTTTTTCTCTTTGCTGACTGGCTGAGCATCTGCCGAACCCCATTTTCTGAGTCTTCCCCTCTCCCTGCAGAGCTATCGCGGTGCAGACGGAGCTCAGAGGACAGGCGGAGGTGAGTGCGGGGAGCAGGAATCCCAGGCAGGTCGGTAACCTGACACAGACCTGACCTTAGGCTTCCTGTTCTGGTTCGATTGGCCTTTATTCGAGGTTCACATGATTTTGTGTACACTTTTGCTTAGGGCTCAGTACTAACTGTAGAGTTGCTACCTTCCTCTGTTTCCCTTTAAATAATGCAAGAAGAGTGACTTGTTAGTAGTTGTATCGTCTAGCCGCTGCAGCTGCTAGCACACCTCCCTGCAGTCCCACATCCCAGTGGTGCTCTCTCTCTCTCTCTCTCTCTCATGCCTCCAGGTGCGCCGTGTTTTCCGTCAAGCGCTTCAGAAGCTGCCTCTGTGTGCCGCTCTCTGGAAAGATGTAATCTCTCCTCTTTCGATCCAAAATACAGAATTTCATACCTCCTCACTGGCAAAACGTTGCTGACATTCCTCTCCTGTCCATCTGTCTGTCTCTGTCTCTCACCTTCCCGCTCCCGTCGTCCACCCCCGAACCTCGCCCCCCGCCCCACATCGCAGCGCCTGCTGTACGAAGCCGCAGAAGGAGGTAAAACTGATAAACTGAGAAAGGTCATTGACACGTGCCAAGAGGTCGGAGTGAGTCTAGACGAGCTCTTAAATTCAGGCTCAGAGAGAACGCAGGAGAAGGATCACAGAACCACCAGTACAGTTTAATTTGTCCCCCTTTATCGGCCAAAAAAAAGGGATTTAATTCTCTCAAAATAGACGTAAATAATTATGAGCCTAAATTAGCTCGAGAGGCAGACTTGGCAAGTTGTCAGACCTCCCAGACCTAGTGTTCTCTCTAGCCGAGAGCACTTTGAAATCGGACGGCATCTTGGAAGACAAATGGACTCCTGGTTGTCCGATATCTGGGCCACTTTTATCCTCTTACATCATGTACGTAAGTATGGCTCTGCTAAATGACAGACGTCTTGCTTTCCTTATTTTAATTTTGGTTTTTTTTTTTCTCGTATTGTTCTTTTTTATTTTCCATTTTACTTGAGGTTCAAGTTGAATGCCTGTGACATCTTTCTGTGATGTTGACATTAACTTGTTTTTAGGACGGTCCCACATAGTGATAATTTGTCTTAATTTTCCTTGTTTTTGTGAGGGAAATTTAAAAATTCTTAATTTAAGCTTTTTTTGGAAAATAATCAAAAAAAGTGGAAAAGAATTGGCGTGTGGAATGGTCGCCAGGAGGGGAAAGTATTTTTTTTTGGGATCCCCAGTGACCCGTGTGCTAGCGAGACTGATGTAGAGACTGCCGAATGTGCAACACTGTCTGCCACGGGCCGAAAATGGGGCGAGAGGTCTTCCAGGTTCCCTCAGTCCATCAGTGCTCAAGGATCGGTCCACAAAGAACTCTGTTGACATGCAATTTCAACTCTGTCAAACGCTGATTAAAGAGAATATCCAAGTGATTATAAGTGATAAATCGTTCAGTTTTTTTGTATTTAATTATTAATGTGTTTCCATTAAATTATTTTCAAAATAATTTCACTGTACTGTTTTTTTTTTTGAGGAGGGGTGTCTGTTGAATAATAGCCTAGATTTCAAAATAGTCCTTCAAAGAAATGCTTTCTAAGACCTAAAAAAATACTTGCATACACCTTTCACGCTTTAATAACTTTAGTCAAAGTTGGCCAATATTCCTGAGAGATCTGGAAATTTTGAGAACTTTCAGGGATTGGTTTGGTAAATGACCTCATGACACTTTGCATTAGTATGTATGTCGAGGAAACAGCTGCAACCCACATTGTTCTAAAATGGAGAAACAAGACTGTAAACAATCTGAAAAATAATTAAGCGGCTCTGAAGTCACACCAAATGAACCCGAATATTGCTTAAACGCGTCTCGGTGACCTGAAACGCCATGTCAGCCGTCAGCCACCGCAAGGGCTGTGTATTGGGCCTTTATCGTCTTAATATGGATGGCATGGCCTGGGGAATTGGGTGGGGGCAAAGGGGCACACACATTAAAAATAAAAAAAACAGCTTTGAGTTACTTTACACCAGCTATTCAGAAAGGCTGAAGGCCACAGAGGGTGATCCATCACCCCAACCCCTCAGAAGGACCTTTCATTTTGACGAATGCGATGGCTCTCCGCAGACAGCCGGAGTTCACGGCATTAAAACATGAACTGAACTTCCATAATAATACAGTTGGCTGATTTTTAATGATCAAGACTGTTTTTTGTTGTAGTCTAATATAAAAGGGTAGGGATATCGAATGTGTGAGCAGGCTAAGAAACTTCACATTAAAGAAAAGAATCGCAGCCAATCATATAGCCTATTTATTACTATTGTAAACAAAGAATTAGTTCCACATTCATGGAATGGAGGTGAATATTGCTCCCAGTACTTGTTAGAATTAGGAAAAATATATTAAGTGTTCTCAAATGTGCTTTTCAAACGAAAACTATACTAAATTGAGGTTGGAGTGCCAAGGAAATCCTGATTCATAATTACTCTCGGCAATACATGTACAAAATACTCCTCTGTTTTGAAAATTAGGTTTTCCGTAACGCCGGCTGTGTTGTGGGAGAGCTGGCAGGCCGCCCCCCCCATATGTTCCGTTGGCTGGGGGAATCTGTGTCCAGCAGTGTGTAGGTGGTGTCCCAGCAAACAAGAAGGACGTCTTTGGTTAATCCAGGGGATAGTACGCGACTCAGTGGGTTAGAATTGCTGTACCTGTGCCTGGAATGTTGCCGGGTCAAATCCCAAAGTTACTAGTGGTTTCATTGTTGGGCCCCTGATCAAGGTCCCTAACCCCCCCCCCCCCCCATCGCATCGGGGTTCTCTGACCTTGCTTTCTCAGAAATATGTTATTTTGGATAAAAGTATCTGCTAATTAGGGTCATGTAACTTTTTTTTTTTTTTATGGAATTTATCTTTTTTTTTTTTTTTTTTTTTAACTTTTTATCAGAGGGTCATCGTGAGTGTAGTGCAGGAAGCACAATATAGGCGGGATGCCAGTCCAACTGGGGGCGTGAGTCAGAAGACACTCTGGGCGGGATGAAAGTTCATCACTGGGGATGATCTGGACGGGATGCCAGTTCGTCACGGGGCACAAGGCAGGGGACATCTTGGACAGGATGTCAGTCCATCACAAGGCACACACACACTCACAGGCCATGGGCAAATTCTAATTTCATGTTTTTATTAGTCTCTTAGGAGTACAAAGCAGCAGAGAGAGGTAATTAACATTCATCAGCAGGATCACGGCAAACGCAAAGAACCCAGTACAAACGTAATCTCAGCATCTGAGAAAGACTTCAGGAAGTCTTGCCTTTGAAAAAGGGGTACATATCCACAATTGAAAAAGCATGTGCCTTCTATTGACTCATTACTGGCCTAACTTCAACTAAATTTAGTAGTCTTGCCTATTAGTTTTGGGGTTTAAAAAACTATTATGCAAAAAGAGAGGCTTTTACAATAATCCTCAAGATAAAATTTTACACGAAAAAGGTTGCAGATGTTTTCCCTCCATTCTAAAATCCAATATTTAAAAGTCAAATTGTGGCAGAAAAAGGACTCTTGGTACTTTCACTGTGTTATGTGTTTGGGTCACTCTGGAATCAGTTTTATTAAACGTTAGAGTACATACTGGAAAAGCAAGAGCGGAACTCTCCAGATTCATGACCACACGGGTACATGTGGTCACAAAACCCTGTGGGGTCCTGTCACCAGTGGGTGGGGGGGGGCTCGTACGTCTTTACAGACAGCCTGGCGTTATGTTACACCAGGAGTGGCTAACTGTTGTTATTTGCAATGAGGTTGTTATCTAGCAACTGGCAAAGTTAGAGGCAGCCGTTAAAGGACCCCAAATTAGTCTTATTTAGGGTCATACAAACTGTGCCAAATATTTTATCTGTCTTGTACTTTTCCCCATTTAAAGTCCAAACAGTGTTTAAATGTGGTGGAAGATATTTTTTAAAGCATTTTGCTTTTTTTTACAAAATTAAAGTTGCTGGTTTTAAGCATGCTGTTCTTTTCTGGCAGGATGGTGACTCCGTGGGTGACAACGTCACCTCACACCTCCAGGGCTGGGGGTGTCACCCCCCCCCCCCCCCCCCCCCCTCAGGTTCTCCATAGAGATACTCGGGTTACTTCCAGCCATTCTGTTTTCCTCTCTTAAGTCCAGAAATAAGCAGTTAGGTGAAATGGTGACACAAAGTTACTCTGAGTGTGTGTGTGTGTGTGTGTGTGTGTGTGTGTGGCCTAGGTATACCTTACCTTGTGGGGACCAAATGTCCCCACAACAAGATGAATACCCATTCTTTTTACCTTATGGAAAAGTCTGTTTCATAAAAAATCCGTGACTGCAATGAAAAAACTAAATATGCAAAAAGAAAATTTGTTTGGTTACTTATGGTTATGGTTAGGGTTGGGTAGGGGTTAATGATGTTATAGTTAGCATTTTTCCCATAGAAATTAATGAGCAGTCCCCAAAAAGAAATGATTACATGACTGTGTGTGTGTGTGTGTGTGTGTGTGTGTGTGTGTGTGCCCACTGATGGAGTGGCCTACTAGTAGAAGCCTTGGTGGAGCTCAATGCAAGCTTCACCGTAGTAGGACCCCTGGCTATTACACCTACAGGAACTTTTATGACATCCCTTTCTAAATCCATAGGCATAACCATGGAGTTGGTCCCTCCTTTGTAGCTATAACAGCTGCCACTCTTCTGGGAAGGATTTGCACAAGTTTATGGAGTGTGTCTGTGGGAACTTCTGCCCACTCATCCAGAAGAGCATCGGTGAGGTCAGACCCTGATGTTAGACGTGAAGGACTAGCTTGCAACTTCCATTCTAGTTCATCCCAAAGGTGTTTGATGGGGTTGAAGTCATGGCTCTGTGTAGGACAGTCAAGTTCTTCCACACCAAACTCACTTAACTGTGCCTGTATGGACCTTGCTTTGTGCACTGGAGCACAATCATGCTGGAACAGGGGACCTTTCTCAAACTGTTCCCACAAAATTGGAAGCATAGAATTGTTCTAAATGTCTGTATTCTGAAGCGTTAAGAGTTCCCTTTACTGTAACTAAGGGGCCTAGCTCAACCCCATTCCATTATCGCCCCCTCTACCAAACTTTCCAATTTGGACAATGCAGTCAGGCAGGTAAAGTTCTCCGCCAAACCCAGACTCATCCATCAAACTGCCAGATAGAGAGGCGTGATTCGTTACTCCACAGAACATGTTTCCACTGCTCCAGAGTCAAGGCAACATGTTTTACAGGAGTTCATCCAATGCTTGGCATTGTACTTGGTGATGTGAGGTTTGCATTCAGCTGCTCGGCCATGGAAGCCCATTCCATGAAGTCCCCCCCCCCCCCCCCGTACAGTTTTTGTGCTGGAGTTAATGCCAGAGGAAGTTTGGAACTCTGCAGTTATTGAGTCAACAGAGCATTGATGACTTTTACACACTTTGCTCCTCAGCACTCGGCGACCCCGCTCTGTTACTTTACGCGCTCTGCCACTTCATGTTTGAATGCCTGTTGTTCCTAAATGCCAATCACAGTTGAATTCACCACACTTGAATTCACTGAGCCCCTCAGAATGAATTCAGTGATTCAGGTGTGTCCCAGTACTTTTGTCCATATAGTGTATATTGGCTTGCTAACTGGGTGCCCCATCAGGCAGCCGTCTAACTCTCCTAATGGGCAACCAAGACTGTGTATACATGTGGTGTATGTTGTGTTCTCTTTTCTGGTAAGGATGGCACACTACTGACCATGACATCAGGCATCCCTGTAAGCTCTCTAGGCCCACAAGCTTTCTGTACTACCCAGAAACCCCCCCCTCTCCATCACTGCAATCCCAGTAAAACCACAATGAGACAGTAATGGGGTTCCAATATTAATGTGAACAGAGAGTTGCGCTAAAAATTCACCACTTGGGGCAATTTCCCAGTTCTTGGAAGACTGGCAAAGTGTGCAGACTGCATTC